>NC_092709.1:229143745-229446096 GCF_047496885.1 Scyliorhinus torazame
CTCTGCCTCGTTGGCTGATTTGACTGTGAGGAGAACAGGGGCAGAAATTTAGCTCAGGGCTGCTAGTGTGGTCAGGACTAGTTGTAGAGCATAGAAAAGTTGTAACCTTTCTACTAGTACAGTTCTTAAAGTAAGAGCTCGTGCAGTTATTTAAGTTGTGTTGCTCAATAAGCCTTCTGTTAAACTTCTGGACGACTTTGAGCCTTCTTCCAAAGCCTCTACTGTAACTGAGTTGAGTAGCACAGATTACCTGCTCTACAGGTAACAAAACAAACGCCTCCCCACCTCCCATCCCTGAGACCTTTCCACCCTCATGCGAGCATCCATTCCCCCCAACTCTCCATGTGGCTCCCAATCTGTCTTTCACCCCTCCCCATCTCCTTTAAACCCCCTCCAACCCTTCCTTCACATTTCCCCTCCCACCACTGTGAACCACACAAGTTGCTAATGATGCCCTCTATGTCTCCATAGGAGAAGCTCTCCCACAATCACCGGGAGAGGGCCCAGACTGGCGGTGGCATGCGGACTCAAGAATCCTCACCACCTTCGAGGAACGAGCCCTGGAGGTGATGGGGGTGGCCGAGGACAGAGTGGTCACCAACGCGGAGGTTGGTGGAAGCCGCAGGGATGAGGATCCACCGGGCCCCACCCGGAGGAACTGTCAAATGTGTGTTGTTATTGACATACTGCCTGACCCATCCCTCCCACTGACCACATGTCCATTCTCCCAGAGGTCCTCCAGCCGCTGACGCCTGCCTATCCTAACCTCTCCAGCATCCCAGGAGAATACCTCAGAGGGGAGCTCCAAAGAAGACGTGATCAATGCCCTTCATCAGCACAGATACACACACCTCAGTGGCAAATGTTAGGGGTCAGGCTTCTGGGGCACAATCTGATAAGCAGCACACAGCTGCTGATGTATATCAGGTGGAGGCAGGAACCCCCCCAGGCGAGACAGCAGTCAGAGATCTGTTCGATCCCAGGACCCAGCTGGGTCCCAGCCTGATGCTGAGCCTCTGGTACAGGGTTACCCGGAGCTGATGGAGACCATAGGGTGCAACTGGGACATTCAGAGGGAGATGTCAGCATCACTGCAGCAGATCCATAGCCTCTTGGAAGAGTCCCAGAGTCTACTGGCGCAATGTATGGTACCGAGGCCAACACTGCTAGGGTGGTGATCGCAGTATAGCCTGGAGCATGACATCGGCACCATTAGCGAGGGTGTCTATGGCCTCACGCAGTTGGTGACGGCCATGGCTGAGGGTCTTGGCAGAATGTCCGACTCGCTGGGGGATGTGACCCAGTACCAGGCTGACCTTGATGAGGTGCTGTGGTATATGTCCCGCTCTCAGGTGGGAATGGCCAAGGCGCTACGGAGCTTGTCCCAGTTGCAGGTGGACATGGGCCGAGGCACTGCAGAGCATGACCCAGTCACTGAGGAGCATCGCCGAGGGCATCGACATGATGATGCGGACCACGGGGAACCGCCAGAGCTGCAGAGCAAGATGATGTAGAGGCAGTCAGGGCTCAGACAAGCTGCCCCTCCATCCCAAGGCGAATCCTAGGGCTCTATGGGCACCCGAGCGAGAGCGGTAGACGCTGGGTGGAAACCTGGATCCATCCAATGGAGTGGGGATGGGGGCCACCAGCTCCCCCAAGTTCCACCTCTCTGATGAGGCCATGTCTCGCAGTCAGCACATGGGAAAGGGTGGCATGTGCCATAGACAAGTGCACCGGGCCCTCCAGCCCCAGAGGACGCCCGCCGGAGGCACTGAAGGCTATGGGCCGAGGTAAGCAGCTGGCTGCCTCAACCTCTGAAGTGCGTCCTGGGGACACACCAAGACGTAGAGCAAGGAAGGTAAAGCATAAAGTGATATCCCCATGCACATCAATGACTATCGCCATCTATTAATGTATATAATTATCTATATGACCTCTGACCAGCAGGTGGCGATAGAGATCTGCCATGTGACTCCACAGGTCCAGCAGTTGGTTGTAAGTCATACTAGAGGACAGTCGCATTAGAAGTAGTTCCAGGAGAATTCAATTATTTGTTACCATTTGTATTATAGTTCATTAGTTATCTTTCCACATGTTCATTTTGTTGAACTATCTTACTAGTCAACGAAGTGTAGAACAATTGAAGATAACTGTGGAGAAGACGGGACAAAACAGACTGAAGAAAGAAAAAAGAAAATTCTTCCACCTACCTGGTAAACAACTGGAACTAAATACACGAATGACTGTGAAGTTAGAAATGGAAGGTCTGAAGGCAACTCACCAGTTTCAAGTCACCAGTAATGTCGACGGGAATTGGCATGTTTTAAGCAGCAATTCAAACTCTACGTGGCAGCCCTTGGCCTACAGGCACAGCGAGAGGCGTATTGAATTGCTGCTCACGGTAGCAGGTCCTCAAGCTATCAAAATTTATAATACCTTCGCATTCGACAGCGAAGCAGAAAACATAATCTTCGATGAAGTAATTAAACACTTTGATCAGCATTGTTCCCCGGAAAAAAGTGAAACGTTTGAGCGATATATGTTTCGCACGTTTCAGAAGGCAGACAAATCTTTCGATAGTTTTCGATCCGACTTGCGGTCGAAGGCTCAGTCGTGTAATTTTAGTACTTTAAAATCATCGATGATCCGTGATCAGATAGTGTTTGGGATATTGAATGATAAGGTATGCGAGAGGCTATTGAGGGAAGAAGAGCTTCAATAAGAAAAGGCTATCAAGATTTGCCACAAGCTGCACTAGCTGCACAGTAGATTAGCGTGCTCTATCTGAAACATTTTGGTTCCAATGTGGCATAAGACGCCAGCGCCATAAGCATAGTAACGCAGTCAAAGAAGAAACATGGTCTCAGTGCGGGTGGCAATTTTAAGCAGCCGACCACATCCGCCATTTTGTGCCAGCGATGTGGCAATCGACATTTGCCACGACAATGTCCTGCGTTTGGAAAGGTGTGTTCCAAATGTGGAAGAACAAATCACTTTCCGAGGCAATGTTCTTAACGTCCAACAGTGGACCAACCAGGACCAGTTAACTTAATTAATGAGTATGCATCAAAGACCTGGTTGCTGTTGATATGATTTTGACTAGGGGCACGAGTAGTCTGAACAGGCAAAATGGCAAATTTGACCTCACAATTTGCAGCCATAGTGATGCGGATGTGAATTCCATAGAAGATAGATGGACAATTCCGTTGATAGTTAATGGCACACTAATCAAATGCAAGCTCGACAGCAAGGGCCAACCTTATCACACTGTCAGCTTTAAAAGGGCTGAAAACTAAACAGAAAATAGTTTGTTGATCAGTACTACTGAAGGATTCTAATGGTAATGTGATCACAATGTTAGGAGCATGTGAGCTCGCAGTAGCTGTAAAAGACAGAACTTGTATGATTTAATTTTCCATAATGGAAACAGAGCGTGAATCTCTCAGAGGAGTGGAAGCGCGTGAAGCACTTGGGCTCGTTAAGCGGGTTTACAGTGCAGAGAGCATGGCACCCCACCAAGCTGCATCTGTAAAATCCATCATACAGGACTTTCCGGAGATATTTCAAGGCTTTGGCACTCTGCCTTTTACGTACCGCATCCAATTGAAGGAGAATGCGAAGCCAGTCATACACATGCCGAAATGTGTACTAGCTCCACTGAAGGACAAAGTGAAGGTCGAGTTGGACAGAACAGCGGCTCTATGAGTCATCAAACGCATAGAGGAACCTATAAACTGGGTTAACTCTATGGTGTATGTCAAGAAGAGGAATAATGACCGACGAATATGCATAGACTCAAAGACCTGAACCTTAACATCAAGGGAGAGCACTACCCGATTCCGAAGAGAGAGGAGATAACATGCGAGAAGGCTGGAGCGACATGTTTCAGCAAGTCGCACGCGTCACAAGGCTTTTGGCAGCTCAAACTGGACAAAGCGAGCACAAAGCTGTGTATGTTTCGCACACCCTTTGGGCATCCAAAGGAAACTATTGTTTCCTTTGGATGCCATTTGGCATATTTTCTGCTTCAGAAATTTTCCATCATGCCATCGAGCACATAGTTGAAGGGTTACCAGGCATCTGAGTCTATGTCGACGACACAATAATTTGGGGGTCCGTATGCGCCGATCATGACAGAAGGCTTCTCAGGGTCTTAAGAAGTATGAAGAAGAATGGCCTAAAGTAATATATCAAATTGGGGTTGGCAGCATCATCTTTTTGGGGGATTGGCTGTCTGCACAAGGTGTACACCTAGATCAAGAGAAGATAAAGGCTATTTTGACGATGCCACGTCCCACAGATAAAAAAGGCATCCTACGTATGTTCGGAATGATCAACTTTGTTGGCAAATTTATTCCCAACCTGGCATCTAAAACCTCTCACCTCCAAGATACGATCAAAAAGGACGTAGTATTCCAATGATCCCCCAGACATGAGCAGGAGTGGTGAGCAGTCCCGCAACCACCCTCCACGCCGGCCTTTGTGCAGACCCCTTCTCCAAGGCCACATTGGGGGAATGGGCTGGTTTAGCACAGGGCTAAATCCTGGCTTTTAAAGCAGACCGAGGCAGGCCAGCTGCACGGTTCAATTCCCGTACCAGCCTCCCCGAACAGGCGGGGAATATGGCGACTAGGGGCTTTTCACAGTAACTTCATTTGAAGCCTACTTGTGACAATAAGCGATTTTCATTCATTTTTCATCCACCAGGTGCGGAGCGTGATCTGAAATAACAATCGCTAAATATTCCACTTTCCTCACCCCCAACAACAACGACCTTCCCATAATAAAGAAATCAATCCTCGAATATACATTATGCACTGGCAGCAAAAAGGAATACTCTCTACCCCCTGGATCTATGAACTGCTCGGGTCTGCTCCCCCCATCTCCTTCATAAACACTGCCGACACCTTCGCCTCCCGCCCGAAGGGGTCAATGAGCGCAGCTTAGATTATTCCATCTTTGGATGCAACATGGCGTTTAAATGTCCCTAAATTATCTGATGCGTGTGCAGACACGGGATGGCCGCCAACTCCTCTTCATAAACCCTACATCTTCCTACTTTGGGGCATAGCCACTAACCAACATGCCCCAAACTTCCCTCCAAACTCCAGTTACTATAACCTATCTGCCCCCCTGATCCCCCACCACCCTTTCCTGCTGAAGCCTAACTCTCTTGCGGACCAGTATCACTACCCCTCCTCCCTCACCTCCCGGCCCATGATATCAAAGCCCGAGTGAAAGACCTGGCTCACCCAGCCCTTTAAAGCCTAACCTGGTCCTTCACCCTCAGATGGGTCTCCTGCAGTAGCACCACATCGGCTGTCAAGCTCTTTAAATGCGAAAGACTCCAGGCTTCTGCACCGGTCCACCCAACACCCTCACGTTCCACGTTACCATTCGGACGGAGGGGTCTCTCACCACCCCACCCCCCTCCCCCTCCCCTTCTATCAGCCATGACCACCCCACGGGGCATACCTGCCCCTCCCGTCAACTTCTTAGGCCCACCGTCCACCCAAAATGGCCCTTGGCCCCGCCCCACAAATGGGACCAAGTCCTGCCCCTAGTCACAGTCAAACAACCATCGTTTCCCCCCCCCCCCAGAAACCCCCCAATCACTTCCTCTCGAAACCGCTCCTCTCTACATGGTCCCCATTCCCCCACCATTCACACCTCCTAAGCCAGTTGAAACCAGCTCACATAGGTTCGGCGGGCCGCAGCCCCTCCCCCACCTCACTCCTGTTCACTAACCAAATTATGTTTGCTAGCAAGGTGGTCCCCGCCAGAGCCCCCTGTCCCCATATACCTAACATAAAAGCCAACAGAAAAATCCCCCCACACCCAACCCTTCTAAATAATCAACATGTAAACACAAAACAAAGGGGAAAAGAACCCCAACACATTACTCCAAAATCTGAAGATTCTGCCTCTGTGACCTGTTCTCCAGGTCCTCCACCTTGGCTCCCCATCCTTTATTACGCTCTTCCACCTTCCACAACTCCTCTTCCAGCGAGGCGAGCTGATTGTTGTACCTCAACAAGCTTCCTCCACCCCCTTCAACACCTCACCATACTTCCACACCATCTCTGATGTCTTTCCAAGAGCCTCTTTCATCGGGGCCAGCGTATTTTCCACCGACAATTTGAGCATTCCTATTATCCCTTACCACGCCGCTTAAAATGCTTCGCAAACTGCCGCTCGAACTTCATCGCCATCCCCTGATGGCCTATTTAAATATGCAGATTTGGATCTCGCCCAGTGTGAGATGACTTGCGATCAGCCTGGCGCGGAGCCTGATTTGGGGCTCTCACGTAATTCACCCGTTGCGCCCTGATCTGCGCCAGGCGCAACATAAGAACTTAAGAACCAGGAGCAGGAGTAGGCCATCTGGCCCCTCGAGCCTGCTCCGCCATTCAATGAGATCATGGCTGACCTTTTTTGGACTCAGCTCCACTTTCCGGCCCGAACACCAGAACCCTTAATCCCTTTATTCTTCAAAAAACTATCTATCTTTATCTTAAAAACATTTAATGAAGGAGCCTCAACCGCTTCACTGGGCAAGGAATTCCATAGATTCACAACTCTTTGGGTGAAGAAGTTCCTCTGAAGCTCAGTCCTAAATCTACTTCCCCTTATTGTGAGGCTATGCCCCCTAGTTCGGCTTTCACCCGCCAGTGGAAACAACCTTCCCGCATCTATCCTATCTATTCCCTTCATAATTTTATACGTTTCTAAAAGATCCCACCACATCCTTCTAAATTCCAACGAGTACAGTCCCAGTCTACTCAACCTCTCCTCGTAATCCAACCCCTTCAGTGAATCTCCTCTGCACACCCTCCAGCGCCAGTACGTCCTTTCTCAGGTAAGGAGACCAAAACTGAACACAATACTCCAGGTGTGGCCTCACTAACACCCTATACAATTGCAGCATAACCTCCCTAGTCTTAAACTCCATCCCTCTAGCAATGAAAGACAAAACGCCATTTGCCTTCTTAATCACCTGTTGCACCTGTAAACCAACTTTTTGCGACTCATGCACCAGCGCACCCAGATCTTTCTGCCCCAGATGCCGCGCCACCCGCCATGTGCGACCCGTGGGTGCCGCCATCTTCGCCGCCATCTTCAATTTCAGCAGCCATGTGCAACCCATGGGGGCCTCCATCTTTAATGCATCCTCCAACCCCCATGTGCGACCCACGGGGGCCGCCATCGTGGACGCCATCACTGCTGCCACCCACCACGCGCGACCCATGGGTGCCGCCATCTTGGACGCCGTCGCCGATGCCTCACGCCATGCGCGACTCATGGGAGCCGCCATCTTGGGACCACTCTGCTGCCTCCCGGGAGCCTGACTCACCCGACCATACGCTGGCCGATGCTACCTCTGATCGGCCTACCGACCGCCTTCCAAAGCTCGCCTCGTTCAAGCTTGACCAGTCCCGGCCGCACTACCTCGCGAAGTCTACGATGACCGTCCGGATCAACGGGCACGAGACGGCCTGTCTTTTCGGGAGCACAGACAGCTTCATTCACCCAGATACGGTAAGGCGCTGCTCCCTCCCAATCTTACCCGCGACCCAGAAAATCTCCCTGTCTTCTGGATCCCACGCAGTAGAAATCTGGGGGTACTGTGTCACGACCCTTACTGTACAAGGCGTAGAATATGCTAACTTCAAACACTACGTCCTTCCCCACCTCTGCGCTGCCCTATTACTGGGGCTCGACTTCCAGTGCCATCCCAGAGCCTTACCTTAAAGTTCGGTGGGCCCCTGCGCCCCCTCACCATCTGTAGCCTCGCGACCCTTAAGGTCGACCCACCCTCGCTCTTTGCAAACCTCACCCCGGACTATAAGTCCGTCGCTACCAGGAGCAGATGATACAGTGCCCGGGACAAGGCCTTTATCAGATCAGAGGTCCTGCGACTCCTGCGAGAGGAGATCATTGAGGCTAGTACCAGCCCCGGGAGAGCCCAAGTGGTGGTCGTCAAGACTGGGGAGAAGCACCGGATGGTCATCGATTACAGTCAGACCATCAACTGGTACACACAGCTCGATCCGTACCCCCTCCCCCACATTTCTGATATGGTCAACCAGATTGTGCAGTATCGAGTCTTATCCACAGTTGACCTGAAGTTCACGTACCACCAGCTCCCTATCCGTCCGGAGGACCGCAAATACACTGCCTTCGAGGTCCAGATGGCCGCTTCTACCACTTCCTCAGGGTCCCCTTCAGCGTCACCAATGGGGTCTCGGTCTTCCAAAGAGAAATGGACCGAATGGTTGACCAGTACGGGCTGCGGGCCACTTTCCCGTACTTAGACAATGTCACCATCTGCGGCCATGACCAGCAGGACCATGACGAAAACCTCCGGCACTTCCTCCACACCGCTAAACTCCTGAATCTCACCTATAAAAAAGAAAAATGCGGTTTCCGCACAACCCGCCTAACCATCCTTGGCTACGTCGTGGAACACGGAGTCCTAGGGCCCGACACTGACCGCATCCGCCCCCTCCTGGGGAACTCCCCCTCCCCCACTGCCCCAAGGCCCTGAATAAATGCCTGGGGTTCTTCTCGTACTATGCCCAGTGGGTCCCCAATTATGCAGACAAGGCCCGCTCACTTATCAAATCCACCGTTGTTCCCCTGACGGCTGAGGCCCGCCTGGCCTTCAACCACATCCAGGCAGATATTGCCGAAGCCACGATGCACGCGGTGGACGAGTCCATCCCATTCCAAGTGGAGAGCGATGCGTCGGACTTTGCTCTGGCCGCTACCCTCAACCAGACGGGCAGGCCCGTGGCTTTCTTCTCCCGTACCCTCCATGCCTCCGAAATTCGACACTACTCCGTCGAAAAGGAAGCCCAAGCCATCGTAGAAGCTGTGCAAAATTGGAGGCATTACCTGGCCGGCAGGCAATTCACTCACCTCACTGACCAACGGTCGGTTGCCTTCATGTTCAATAACACACAGCGGGGCAAGATCAAGAATGACAAGATACTGAGGTGGCGGATCGAGCTCTCCAACTACAACTACGATATCTTGCATCGACCTGGGAAGCTCAATGAGTCCCCAGATGCACAAGTAGACCGACTCCGGACCCTCCACAATGACCTCTGTCACCCGGGGGTCACCCGTTTTTTTCCACTTCATCAAGGCTCACAACCTGCCGTACTCCATCGAGGAGGTCAGGTCTGCGACCAGGGACTGCCAGGTCTGCGCGGAGTGCAAACCGCACTTCTATCGGCCAGAAAGAGCACACCTGGTAAATGCCTCTCGCCCCTTTGAGCACCTCAGCATTAACTTCAAAGGGACCCTCCCCTCCACTGACCGTAACGTGTACTTCCTCAACATTGAGGAACTACAGGGGCATGAGGGAGGAACAGACGAAAATCGACTGGGAGCAGAGCCTAGTGGGAAAGACAGTAAAACAGCAATGGCAGGAGTTTCTGGGACTAATTGAGGACACAGTATAGAGGTTCATCCCAAAGAAAAGAAAGGTTATCAGAGGGGGGATTAGGCAGCCATGGCTGACAAAGGAAGTTAGGGAATGCATCAAAGCAAAAGAGAAAGCCGAGAATATGGCAAAGAGTAGTGGGAAGTCAGAAGACTGGGAAGGCTACAAAAACAAACAGAGGATAACAAAGAGAGAAATAAGGCAAGAGAGGATCAAATATGAAGGTAGGCTAGCCAGTAACGTTAGGAATGATAGTAAAAGTTTCTTTAAATACATTAAAAACAAACGGGAGGCAAAAGTTGACATTGGGCCGCTCCAAAATGACGCTGGTAATTTTGTGATGGGAGACAAGGAAATAGCTGAGGAACTAAATAAGTACTTTGCGTCAGTCTTCACAGTAGAAGACATGAGTAATATCCCAACAATTCCGGAGAGTCAGGGGGCAGAGTTGAATATGGTAGCCATCACAAAGGAGAAAGTGCTAGAGAAACTAAGAGGTCTAACAATTGATAAATCTCCAGGCCCAGATGGACTACATCCTAGAGTTCTAAAGGAGATAGCTGAAAAAATAGTGGAGGCGTTAGTTATGATCTTTCAAAAGTCACTGGAGTCAGGGAAAGTCCCAGAGGATTGGAAAATCGCTGTTGTAACCCCCCTGTTCAAGAAGGGAACAAGGAAAAAGATGGAAAATTATAAGCCAATTAGCCTAACCTCGGTTGTTGGCAAGATTCTAGAATCCATTGTTAAGGATGAGATTTCTAAATTCTTGGAAGTACAGGGTCAGATTAGGACAAGTCAGCATGGATTTAGTAAGGGGAGGTCGTGCCTGACAAACCTGTTAGAGTTCTTTGAAGAGATAACAAATAGGTTAGACCAAGGAGAGCCAATGGATGTTATCTATCTTGACTTCCAAAAGGCCTTTGATAAGGTGCCTCACGGGAGACTGCTGAGTAAAATAAGGGCCCATGGTATTCGAGGCAAGGTACTAACATGGATTGACGATTGGCTGTCAGGCAGAAGGCAGAGAGTTGGGATAAAAGGTTCTTTTTCGGAATGGCAACCGGTGACGAGTGGTGTCCCGCAGGGTTCAGTGTTGGGGCCACAGCTGTTCTCTTTATATATTAACGATCTAGATGACGGGACTGGGGGCATTCTGGCTAAGTTTGCCGATGTTATAAAGATAGGTGGAGGGGCAGGTAGTATGGAGGAGGTGGGGAGGCTGCAGAAAGATTTAGACAGTTTAGGAGAGTGGTCCAAGAAATGGCTGATGAAATTCAACGTGGGCAAGTGCGAGGTCTTGCACTTTGGAAAAAAGAATAGAGGCATGGACTATTTTCTAAACGGTGGCAAAATTCATAATGCTGAAGTGCAAAGGGACTTGGGAGTCCTAGTCCAGGATTCTCTAAAGGTAAACTTGCAGGTTGAGTCCGTAATTAAGAAAGCAAATGCAATGTTGTCATTCATCTCAAGAGGCTTGGAATATAAAAGCAGGGATGTACTTCTGAAGCTTTATAAAGCATTAGTTAGGCCCCATTTAGAATACTGTGAGCAATTTTGGGCCCCACACCTCAGGAAGGACATACTGGCACTGGAGCGGGTCCAGCGGAGATTCACACGGATGATCCCAGGAATGGTAGGCCTAACATACGATGAACGTCTGAGGATCCTGGGATTATATTCATTGGAGTTTAGGAGGTTGAGGGGAGATCTAATAGAAACTTACAAGAAAATGAATGGCTTAGATAGGGTGGACGTAGGGAAGTTGTTTCCATTAGCAGGGGAGACTAGGACCCGGGGGCACAGCCTTAGAATAAAAGGGAGTCACTTTAGAACAGAGATGAGGAGAAATTTCTTCAGCCAGAGAGTGGTGGGCCTGTGGAATTCATTGCCACAGAGGGCGGTGGAGGCCAGGACGTTGAGTGTCTTTAAGACAGAAGTTGATAAATTCTTGATTTCTCGAGGAATTAAGGGCTATGGAGAGAGAGCGGGTAAATGGAGTTGAAATCAGCCATGATTGAATGGTGGAGTGGACTCGATGGGCCGAATGGCCTTACTTCCGCTCCTATGTCTTATGGTCTTATGGTCTTATTGTTTTTTAAAAAAATAAATTTAGAGTACCCAATTATTTTTTTTTCCAATTAAGGGGCAATTTAGCATGGCCAATCCACCTAAGCTGCACATCTTTGGGTTGTGGGGGTGAAATCCACGCAGACATGGGGAGTATATGCAAATTCCACACGGACAGTGACCCAGGGCCAGGATTCGAATCCGAGTCCTCAGTGCCGCAGTCCCAGTGCTAACCACTGCGCCACATGCCACCCTCTTCCTCAACATTGTTGACGAGTACTCAAGATTCCCCTTCGCCATCCCGTGCTCTGACATGACCTCTGCTACCGTCATCAAGGCCCTGCACGGTCTTTTCACCTTGTTCGGGTTCCACATCCGTAGTGATCGGGGTTCCTCCTTCATGAGCGCCGAGTTGCGTCAATTCCTGCTCAGCAAAGGCATTGCCTCCAGCAGGACGACCAGCTATAACCCCCAGGGAAAGGGACAGGTAGAGAGGGAGAACGCGACGGTCTGGAAGGCCGTCCTCCTGACCTTAGGGTCTAGGAGCCTCCCAGTCTCCCGCTGGCAGGAGGTCCTCTCCGATGCACTCCACTCCATTCGGTCGCTCCTGTGTAAAGCCACCAACGTGACTCCTCACGAACGCATGTTTGCTTTCCCCAGGAAATCCACCTCCAGGGTCTCGCTCCTGTCCTGGCTGGCAGTCCCAGGACCCGTCCTCCTCAGGAAGCATGCGAGGAGCCATAAATCCGACCCCCTCATCGAGAAAGTCCTGCTCCTCCATGCCAATCCACAATATGCCTATGTGGCACACCAGGACGGGCGACAGGACACAATCTCCCTTCGGGATTTGGCATCAGCAGGCTCCCCAGCGACCATCACCACCACCACCCCCGACCCTACACCGTCTTTCCTCACCCCTGTCCACGTACCTCACGAACTAGCACTCGCAGGCCCACCGGTGATCATTACCACCACCTCCGCCCATACACCGCACCCCCCCCTTCAACGACTCAACAACTGGGTGAAGAAGAGAACAACACGCTCCCGGACGCGCAGGTCTCGAGACCGGTGCCCACATTACAGCCGGGTCTGAGGCGATCACGGCGGAAGGTCAAGACCCCTGACAGACTTGACCTTTAAGACCACTTCACCCCCGCCGGACTCTTTTTTAAACAGGGGGTGAATCTGGTAAACCACTGTGTTGCATTGTGCTGTGTTGTACACAGTGGCGGACCTGCATTTTTGGGGCCCTGAAGCTTGAACTGTTATGGGGCCCCTTCGCAACCAGCAACGAGGTCTGGGTAACCACTGTTATCTTCTTCAATGGGGTTGTTCCACAACAGATCACCACAAAGTTTTTAAACATTTAACCACTACATCTCAGATTTTGATTAAAATTGCTGTACTGGATTATCTCACATGTCAAAGTCACTGGTGTGAATACAAATTTCCTATGCCTTATAGTTTTCGAGTTACGGGGGATGAAAATTAGGGAAATGTTATATACATGCATGATGCATCATAGAATGATGAAATAAACCATAGAAAAGACCACAGTCAATATAATCTTTTATTTTAGACACCTATGAGAATACATACTATATGAAGCACGTTTTACAAAATACTCTTTTTCTTGTTTTTTTTAGCAACATATTCACGTACAGTTTTGTCATATGAGAGCTTCCTTGCAATGTCATTTTCTAGAGACAATATGCATAAAGAATTTAAGTGCTCTTCAGTCATGGTAGACCAGAATTTGTTCTTTATAAAGGATAGCTTTGAAAAATTCCTTTCTGCTTCACAGCTCGTGATAGGCATTGTCAAGTACAGCTTAAGCACAGTAGTAATATTGGGGAACACTTCAATTAGGTGTTGCTCACAAATAAGCTGAAGAACTTCTGCGCATTGCATTTTAGATGGCATGTTTTCTTCTGTGCTCTGGGATTTCCTAAGGTGCAAATATTCTTTGAACTGATAACACTGGTTTACTAATTTGTGGTCAATATCATCTTTGTAATACGATATTATAAGTTTAATGTAATTAAACTTAAAATTTGTAAAATTTTAGGTCTACTTTCTGAGAAAGTTTTTTTTTTAAAACCCCTTCTCAGAAAGTAAAGCACCACTTTTTTAAGATTTATAATAAATAAGCTAAATAGGCTAAACTAGGCTATGTTCAAGCTAGCCTACGCTAGGCTAGACTAAGTTAACAAGACTAGACCACCAAAACTCATAGGCTAAGGTAATGTACACAATTTTGCCATTATTTGAACACTTTTCATAATAAACACCTGTAATTTAACACAAATTCACCCTTTTATTACTTTTTCATAAATACTTGTAATATAGTATTAGCCTAGGCTATGCGGTCGTAGCCTACCTTCCGTTCACCTCTTCATAAAAACAATAGGCTTAGGCTAATCTAACACTATTTCACCTTTATTACTTACCTTACTTTTCTAAATATAACATTTATTTTTGAGTAGGGGGTAATTAAAATATTATATCCTTATGAACACATTATTGAAAAAAATTCTTGTCCAGATCGCTATCACGAGTGCTATCACGTTGAAAATTCACATTAGCATTGTGATTGTCTTTTCAATGGCTCCCCTTTTTTGTTATGACACATCATCTACTGTTTGTATTTCTGTCATAAATGTTAATAGTGTTTTAAATTATTTATAATTATTTTATATTAAATATATTTAGAATGAACATCCTTAATTTGAATGTTTTTTCGTTTACGGCTAGCCTACATGATACTTTAATAACCGTTTAATTTTTATTTTAACTATTATTTTGTATTGAATTACACTATATTATTAATATATATATATTTTTTTAAACCCTTCTCATACAGTAGACCCAATATTTTTAAGCAATATGGACTAAATATCCCTCCGGGATTAGGGGCCCTGAAGCTTAAACTTCATTAGTTTCATAGTAGATCCGCCCCGGTTGTACATGCCCGGGCTTGTCCCGGCTGGCTCCACTGTGGCTCCTCCCCTCGGGCTCATGTATAAAGGTGGCTAGTCTCCGCCTCTGCCCAGTTCGGGACCAGAGGCCAGGAGGCTTGCTGTTTAGCGTATTAAAGCCTCAGTTACATTCATCACTCATCATGTGCTTATTGAAGGCATATCACACTTGGGATGCACCCTGCTCAGGAATTTTGTGTCTCAGCAGTTTATATTCAATTACAACATGTTTACCCCATGTGATTTCAGTATGCTGGTCAACTGTTGGTGCATATGTCTTACAAAAGCAGTGTCATATTAAACTGTCGTTCAGGATGTCTTTTCTGATTTACAGAACTGACAAACAATTAAAAGTGACTACATTTTTCACAAGTGTCTCTAATGTAATTTTATTGAGGTTCCTGAGATCTTTGATAACTTGTAACCAGTATCTCTGGTATTATTAAAATAACATTGTGTAAGTACCAGTGGGCCAATATAATGCACAACAGAAATAAAACAACACTCTCGGACAAGTTGCTATCTATAGAGTAATTTATTTCAAAATGTCAATCTCAACATCTGATTCAAATGAGAAGGAAAGCTAATAAATACAAGGTGTAGCAAAGCTCTTTGATGAGCAGCATTTGAAAGCGGCTTAGGCTTTGAGCCTAATTTCTAACACTACCCATCAGGCGGGAATGTAGCTGGCAGATAGTTCCCTCCGCCTTCCTGAAGCAGTACTTGCTGAAGCAGTACTTGCTGAAGCTGCCAGTTTAACTGCGGGGTTTTCAGCAAAGCTGAGTGGCCTCATTAAATATCTGACCTGATACATTATGTCAACGTTGTAAAATATTCCAGCAGCATTTTACCCGGGGTCTGAGTGTGGAAGTGGCAGATGCTTTTCGCCAGACTGGGAATTGGTAGAAAGGACGAGAGGCCCCTCCAGCTAAACAAAAAACTTTCCTTTTACTAGGCCAGGTGAAGCAGACATACTACTGCCACCCCTACAAGTAAAGTCAAGCAGCGGAATTCTTCATTGGCGGGATCCTCCGGTCCGCCGGCAACGCACACACGCCTGCAGGTTTCCCGATGGCATGGGGTGGCCACAATGGGAAACTCCATTAGTCGGCTGCGGGAACGGAGAATCACACTACTGGTGGGGGCACGTCGCGTCGGGGGCAGCACAGTGGCACAGTAGTTAGCACTGCTGCCTCACAGCGGTTCCGGGGTCAATTCCGGCCTCGGGTGACTGTGGAGTTTGCACTTTCTCCGTATGTCTGCGTGGGTTTCCTCCGGGTGATCCGGTTTCCTCCCACAATTTAAAGATGTGCAGGTTAGGTGGATTAGCCATGCTAAATTGCTCCTAGGTTTCCAAAAGGTTAGGTGGGGTTACTGGGTTACAGGGATAATGTGGAGGCGTGGGCTTAAGCCGGGGGCTCTTTCCCAGGACAGTGCAGACCCGATGGGCCAAATGGCCTCCGTCTGCAGTGTAAATTCTAATTCTATGAAAACGCGGCTCGCGGGCCAGAGAATCCCGCAAATGATTCTTTCCTGCTCAGGATTGTTCCTCATCCATCCCATGAGGTGCACACAGAACCCTCTTCCCCGAACTTACCTGGAGGCCAGGAGTCACTTGGACTAATAATAGGTCATATACCTGATATTTCTACAGATGCTGCACAACCTGCTGAGTATTCCCAACATTTCCTGTTTGATTTCAGATTTCCAGCATCTGCAGTATTTTAGTCATGTGCCATCTGGGTTGTGCCTGCTATGGCTGCTGTAGCATCCTCCTTGGGTCTGGAATATTATTTTTTTTAATCTATAAGAACATATGAAATAGGAGCAGAAGTAGGCCATTCAATAAGGTCATGGCTGATCTGCTTCTGTTTTGAGTTGAACATTCCCAACTACCCGATAACATTATGATTCTTGTTGGGAATCAATCTACCTCTGCCTTACAAATATTCAGTGATCCATTTCCATTGCATTTTGTGGTAGAGAGTTCCAGCCCTCTGAGAGAAACAATTTCTCCTCATCTCTGTCCTATAAAGGTGACCCCAAATTTTAAAACAGTGCCCCTAATTCTGGACTCGCCCGCGAGAGGAAAAATTCTTTCCATGTCCAGCTTGTCAAGACTATTCAGGAACTTCTATACATCAATCTAGTCACCCCTCACTGTTCTATACTCCAGTGGAATCTAACTTTCCTCATAAGGCAATCCACTCATTCTAGGAGATGTGAGTTGTTGGTTAGGCCAGCATTCATTGCTCATCCTTGACTGTGAGCAGCCTTTCTGAAGTGCAACATTCCATGTGGTGCTGATACACCCACAGTATTGGGATATGAAGGGAGTTCCAGAACACTGACCCAGTGACAGTGAAGGAACAGTGATATATAATCATTCTAAATCAGGATGGTAGGTGGCTTCGAGAGGAACTTGCGGGTGGTGGCGTTCCCATGCACCTGCTGCCCTTGACGTTCTATATCATAGAAGTTCCAGATTTGAAAGGTGCCATTGAAGGAGGCTTGGCAAGTTGCTGTAATGGTGCATACTGCTGCTACTGTGCTGTCACTGTGATCAGTGGTGGAGGGAGTGGATGTTTTAAAAAAATTTTTAGAGTACCCAATTATTTTTTTCCAATTAAGGGGCAATTTAGCGTAACCAATCCACCTACACTGCACATCTTTATGTTGTGGGGGCGAAACCCACGCAAACACGGGGAGAATGTGCAAACTCCACACAGACAGTGACCCAGAGCCGGGATCGAACCTGGGACCTCGGCGCTGTGAGACAGCAATGCTAACCACTGCATCCACGGGAGTGGATGTTTAAGAAGATGGATGGGGTGCCAATCAATTTTGCTGCTTTGTTCTGGATGGTGTCAAGTTTCTTGAGTGTTGTTGGAGTTGCACTCATCCAGGCAAGTGGAGAGTATTCCATCATACTCCTGACTTGTGCCTTGTGACGATGGACAGACTTTGTGTAGTCAGGAAGTGAGATAATCACCATAGAATACTTCATCTCTGATTTTCTGTTGTTACCATTGTTTTTATAAGTCTGGTCCAGTATACGCTTCTGGTCAGTGATGACCCCTAGAATGGCAATGCTGTGGGATTCAGCAATCGTAACATCACTGAATGTCAAGAGTGGCTAGATTCTAACTTGTTGTGGATGATTATTACCTGGCACTGTGTGTGGTGCCAAAAATACTTTCTACTTATAAATATCATAAATATGAATATCATCCAAGACGTCCTGCATGCAGGCACTGGCTGCTTCAGTATCTGAAGGGTTGTGCATGGTGCTAAGCATTGTGCTATCATTAGTGAACTTCAACACTACTGACAGTATGCTGTGGGGGATGGTCATTGATGAAGCAACTGAAGATGGGTCCAGGACACTGCCCTGAGGAACTCCTGCAATGATGACCTGGGGTTAAGATGATTGACATCCAATAATCACAACCATCTCCATTTGTGCTAGGTATGACTCCAGCTGGTGGAGATTTTTCCCTGATTCCCATTTGTTTCAATTAGGAGCCTTTGATGAATGTTTGGTTAGGTGATGCCTCAATGCCAAGGGTAGTCACTCTTACCTCACCTCTTGAGTTCAGCTCTTTTATCCATGCTTCGACCAAGACTATTATGAGGCCTGGAGCTGAGAGGCCCTGGCAAAAACAAACTAGGAGTCGGGCAACAGGTCATTGCTGAGTAGGTGACGCTTGGTAGCACGGTCGACGACTCCTTCCATCACTTTGCTGATGATTGAGAGTGAAATGATCGGGCGCTATTTGGCCAGATTTGGTTTGTCTTGATTTGAGGACAGGATATATCTGGGTATCTTTCACTTGATCGAGCAGATGCCAGTGTTGTAAATGCACTGGAACATCTTGGTTTGAGGCACAGCCGGTTCTGGAGCACAAGCTTTCAGGACCCGGTAAGGATGTTATCAGGGCCCATAGCCTTTTCTGTATCCAGTGGGTTCAGCCCTTTCTTGATATCATGTGGAGTGAATTGAGTTGGCTGAAGACTGGTATTTGTGTTTCAGGACTTCAGGAAGAGGCCAAGATGGATCATTCACTAGGCACTACTGGCTGAAGATGCTTGCTCTGAAGAGGTCATACAGACCCGAAACGTTAACCCTGTTTCTCTCTCCACAGATGCTGCCAGACCTGCTGAGTGTTGCCAGCATTTTCAGTTTTTACTGCAAATGTTTCAGCTTCGTATTTTGCACTGCATACTGGGCTCTCCCATCACTGAAGGTGGAGGTTGATGCACGACCAATTACACAAAGACGAGTGTAATGACCTCCAATTGGCATTATTGGTTGGCCAATTGGAGTATGAGCTCCCTCAATGATAGCTCATTGAGGGGGCCCATATAAGCACCTGGGTAGGCTTTGTGAAATAGTTTTAAGTTGACTGGAATGCTAGCAGCACTGTTTGGAGCTGCTCTTGGATATATTTATTGCAAATAAATACTGTTGTAGTGATGGTACCCCTGCCTCCTGTGGATTATTACAGTGGAGACGAGGATGGGATTCGAACCCACGCGTGCAGAGCACAGCATCGACAATTGAAAAGCTCAGGGCCTCGTTTGCAACACATGGACTTCCGGAGGTATTGGTATCGGACAACGGAACGGCATTCACAAGTGGGGAATTTGGAAAATTCCTAAAGGGAAACGGAGCCTGCCACATCAAAACGGCCCCTTACCATCCAGCGTCCAACGGCCTGGCAGAGAGAGCGGTCCAGACACTAAAAGCGGGACTCAAGAAGCAGCCGGCAGCGTCAATGGACACAAAGCTCTCCCGCTGGCTGTTTGATTACAGGACCACACCGCATTCCACAACGGGCATACCGCCAGCTGAACTCTTAATGGGAAGGCGGCTGCGAACGAGGCTGAGTCTCCTTTTTCCAAATTTAACGGGGAAAGTGGAGAAACAACAGGAGGTCCAACACAGGGGGCATGATAATAGTCGGCAGCAAAGACATTTACAGGTGGGGGCACCGGTTTGGGTCAAGAATTATAGGAATGGACCAACGTGGGTCAAAGGCATGGTAGAGTCCAAACAGGGCCCATATCCTATGAAGTTTCGATAGGAGGTAAGGTGCTGAAGAAACACCTAGACCAAATAAGGGCAGCGGAATGACACCTGGAGGCAGGCGAAGCAGGACCGCCTCAGCTGGGATAGCCCAGACTGAAAAGATACCCACACCCCAGCCCCGAGCAATTTCTCAGATCCCATCATCCAGTTGTCAGAGTCGGAGATGGACACGTTCGACGAGGCTGCCGCGACACCTCTCCCCGAGGAGGAGGAAGAACAACTTCCAAGGAGGTCGTCAAGGAAAAGACGGGCACCTATAAGGTACACCCCACCCACGTCGGAGAACGACCCGCCGGACGACACAGAGGTGACAGACCCGGACATGAGGAGCAGGAAGAAGCTCAGAGGAATGCCAGCTGGCAGGAATTCCTCGGACCTTGGGAGGGAGGGGTGTGATGACCTCCAATTGGCATTATTGGTTGGCCAATTGGAGTATGAGCTCCCTCAATGATAGCACATTGAGGGGGCCCATATAAGCACCTGTGTCGGCTTTGTGAACCAATCTTAAGTTTACTGGAATGCTAGCAGCACTGTTTGGAGCTGCTCTTGGATACATTTATTGCAAATAAATGCTGTTGTAGTGACGGTACCCTTGCCTCCTGTGGATTATTACAACGAGAGTAGGATGTAATCGAGGCTTTATTACACTGAGATGTGTGGCCTCCTACAGCAGCTGACGAAATGGCTGCTGTACTGCAAGCACACATATTTATACTCTGTCTACTGGGCGGAGCCAGCAGGCAGGGTTCTACCCCCGTACCTGTAGTACAGGGGCCTTACCGTAAAGCACCTATATCAACATCCTATATATACATCAGTGGTGACTACCACACTCCTACAAATAGTTAATTGCCCATCATCATTCAAAATTGTATCATGACTGCAGAGCCTTGACATGATCTTTTGTGGGATAGTTCAGGCTGTCTATAGCCTTCACTCATTGACCTGCATGTGGTCCTGTGTTGCAGCTTCACCAGGTTGCACCTCATTTTAAAGCATGCCTGAAGATGCTCCTGGCATTGCTCTCTTATACACATTATTGAATCAGGTTGAACGCCTGGCTTGATGATAATGGTAAATTGGGGGAGATACGGGCCATACAGATCATGGTGGTATATAATTCTTCATACAGGACAGAAGCACCGTGAACTGCCAATTCTGGAGCTAGTGGTCCTTACAAGGATGTCTTTTTTACCAATCTGGGTAAGTATCTGTTGCTGACATGTTTTTAAAAAAAAAAAAAATTTAGAGTAGCCAATTCATTTTTTCCAGTGAAGGGGCAATTTAGCGTGGCCAATCCACCTAGGTTGCACGTCTTTTGGGTTGTGGGGGCAAAACCCACGTAAACACAGGGAGAATGTGCAAACTCCACACGGACAGTGACCCAGAGCCAGGATCAAACCTGGGACCTCAGCACCTGGGACCTCAGTGCTAACCCAGTGCGCCACCGTGCTGCCCCTGTTGCTGGCATGTTGAAGTTCACCAGTGTTTCATCCATATTTCGAATGCTGGCGAATCAAAATAATTCTTCTTTTGATGCTGATGATGACAAACCTGTGGAATTTGGTGACTTTATCATTAGGTTCAGATGGCAAATGCAATGAAATTTTTATTTTCTGACGGTGTACTAAATCATGCCTTTTCATGGTTTGCAACCTTGTGCAACCTCTGGCCCCGACCTTGAATTCTCAAATACGATCTTCGGTTGTGAGGGCAGAGTTCTAAGGCTCTGTGAGTGATTACATGGCCTTTCTGCCACTTTTTAACCAGGTTAAATTGTACTGCCTTCTTGATATTCTTTCTTGTAGGCATCATGCTAGTTCATGTGACATGTTAGTCTTGTTGATTGTTACCCAATTCTTTTTTTTCCAATTAAGTGGCAATTTAGCATGGCCAATCCACCTACCCTGCACATCTTTGGGTTGTGGGGATCAGACCCTTACAGACACAGAGAGAATGTGCAAACTCCACATGGACAGGGGGCCGGAATCGAACTTGGGTCCTTGGCACCGTGAGGCAGCAGTGCTAACCACTGTGCCGCCGTGCCACCCTTTAGTCTTGTTGCTTGGCTGGGAGATTGCCGCAAGAATTGGTGAAGGGAAAATTGAAATGTTCCTGCATGTGCCTTTACATTATCAGAAAGTGATTAATAATCACGATGTGGTTTGATCCTTGAAAATCCAGGATCGACTTTATGAGACATATGAAAAACTATGCTTTTATAGGCCAAAAGTTGCTTTTATACAAGATTGACTTTGACACAAATACAAACTATATGTTTACTTATAAAACATTTGTGCAGTGATAGTATTGTTTTATTTGTGTGGGTGACATAGTCTTTGTCAATTTAGGACAATGGGGTCCCTGTTTGTGTGCCAATTTTTGCAGAAACCGCAAACATTAGAAAGTTTGAAAAATACAGAAATAAAGTATCAGCACTTTTTCGCCTTAGTGACGTAAAGCTCAAAGTGCTTTTTCTAAATCACAGCCCTAATGGGGAAGGGTAGTGGCTATGATTATACTGCTGGATCTTGAAATGCATGTTAGCTGTTTTAAAATTCCATGTACCCACCATGGTACTTTACTGAAACCGCGTACTAAGTACACGTTTCATAAGATGATACACTGAATTACTTCTATTTAATCTGCATTGTACTGTACTCTTCATTCCCATTTTTAGCATTTTACTATCATTACTATGTAATGAGTTTTGCATTTTGAGAATCTGTACTCTAGTTTGTGTTGTATTGTACAACCCTGCTATTTTATTTTGGAAGTATGCTGTACTTTCTTAATTTCCTTTTATTCTGCATACTATTTTGCAATGTACTGTATTGTTCTATAATGCACTGATGCTGGTGCTATACTGTACTTGCTGCAGCGCACCGTCACTGGCTGCACTCTATCATTACTCTTCATTGTATTTTCCACTGCTCCCTCTTACACTGACTATGAGTCTCTCTCTCTTGTCAGCCAGCTGCGTAAATGACCTCTGACCGCGACACATACGCCGCGTCTACTTCCGGTGCGAGCCACAGTGTACGCTTGCGCGGCGGGAAGGCTCGGCTTCTGTTCCGGTTGGTACAGGTGAGTGGAGGAGGGGGCGCTTCAGCAATTATCCGGCCACCCCCTCCCGGTGGATAGCCGGTGCGGCCCCGGGGTACTGAGCCCCAGCTTGCAGCCAGAGTGCGCGGAGCGAGGCCTCCTGACTGCTTGCAGCTCAGGCTGGGTCCGCCCACCTCTTCTGTTTGAACCAGAAAGTGCTGGAGAAACTCAGCAGGTCTGAGCAGAGAGAGAGCAGCAGAGTTTATTTTTAGGGGGCTTTCTGCAGAAGGGGTTTTCTTGTTGTGGAGTGTGTAGAATTCCTTCAGACTCAACCTCCTGGGGCCACCGGTTCAAACACAAAATATGTCAGGCCAGCTTCAACAAGTGCTGCAGAAAGTGGCACATGACACACTTGTGATTAACAGAGCAAACTAGATTGGAACTTCACAATGGAGACAAATCCTAAAAGATCAATGTTTGGACAGCAACCCCCCTGCTCCCCCATGCTGTTTTTAAGTATCATACCTGGTAATGTAACTCTACTAAAATTAGAGCTAGGCCAATTTGGAGTGGAATCAGGAAGCACGTCTTGGAAGGGTAGTTGAAATCTGACCACCCCCCCCCCCCCCCCCGGAAGGCTGGATGCTGAAGTCAGTTGAAATTTTCAAGATGTTAAATGCTCGAAATTTTGTCAACTAAGGGTGTTGAGACACGTGGAACAAAGGCAGATAAATGGAGTTTAAGTTGAGACCGGCCCTGACCTTTTTTCATGGTGAAATCAGTTTGTGGGGTTCATTGATAGTCTGGATTAGGCAATGTCTGTGGTCTATTACAAGCAGATTCTTCAGCAGATAATTAATTGCAGGGAGTCAATGGCTGGAACACTTTGCAGTAGAAATAATGGTGAAGCTATTAGAACAGAACATACAGTGCAGAAGGAGGCCATTTGGCCCATCGAGTCTGCACCAACCCACTTAAGCCCTCACTTCCACCCTATCCCTGTAATCCAATAACCCCTCCTAACCTTTTTGGTCACTAAGGGCAATTTATCATGGCCAATCCCCTAACCTTGGTGCTCATGGTTATTATACAGCTAATTGCCAACCTCATCCCGTCTCTGCATTTGCACAGTTAAACATGGCAATTAGAAAGTTGCTATCCAATTTCCCTTGTTCTTCTGCAAGCTTTGCTACAATGGTACCTCATAGATTTGGGATTAAAATGCAAGGATGTGAAGTTGTACTTCAGATTAGTATATTCATGTGTAATTGAATCTTTAAAGCTGTGATAAATTTTAATTGCTGCCAGTTAGCCCCCTGCCTGTGAAAGTGTAATTTTACAAGTGAGATCTTATTCCTTCAGAATTTAGTGATTGTTGAAGATGTAATTATTTTACTTTTTCTTTCTTTCACTTAATCTATCATTTTCATTTCCCTCTGTACATCATTTTACATTAAATTAAGTATACTAATTTATACTTCCTCTCTGTCTTGGTAATGTTTAGGGGCTGGTTTAGCTCACTGGGCTAAATCGCTGGCTTTTAAAGCAGACCAAGGCAGGCCAGCAGCACGGTTCAATTCCCGTACCAGCCTCCCTGAACAGGCGCCGGAATGTGGTGACTAGGGGCTTTTCTCAGTAACTTCATTGAAGCCTACTCGTGACAATAAGCGATTTTCATGTTTCATCAAGTGATTGGTTGAAGAAACTGGGTATTGATCGCCCTGCTCAGACATGTCCCAGATCTGTGGAGGAAACTGCACTGAAAAGGATTATTGCGTAACCATACGTTGTTGCTCAAAAGCCCATAGACTCTTCAGGAAGATGTAAGAGTTAACCTGTTACTTCAACACTGAATGCAAAATCTGGGCCATACTATCCAGTATTGTGTTTTGTACTGTAGAATGGATGTCAAAGGGTACAAGGGATTTAAGATGTTAACAGAGATTAGAAACTTTCATTCGGAGAAGAGAAAGGAACAGCAGCTTTGTATTAGAAGGTTAAAATGAGATTAGAAAAAGGTGTTCAGAATTGTGAAGGATTTGAGAAGAAAAATGGAGAAAAAATATTTCTACTAGTTGATGAATGGGTATGGAAAGAGAGGCTAGATGAATTATAATTTAAGGTTTGAACTCCCTCGGCAGATACCGATGTGGGAGCAGAAAAGAGCAACACGTAAATGACTTCAGAAAAATTATTTCAGACCAGAGGAATGGGATGAAGTGGGTAACTGAGAGAACTGATGTAGGTATCATGGAATGCATTAACTCCTTTTGTCTTGCTATGCATGATTTTAAATTTCCTGTTTTAACTGGGAAAAAAATTAAAATTTTCCTGTGTTTTAAAAAATTCTGGATGTGGTACTCATTTGCATTGGGAAGTTTTGACTATTATAATTGTTTGGTATTTGAGGTAATCTGTTTATTAGTGCTTCTGATACTGGAGTTTTGTCAGAATATGCACTTCGATTTAATTATAAAAGTTCTATTTTTAACTAACCTACTTTATGGTTTATATCATAAGTTACTGCAGTCAGTTCTGAAGTAAGCAAAAGTTCTTAATGTTTATTACATCACTGACCATTAAAAAGGAAAAAGTGCAGGGGAAACATTCCAACATAAATATATTCTCAATGTTCCTTTTGAATGCTTAACAAAGTAAAGTCAATATTACAAGCCATTTGTCACTATCCATTTATTGACTTCTGTTAATGGGGAAAGGGAATGCAAAGTTTTCTTGCTGTGCATTAAAAGTAACTGACTGCATTTTTATAGCTTCGTCACAATTTTATTATGTTGCAAGAAAAGTGGTTGGCACAGAAGAGTGCATTGCAAGCTGTGTAAAAGTTGAGAATTTGGTGCAAAAGGAGGAGGTAGTGCAGCTTTTTGCCACCAAAACTTGTAAAGGTTCTTGTTATCGGTTACTATTCAGATCCGCCATGATTGTATTGAATAGTGAACCAAGCTTGAGGGGTCATATGGTCTACAACTGTTCTGATTTCTTGTGTTTTTAATGTTCTTATTTAATTCCATCTACCTACAACTTTAAATCAAGTACTTGATTTAGTTTTTAAAGCCTAAAAAACAGAAGTTTAGTTGATTAGATACGTACACTAATTAAATAAACAATACGTGCACTAATTAAATAAACAAAAAGAATAAATGTCACCACTGCAGTATAAGGAGATTTTGGCGAACATTGCAGTTAGCAAGTTTATCTTTAGGAACTTCAGCTGTTGAGTTGTTGAGTGGAGTCCAAGGTGTAGACCATGCATCAGAAAGGGGGGAGGGGCGGTGATATAAACCATAAAGTAGGCGAGTTACCTGGACACTTTGAAATTGGAGTTTTTTTTTAGGGATAGGAGAGATATATAACTGGGTTTACAAATAGGGCTCTAAATTAAAAGATTGCAAGGGATGGTTCAAGTGAACGAATATTTATAATTCTAAATAAAACAGTCAAGGTTGTATAATAGTGTAGCATTTTGGAAAAGATGAGCTGAGTGGGACATTAAGGGACAAAAGGTTTAATGGCAATAGTGAATCAGTGAATAAGGGCAAATCAGGAAAAAACATAATGAGTTAATAAAGGTATTTTAATTGCAGGAAGCTTTCATAACAAGATAGGTGAAGTAATGGCCCAAATAAAAGCAAATTACTGCTGGAATCTGAAACAAAAACAGAAAATGCTGGACAAACTCAGCAGGTTTGACAGCATCTGTGGAGAGAGAACGGAGCTAGCTTTCGAGTCTGGATGACTCTTTGTCAAAGCTACAGAGAACTGGAAATAGGATCAGATTAATACTCTTGTGGGTGGATGGGTGTGGCTGGATAAAGGGCCAGTAATAGGTTGAGATTAACAAAGATGTTGTGGACAGAAAAACAAAGGGAATGTAAATGGTGGGGATAACGATTAAGAAGGGCACTGATAGTGGCACAATTAAGAGACCAGAATGTGTTAATGGCAGAACAAAGGTCAGCAGTGTCAAAGGACAACAGGGAACAGGTGGCCCAGATAGGGGGTGCAAATCGATGGAAGAAATTAAATTGGTGCATTCTCCGTGTCTTGCGTGGGTCTCACCCCCCAGTAACCCAAAAGATATGTAGGATAGGTGGATTGGCCACGCTAAATTGCCCCTTAATTGGGGGAAAAAATATTAGGTACTCTAAATTTATAAATAAAGAAATAAAATTGGTGGAGGAGAGAGTTCAGTTGGAAATTGTTGAACTCCGTGTTAAGTCCGGAAGGCTGGTAATGTGGTACAGATATATTAGTTTGATCTAATAGTTGTTACTGAGATGTTGCATTGTGACCAAGGTTGAGAACTAAATATTTCAATTTACATTTTGAAAAGACAAACAAAATGTAACTGGTGGCGGGTGGCCCCGATAATGACTTGGAAGTTGAATCCGTATTGGTGGAGATAAGTAACAAATGTGTTATGCATGATGGCAGCGTTGGACTGGGGTGAGCACAGTAAGAGGTCTTACAACACCAGGTTAAAGTCCAACAGGTTTGTTTCAAATGTGTTATCGGTAGCTTATAGACCCTCCTAACCGTAGTTCTACTGTTGGGCAGAGTATTAAGCAAGAAGTAAAAGGAGCCTGTCTAAATACAGGAGTGACTTTAATCATCAAATCGACTGAACAAATCAAATTGGCAAATGTAATTTAGAGGACAAGTTCATGGAATGCATTCAAGGCAGTTTTCCTCCTAGAAAAATCAAGTGGAAACAACCAGGGAAGAGGATAAGATCTTGTTTTGTGTAATAAAACAGGGTTAATTAATGATCTCGCAGTCAGCGATCCTCTGGCAAAAAGTGGTTATAATAGAAATTCAAAGTGCGTTTGAGAGTGATGTGCATAAGTCCGAAAGTAGAGTATTGAACTTAAAGCCAATTCCATAGGCACTATATGAGGGGTGAGTTGTCTGATGTAGATTAGGAAATTAGATTAAAAGGTATAACAGATGAGCAGTGGTGAACATTCTACTGAGAAATGAAAATTCCACATGAAAAGCATGCATCCCTGACTAGCTGAAGAGATTAAGAATAGCATTCAATTAAAAGAACAATCTTGCACGATTGCCAAGAAAGGTAGTAACTGGAGAATATAAGATACCAGTAAAGTTTGACCCAAAAATGGATACAGGGAGAACTTGGGATGGGTGGGGGTGGGGGGTCATTTTGTTCTGAGATGAGGGAAAATGTCTTCATTTGAGGGATGTGAATTTTTGGAATTCTCGAACCAAGAGGGCTCTGGATGCTCCGCAGATTTAAGGTGATGGATATAGGGATCGGGCGGGGAGAGTTGTGGTCAAACACCAGCTATGATCCTGTTCAATTCTCAAGGGAGCCATATAGCTTATTCTTGTCCCAATGTTTTATTTTCTTATAATTTTATTGCTATGTGATCAGCAAACTAAATCTGTGTCCAGGCTCCTGAAATTCTTCAATGACATGAGTATTGGATTTTTTTAAAAACCACAATAATGTGTAAATTGGCCTCATTATTAAATGGCCTCTTTGCTATAAATTTGTTTCCCAGCTACCACGCTGCATTAGATTCAAAATGAAAACATTAATTAGCTGTATAGTAGATGCGCCGTTGCTTTTGAAGTCATGTGGGGCTGAATCCCTCTGCTGCCTGCGATTTGAATCTAACCACGTGTGATATGTTTTGTCAGTTCACAAATGGATGCCAGCTGGGTTACCTCTTGATTGTTGAACATCTTGCCTCAAGGGAGGGGAAAACTGACGTGGGCTGTCATGACCTTCACTTGAGGTACACTTCTGGGATGCCTCATGGTAGCGAAACATCTCACCTCATGGGAGGAGAAACTGATGCATGATCTGGCCTCTACTAAACACACCTCAAAGTAACTAAGCAGCTTATCTCCAGAGGGTTTGGGGGTGATATGAGGATAAACCGATAAAGGTTGCTTCACCAAAACAGCAAATGGTTTTGTTGGCTTTGTGCAAAGTAGGGGGATTGGGCCTAGGTAGGGTGCTCCATCCCAAGGTCAGTGCAGACTCAATGGGCCAAATGGCCTCCTGCACTGTAGGGATAATGGGATTCTATGATTGAAAGGAAAGTTGGGCCAGGAAAGGAAACCGCCTCAACTAGCTTGCCTACAGCGCTTCTTTTAAACTAAAATTTGCACTTCATTTCTTTTGAGAATGAAGTCTCATGAATTTAATTCTACAGAGAGGTATGTGAACATGTACAAAACAGTGCTTTTTTTTTTTGCAAAAGGAACGGCAGTTGAAGTAGATATCCTCTCTATTTCAAAGAAAAGCTCAAGCTTTGTAAGACATGGGGAAACCGTGGTGGGAAGTGGGGCTAAGGAGAAACAGCAGACACTGGGCCAAGATTCTATGATTTTCAAAAGTTGAATAAATACTGTTTTCATTTACTTAATGTTAATTTTATTAATTAGGTTTTATGTCTGGATTATTGATCTATGAAATATTAATTCCAGTATTAGTCTAATAAAAACACGTTTTTATTTATTGTTCATAGAATGTGGTTATTGCTGGCGTGGCCAGTATTTATTGCCCATCCCTAATTATACTTGAGAAGGTGATAGTGAGTGGCTGCCTTGAAATGCTGCAGGCTATGTCGTGTAGGTACACCCATGGTGCTGTTGGAAGGGAGTTCCAAATTGATGCAATGACAGTGAAGGAACAGTGATTATAGTGCCAAGTCCAGGGTGTTATGTGGCTTGAAGGCGAGCTTGCAGGTGGTGCTGTTTGTGTGCACCTGCTAGCTTTGTCCTTCTCGGTGGCAGAGTCCGTGCGTTTGGTAGATGCTGTGGAAGGAACCTTGGTGAGTTGTTGCAGTGTTTCTTGCATAGGTTACACTGCTGCCACTGCATCGGTGATGGAGGGAGTGAATGTTTAAGGTGGTGCATGGAGTACCAGTCAAGTATGCTGCTTTGTCCGGATGGTGTCAAACATCCTGAATATTGTCGGAATCCAGTTGAATGTTGTAGTCCAGGTAAGTGAAGAGTATTCTTTCACACTCCTGACTTGTGGCCTGTAGATGGTGAAAAGACTTTGGGGAGTCAGGAGATCAGTAACATGCCATAGGATTTCCATCCTTTGACCTGTTCTTGTTGCCACAGTATTTACATGACTGGTCCAGTTCAGTTTTTGGTCAGAGGTAACCTCCAGGATGTTGATAGTAGAGGACTCTGATTGTAGTGCCATTGAATGTCAAGGAGAGCGAGTTAGATTCTCTCTTGTTGGAGATAGTCATTGCCTGGCAGTTGTGTGATGCAAATTTTATTTGCCACTTGTCAACCCAAGCCTGAACCTTGCTGCATATGGACACAAACTGTTTAAGTCTCTTGAGAAGGTGAATGGTACTCAACATTATGCTGGCATTCGCAAATATTGACTTTATAATGAAAGGCAGGTAATTGATGAAGCAGCTGAAGATGGCTGGCCTGAGAACACTGTGATGTCCTAGGACTGAAATGATTTACCTCCAACAACTGTAACCATCTTTCATTGTGGGAGGTATAGCTGAAACCATTGCAGAGTTTTCCCCCTGATTCCCATTGACTCTAATTTTGCGAGGGGTCTTGGATGCCATACTCAGTCGCTGCCTTGATATCAAAGACAGTCACACTTGCCTCACCTCTGGAGTTCAGCTTTTTTGTCCATGTTTGGACCATGGCTCTAATAAGGTCAGGTGCTGGGTGGCCCTGGCAAAACCCAAACTGAGTGTTAGTGAGCAGATTATTGCTAACCAAGTGCCACTTGATTGCGGCCCCTTCCGTCACTTTTCTGATGATTGAGAGTAGACTGATGGGGATTGGGGCAGAGCTAGTTCTTGAGCACATGTCTTCAATACTATTGCCAGAATGTTGTCAGGGCCCATAGCCTGATCAGCCGTTTCTTGATAATATATAGAGTGAACCGAGTTCGCTAAAGATTGACACCTCGCAATGGAGACTGAAATGGATCATCCACCTGGCCCTTCTAGCTGAAGATGACTACAAATGGCCTTTCCATTTGCACTGGGAGGGGGGAGGATCCAGTAGTCATGGTCCATGCAGGACAATGGAGGAGGTTCTGCATAGTCGGTATGAGAACTTGGGCACCAAATTAAGAAGCAACATCTCAAAAGGTCATAATCTCTGATTGTTACCTGAGTTATGTGCAAATTAGTATATAACAAATCAGATTAAAGAGATGAATGCGTGGCTCAATGATTGGCATGGGTTCAGGTTCGTGGGGCACTGGCACCAATACTGGAGAAACTGGGATCTGTAACGTTGGGACGGCCAAACCCAAAACATAGTGGGGCTGGTGTTCTTGCGAGCTACATAACTAGGGAAGTAGATTCGGTTTTGAACGAAGTAGTGGGGACAAGGGATCAAATTTGGAAGATTGGGTAAATCAAAGAGTAGAGACGAGGCAAAAGATTATGACAGAGAAATGAAAAAACAGACCGTGACAGGAAGGAATAGAGTGTGCAAATCTAACAGTAAATCAATGGATAAAACAAGAGGTTATAAAAAGAATAAAAGGAAAGACTAAAAGCTCTGTTCAAATGCTATGTATGTTCAGAAAAACAGATGAACTGAGAGGGCACATAGAAATGAATAAGAATGATTTGATTGCCATTGTGGAGACATGGCTGCACGAGGACATGGATTGGGGCCTGAGCATTGAATGGTACAAGATGTTTAGGAAGGACAGGAAATGTGGAAAAGGTGGAGGATGGCTTTGATAGTTAATGATGGTATTAGCACAACACAGAAGGGAGTTCAGGTAACCAGGATGTGGAGATGTTTTGGGTAGGGATGCAAAATGATAAAGGCGAGAAGTCACTTGGAGTTTTGTACAGGCCCCCTAACAGTAACCACATGGTAGGGTGGAGCAGAAAGGAAATAATTGGAGCTTGTCAGAAAGGCACAGTGATAATCATGGGAAATTTAAATTTACATAGACTGGAACAATCTGGTGGGCAAAGGGAGCCTAGATTGGTGTTTTGGGGAGCCAACCAGAGAGCAGGTTATACTGGACCTGGTATTGTGGAATGAGATGGGGATTCTTGGTGACCTCTCAGGAAAGGCACCCCTAGTTGGGGCAGGGAAGTGGGCGAAGGTAGGGTGCTCTTTCAAAGAGTCGGTGCAGAATTGATGGGCCAAATGGCCTCCTGCACTTGAGGGGTTCTGTGATTAGATAATAGTGACGTGAGTTTTAATTTCAGTTTGAGGGAGAGAGGAATGGGTCTGAGAAGGTTTTCACTTAAATCGTGGTAGCACAGTGGTTAGCACGGTTGCTTCACAGCTCCAGGGTCCCAGGTTCGATTCCTGGCTTGGGTCACTGTCTGTGTGGAGTCTATACGTTCTCCCTGTATGGGTTTCCTCCGGTTTCCTTCCACAGTCCAAAGATGTGCAGGTTAGGTAGATTCGCCATGCTAAATTGCCTCTTAGCATCCAAAAGGTTAGGTTGGATTACTGGGATAGGGTGGAGGTGTGGGCTTAAGTTGGGTGCTTTTTCCAAGAGCTGGTGCAGACTTCTTGGGCCGAATGGCCGCCTTCTGCACAGTAAATGCTATGATTCTGACCAGGAGTTGGCCATTCATCCCCTCAAGGCTGCTCCACCATTTAATAACATAACGGCTGATAGTAATCTCAAATCTGTATTTGATCTGTTGGTTGTGGGAGTACTTAGCTCTGTCTGCAGCATGCTACATCTGTTTGTAGCTTCAGCAGATTGACACTTCATTGCTCGATATGACTGGTGCTGCGTCTGGCATGCACTCTTCATTAAATCAGGTTTGATTTCCCCCAGCTTGACGGTAATGGTAAAATGTGAGATACACCAGTCCTTGAGCTTGCAGATTGTGGTTGAATATAATTCTGCTGCTAATGGCCCAAAGTGCCACATGGATGCCCAGTTTTGAGCTGCTAGTTCTGCTCAATCTATTCCATTTAGCACAGTGGTAGTGCTGCACAATACAATGCAGTGTATCCTCTTCATGAAGACAGGACTTTGTCTCCACAACTTTGTGGTGGTCAGTCTCACCAATACTGTCATGGACAAATGCATCTTCAGGTAGACTGGTGAGGCTGAGGTCAAGTCCAAGAATTAGTTTTACGCTGTTTTAGAAGAAGTGATGGAGCAGTTATGATTGTGAATGCACAAGAGGCCAGAATTCGAGGAGCACATACTTTGCAGAGGATTCTGGGAAGGAGCATGGTCATGGAGGGCTATGAAAATAAGAGTGAGAATTTTAAAACCAAGATGTTGCTTGACCAGAAGACATTCTGGGTCAGTGAGCACAGGTGTTAAGGGAATAGGACTTGCTGCTGGTTAAGGTACGGACAGCAGAATGTTGGAATTTACAAAGGGTAGAATATGGGAGACCAGCCAGGAATGCATTGGAATAGATTGTGTGGAAGAGAGGTTTGCAAATATTTTCAGTTATATTGAAGTAGAGGTGACACTTTTCTATTTACTTTGAATATCTGATTACTGTATTTGAATTAGGATTGCTCCATCATATTTGACTGAGTGCGTGTTGGTAACAGTATGGGTAGTATTAATAGACATGCCCATCAAACATTGTATGTTGTCAGGGTATTACCAGATGATTGTCAATTAGGTTTCAGATTATGGTTAACGTTACTGACCGTTACTGAGAAAATCCAACAAAATTAAAGATACAAGATTGGTTGTTCTGTGATTATTGAAATACTTGTGGTCTAGATTTAACGACTTTTAAGTGTTTTTGACTAACATTTAACATCTGAAGTTTCTAAAAAAAAATCTGATAAGCAGAATGCTAAACTGATACCCTTTCCGTGAAATTCTAGGAGTGGAATTGTATTTGGAAGGATAAGGGTACAGCCCATGGCAATAAATTCTTTTGAATCCAATAAATATTAATGAATTTTTAGTTTCCTCTGGTAACATCTACACAGCACAAGGAAAAGTCATTATCCTAATGCTCCATAAATAATATCATTACAGTGCTAAAGAAATTATTCTTTTTATTTGTCAATATGAGACCCTTAGAAGGACTGGGGTGGGGGCAGGGAGAGAACTGAATGGAATTATGGATGAAAATCATTTTTCAACTTGTGTCACTGCAGACCAGAATGAAAGAAAAGAAGCCTATTTCATTTGTGTTTGTTCATTGTGGAAGTATATTTTTCTTTCTCCACACATTTTTCACAATGGCCTACATATTCAGACCATGTTATTGAAGAATTGCATTTATAGATCCGCTTGTAACCTTGGGATATCTGAAAGCACTTTGCACCATTGAAATACTTTTGTAGTGTGATCACTAATATAAGAAAACACAGCAACCAATTTGTGCCCACCAAGGTGTCTTGGACAGAAATGCGAAAATGATAACATAGTGGTTTAGTAATGTTGATTGAGGGCTACATATTGGCTATGGCACTAACTGGATACCAGAAGGCGCAGGGAGATTTGCAAAGATGCCCCAGGATTTTTACAATTTTAAGGGAGAAAATTTAATTCTTGCCAACGTTTGGCTGGAAGGATGGCAGTTATATTGTTTGGTTGGGAGAGCAAATGCTTCTTTTAAGGAAAACTGAGATATTTATTAATTTTGAATGATTTAGGACATAGACATCGAATCTACAGTGCAGAAGGAAGCCATTCGGCACATCGAGTCTGCACCGGCTCTTGGAATTAGCACCCCACTTAAGCACACACCCGTAACCCAGTAACCCCATCAAACTTTCCTGTACAGTTAAGGGCAATTTAGCATGGCTAATCCACCTAACCTGCACATCTTTGGACTGTGGGAGGAAACCGGAGCACCTGGAGGAAACCTACACGGACACTTGGAGAACGTGCAGACCCCGCACAGACAGTGACCCAAGCCGGAAATCGAACCTGGGACCCTGGAGCTGTGAAACAACTTTGCTAACCACTGTGCCACCGTGCTGCCCATTTACCACAGGGGCAGACAAACCCTTAGGCTAGAGGGCCACATCTGGGCATGGGAAATTTGGGGAGCGGTTTATGGGGTGTGAGGGACTAGCTGTAAACGCTCAAGAAATGAACAATTATAATGAAGATAACGCTTTGCTGCAAATAAACATAAAACCTTTATAATTGTAACAATGCATTACATTCAATATTGAAACTATACATGCCCTCTTTTTCACCCCTGGTAGGATACCAGACCAGACCCCAACTTTTGTTAGGATACTGAACGAGAACCTCAACCAATTTTTTTTAATTTGTAAAACTGCAGAAAGGATATTTTGCCCCCAGGAAGGATGTCTCTGACCAACAGATAGCTTTGCTGTTAATACAAACTAATTTAAACACATAATTAACCACATTAACATCAAAGAAATAGCATTACAATTATCAGTTAAACAGTTCATGAACAAAAGGGAAAAAACTTGAACGTGTCATCTGTCCCTGTCACTAATTCCAATTAAGCAACCCAATGCAGTTCAAATGCCACTCATAAATTAAGTCAACAAAACCGGTTACTTGTTTAGCTATGTGGAGACCTTTGGAGAGAGTTCCTTTCAAGAGCACACCCAGTACGCTTCTGCTCAGCCGAACAGCATTTGGCAAAGCTGCTGTTCAACTTAAAATCCAATAACAGACTGCAAAACTACAGACAGACCTGACTCCTCCTCCTCCAGCAATCAAAGCACAATTCTATTAGCCCTTTATCTGCAACCAAGTAGGAATGAATTATTACCTCGCCTTTTATAACTATAATTACAGCTTTAGTAGACACACTGCTCGTATGTATTTTAAACCAGGGTTTTAATATCATCACTGCCCCAAATATGAAATATATGTAACAATTCTGACATTCATCACACACACTAAGCTTAATTTGAGCAATGCAGTTGGTCATCCCTCTTTACTAATGAAAAGACTAGCCTTGGTAATAGTGACCATGAAACTATCAAAAGTCCATCTGGTTCACTAATGCCTTTGGGGAAGGAAATCTGACACTCTTACACAGTCTGGCCTACATGTCACTCCAGACCCACAGCAATGTGGTTGATTCTTAAATGTTCTTTGAAATTGCCTTGCAAACCACTCAGTTGTAAACCGCTGCAAAGTCAAAAAAGGAAATGAAACCAGATGGATCACCTGGCAGCGACCTGGGCACTGGAAACGACAATGGCAAACCCAGCACATCTCACGGACTATAGTGGTTCAAGAAGGTGACTCACCATCACTTTCCCGAGAGCAATTAGGATGGGTACTAAATGCCAGTGACACCCACACCCTTGAAAGAAGAAAAAGTCTGGCGTCACTCTTTCTATGCAGAGCTACCTGATCTGCTGAGTACATCCATTGTTTGCTGTTTTTATTTCTGATTTCTACTACTCTGCATTTGCCTTGCTTTACTGTAAATTACAATATGATGTTACAAGATCTACCAGGGAAAACAGTAAAGAAAATGTTAACCAAAAGTCATCCATCTCCGAGGCAGTCATCACATCTTGTCGGGAGTTCAATGATCTGTATGCACTCTCTACCTCTCATTCCTAGAGCTGGGGTTTAATAAACTCATGGAACATTTTAAAAGCAATGCTACCAAATTTTGTAACCAGTTTCAATTTACTCAAAACGTCAAATTGTAACCTAAAACCACACACTTCACTTTCTATTAAATTCATCATCATCGTCCTTCTAGAAATATAAACTTCAGCTGCAATTCTGGCAGGAAGAAAAGATGCTTTGCAAATTAATTTTCAGAAGTGCATAAACAGCTAATCACAGAGACGCCCATGTTAATGTTAAACTAAGATTGCTTGTGACCTTCATACATATGGCTAGCATGGATTTCTTAAAGAAAAATAGTGTTTAAGGAACTTGCTGGAAGAGGTAAGAGGGTCAATGAGGGGAATGATGTTGATGTGGTGTACATGAACTTTCAAAAGACATTTGATACAGTATCACACAACAGACTTGTGAGAAGTTATAGCTAATGGAATAAAAGGGACACCAGCAGCATGGATACAAAATTAGCTGAATAATAGGGAACAATGAGTAATGGTCAATAGATATTTTTTGGGCTGGAAGAAGTTTTATAGTGGAGCTATAATAGGACCCTTGCATTTCCTGATATATATTAATGATCTAGATGTGCAGGAGACAATTTAAAAGTTTGCGGATGATACAAAACCTGGAAGCATTATAAACTTGAGGACAGTGTAGAACTTTAAAAGATGAAGACAAGATAGTGGAGTGGGCAGATAGTGGTGAATGAAGTTCTATGCGAAGAAGTGTGAGGTGATGCATTTTGGTAGGAAGAACATGGAGAGACAATATAAAATAAGTGGTACAATTGTAAAGGGGGTGCAGGAGCAGAAAGACTTGGTTATATATGTGCACAAGGTGCAGAGATCAGTTAATAAAGCATAGTATTCTGGGCTTTATCAGTAGGGCATAGAGTACAAGAGCAAGGGAGTTATGCTGAACGTACACAAGATACTGGTTAGACCTCCGCAGGAAGTATGTGAACACATTGGAGAGAGTACAGAGGAGGTTTACAAGAATGGTTCTAGAGATTAGAAACTCCAGTTATAAGGATAGATTGGTCGGCGCCAAGGCCCCAGGTTCGATCCCAGCCCTGGGTCACTGTCCATGTGGAGTTTGCACATTCTCTGCCTGTTTGCATGGGTTTCACCCCCACAACCCAAAGATGTGCAGAGTAGTTGGATTGGCCATTAATTGGACCTTAATTGGACAAAATGAATTGGGTACACTAAATTTATTTTTAAAAAGGGTAGATTGGAGACGTTGGAACTGTTGTCCTTAGATAGGAGAAGGTTAAGAGATGATTTGATAGAGGTGTTAAAAATGATGAGGAGGTCGGGACTGGACGCGAAAAATAGAGGGGTGGCAATTTTGGTGGGAAAGCATGTGTCATTTGAGGCCAAGACTATCGTAGTGGATAATGGAGGGAGATATGTGATGGTGAGTGGTAGGTTGCTAGGGACATGGGTGGTGTTGGTAAATGTATACGCCCCAAACTGGGATGATGCTGGATTCATGAAGCGCATGTTGGGGCGCATTCCGGACCTGGAGGTAGGAGGCCTGATAATGGGAGGGGACTTCAATACAGTGCTGGACCCAGCACTGGACCGCTCCAGATCAAGGACGGGAAAGAGGCCAGCGGCGGCCAAGGTGCTCGGGGTTTATGGATCAGATGGGGGGAGTGGACCCATGGAGGCTTGCAAGACCGCAGGCCAGGGAATTTTCTTTCTTCTCCCACGTGCACAAAGCCTACTCCCGGATAGATTTCTTTGTTCTGGGCAGGGCGCTCATCCCGAGGGTGGAGGGGACGGAGTATTCGGCCACAGCCGTTTCGGACCACGCCCTGCACTGGGTGGAAATGGGGCTGGGAGAGGAGAGGGACCAACGCCCGCTGTGGCGGCTGGATGTGGGACTGCTGGCAGATGAGGTGGTGTGTGGGAAGGTGAGGGGGTGTATCAAAAGGTACTTGGAGGCCAACGACAACGGGGAGGTGGGGGTAGTATGGGAGGCGGTGATCAAGGGAGAGCTAATCTCCATCAGGGCTCATAGGGAGAAGGCAGAGGGCATGGAAAAGGAGAGGTTAGTGGGGGAGATTTTGAGTGGACAGGAGATACGCAGAAGCCCCGGAGGAAAGATTACTGGGGGAAAGGCGACGGCTCCAGATGGAGTTTGACCTGTTGACCATGGGGAAGGCGGAGGCACAGTGGAGGAAGGCGCAGGGGGCGACCTACGAGTACGGGGAGAATGCTAGTCGGATGCTGGCACACCAGCTCCGTAAGAGGACGGCAGCAAGGGAAATAGGGGAATCAAAGATGGAAGGGGAGCCAATGGTGGCTGGTTTGGGGGCACCAATCTGGTTGGAGGAGCTGAGCAAGGGTTTGGGGAGTATGCAGGTGGGGAAGGCCCCGGGGCCGGACGGGTTCCCGGTGGAGTTCTACAGAAAGTACGTAGACCTGTTGGCCCCGCTACTAGTGCGGACATTTAACGAGGCAAGAGAGGAGGGGACCCTGCCCCCGACAATGTCGGAGGCGACAATTTCCTTGATGCTAAAGCGAGACAAGGACCCACTGCAATGTGGATCGTACAGGCCGATTTTGCTCCTCAATGTGGACGCTAAGTTATTGGCAAAAGTGCTGGCCACGAGGATTGAGGACTGTGTCCCAGAGGTGATTCACGAGGACCAGACGGGATTCGTAAAGGGCAGGCAATTAAACACTAATGTGTGGCGGCTCTTAAACGCGATAATGATGCCATCGGAGGAGGGAGAGGCGGAGATAGTGGCAGCTATGGACGCGGAAAGGGCCTTTGACTGAGTAGAGTGGGAGTACCTCTGGGAGGTGCTGCGTAGGTTTGGGTTCGGGGGGGGGTTTATCAGCTGTGTTAAGCTCCTTTACAGAGCCCCGGTGGCGAGTGTAGTGACGAACCGGCGGAGGTCGGAGTACTGTCGGCTGTACCGAGGAACGAGGCAGGGGTGCCCCCTGTCCCCCCTGTTTGCATTGGCGATCGAACCCTTGGCCATATCACTGAGGGAGTCTAATAAATGGAGGGGGGTGGTCCGAGGGGGAGAAGAGCATCGGGTGTCGCTATACGCGGATGACCTGTTGCTGTACGTGGCGGACCCAATGGAGGGGATATTGGAGGTCATGCAGACTCTGAGGGAGTTTGGGGAGTTCTCGGGCTATAAGCTCAATGTAGGGAAGAGTGAGCTTTTTGTATTACAGGCAGGGGACCAAGAAAGAGGGATAGGGGACCTACCGCTGAGGAGGGCGGTGGGGAGTTTTTGGTATCTGGGGATCCAGATAGCCAGGAGTTGGGGGGCCCTACATAAACTGAATCTGACGAGGTTGGTGGACCAAATGGAGGAGGACTTCAAAAGATGGGACATGTTACCGCTCTCACTGGCGGGTAGAGTGCAGTCGGTCAAAATGGTGGTCATTCCGAGGTTTTTGTTTGTGTTTCAGTGCCTTCCCATCGTGATCACCAAGGGCTTTTTCAAGAGAGTAGGTAGGAGTATTATGGGGTTTGTGTGGGCGAATAAGACCCCGAGGGTAAGGAGAGGGTTCCTGGAACGCAGTAGGGACCAAGGTGGGTTGGCGCTGTCAAACCTAGGGAGCTACTACTGGGCAGCAAATGTGGCGATGATCCGCAAGTGGGTTATGGAGGGAGAGGGGGCGGCATGGAAGAGGATGGAGATGGCGTCCTGTAAAGGAACGAGCTTGGGGACGTTGGTGACGGCACCGCTGCCGTTCTCACCATCAAAGTATACCACGAGCCCGGTGGCGGTGGCAACGTTAAGGATCTGGGGCCAGTGGAGACGGCACAGGGGTGCAGTGGGAGCCTCGGTGTGGTCCCCGATCAGGGGTAACCACCGGTTTGTCCCGGGGAAGATGGACGGGAGGTTCCAGGGCTGGCATCGGGCGGGGATTCGAAGAATGGGGGACCTGTTCATTGACGGGACATTTGCGAGCCGAGGGGCACTGGAGGAGAAGTTTGAGTTACCCCCGGGAAATGCATTTAGATATATGCAGGTGACGGCTTTTGTGAGGCGACAGGTCAGGGAATTCCCGTTGCTCCCGGCACAAGAAATTCAAGACAGGGTGATCTCGGGTGTATGGGTCGGGGAGGGCAAGTTTTCGGCAATACACCAAGAGATGAAAGAAGGGGGGAAGCGCTAGCAGAAGAGTTGAAGGGTAAATGGGAGGAGGAGCTGGGGGAGGAGATCGAGGAAGGTTTGTGGGCTGATGCCCTGGGTACGGTTAATTCCTCCTCCTCTTGTGCCAGGCTCAGCCTGATACAATTTAAGGTGGTTCACAGAGCGTACTTGACGGGGGCGAGGTTGAGTAGGTTCTTTGGGGTAGAGGACAGCTGTGGAAGGTGTTCAGGGAGTCCGGCGAACCATGTCCATATGTTTTGGTCATGCCAGGCACTGGAGGGGTTCTGGAGAGGAGTGGCGGGAGCAATACCTCAGGTGGTGAAAGTCCGGGTCAAGCCAAGCTGGGGGCTAGCAATATTTGGAGTAGTGGACAAGCCGGGAGTGCAGGAGGCGAAAGAGGCCGGCATTCTGGCCTTTGCGCCCCTAGTAGCCCGGCGAAGGATCTTGCTAATGTGGAAGGAGGCGAAGCCCCCTAGCCTGGAGGCCTGGATAAACGACATGGCTGGGTTCATAAAGCTGGAGAGGATTAAGTTTGCCCTGAGAGGGTCTGCGCAGGGGTTCTACAGGCGGTGGCAACCGTTCCTAGACTATCTCGCGGAGCGTTAGAGGAAGATCGGTCAGCAGCAGCAGCAAGCCTGGGGGGGGGGGGGGGGGGGAATGGGGGATTGCTTGGGGGGATGGATGAACAGGAGATAACATGAAGGGCGGGGGAAACTGGCACGTGTGGGAGAGAGCCAGTGTATAAAGCTATGTAAATATACAATTTTGCCATATATATATCTTGCTCAGTGCAATTTCGTGTTATTTTGTTACCGGGGGCGGGTTATTGTTTGTAAGGGAAAAAAATTGTTTTGGTAAAAAACTTTAATAAATATATATTTTTTTTAAATGATGAGGAGGCTGTTCCCTCTTGTAAAAGGATTGAGAATCAGAGGGTACAGATTTAAAGTGATGTGGAAAAGAAGCAAATTCGATGCAGAGAAGTGTGAGGTGATGCATTTCACACAGCGAGTGGCTGGGTCTGGAATGCACTGTCTGGAAGTATCGATGATTGACAGGCCAGTTAGCTTGACATCTGTAGTAGGGAAGATGCTGGAATCTATCATCAAGGAAGAAATAGCGAGGCATCTGGATGGAAATTGTCCCATTGGGCAGACACAGCATAGGTTCATAAAGGGCAGGTTGTGCGTAACGAATTTAGTGGAATTTTTTGGGGACGCCAAAATAACGGGGAGCCAATGGATGTGGTATATCTGGATTTCCAGAAAGCTTTTGACAAGGTGCCACACAAAAGATTGCTGCATAAGATGAAGATGCATGGCATTAAGGGTAAAGTAGTAGCATGGATAAGTGGGGATTAATGAGTGTTTCTCTGGTTGGCAATCAGTAGCTAGTGGTGTCCTTCAGGGATCAGTGTTGGGCCCACACTTGTTCACAATTTACATAGATGATTTGGAGTTGGGGACCAAGTGCAATGAGTCCAGGTTTGCAGCCAACACTCAGATTAGTGGGAAAGCAAAAAGTGCAGAGGATACCAGAAGTCTGCAGAGGGATTTGGATAGGTTAAGTGAATGGGATAGGGTCTGGCAGATGGAATACAATGTTGACAAATGTGAGGTCATCCATTTTGGTAGGAATAACAACAAAAGGGATTATTATTTAAATGATAAAATATTAAAACATGCTGCTGTGCAGAGAGACCTGGGTGTGCTAGTGCATGAGTTGCAAAAAGTTGGTTTACAGGTGATTAAGAAGGCAAATGGAGTTTTGTCCTTCGTTGCTAGAGGGATGGAGTTTAAGACTAGGGAGGTTATTCTGCAATTGTATACGGTGTTAGTGTTCAGTTTTGGTCTCCTTACCTGAGAAAGGACATACTGGCGCTGGAGGGTGTGCAGAGGAGATTCAAAGAACAAACAAAGAACAAAGAACAAATGAAATGTACAGCACAGGAACAGGCCCTTCGGCCCTCCAAGCCCGTGCCGACCATGCTGCCCGACTAAACTACAATCTTCTACACTTCCTGGGTCCGTATCCCTCTATTCCCATCCTATTCATGTATTTGTCAAGATGCCCCTTAAATGTCACTATCGTCCCTGCTTCCACCACCTCCTCCGGTAGCGAGTTCCAGGCACCTACTACCCTCTGCGTAAAAAACTTGCCTCGTACATCTACTCTAAACCTTGCCGCTCTCACCTTAAACCTATGCCCCCTAGTAATTGACCCCTCTACCCTGGGGAAAAGCCTCTGACTATTCACTCTGTCTATGCCCCTCATAATTTTGTAGACCTCTATCAGGTCTCCCCTCAACCTCCTTCGTTCCAGTGAGAACAAACCGAGTTTATTCAACCGCTCCTCATAGCTAATGCCCTCCATACCAGGCAACATTCTGGTAAATCTCTTCTGCACCTTCTCTAAAGCCTCCACATCCTTCTGGTAGTGTGGCGACCAGAATTGAACACTATACTCCAAGTGTGGCCTAACTAAGGTTCTATACAGCTGCAACATGACTTGCCAATTCTTATACTCAATGCCCCGGCCAATGAAGGCAAGCATGCCGTATGCCTTCTTGACTACCTTCTCCGCCTGTGTTGCCCCTTTCAATGACCTGTGGACCTGTACTCCTAGATCTCTTTGACTTTCAATACTCTTGAGGGTTCTACCATTCACTGTATATTCCCTACCTGCATTAGACCTTCCAAAATGCATTACCTCACATTTGTCCGGATTAAACTCCATCTGCCATCTCTCCGCCCAAGTCTCCAAACAATCTAAATCCTGCTGTATCCTCTGACAGTCCTCATCGCTATCCGCAATTCCACCAACCTTTGTGTCGTCTGCAAACTTACTAATCAGACCAGTTACATTTTCCTCCAAATCATTTTTATATATATATATATATATATATATATATATATATACTACAAAGAGCAAAGGTCCCAGCACTGATCCCTGTGGAACACCACTGGTCACAGCCCTCCAATTAGAAAAGCATCCTTCCATTGCTACTCTCTGCCTTCTATGACCTAGCCAGTTCTGTATCCACCTTGCCAGCTCACCCCTGATCCCTTTTGTACTAGTCTACCATGAGGGACCTTGTCAAAGGCCTTACTGAAGTCGATATAGACAACATGCACTGCCCTACCTGCATCAATCATCTTAGTGACCTCCTCGAAAAACTATCAAGTTAGTGAGACACGACCTCCCCTTCACAAAATCATGCTGCCTCTCACTAATACGTCCATTTGCTTCCAAATGGGAGTAGATCCTGTCTCGAAGAATTCTCTCCAGTAATTTCCCTACCACTGAAGTAAGGCTCACCAGCCTGTAGTTCCCTGGATTATCCTTGCTACCCTTCTTAAACAGAGGAACAACATTGGCTATTCTCCAGTCCTCCGGGACACCCACTGAAGACAGTGAGGATCCAAAGATTTCTGTCAAGGCCTCAGCAATTTCCTCTCCAGCCTCCTTCAGTATTCTGGGGTAGATCCCATCAGGCCCTGGGGACTTATCTACCTTAATATTTTTTTAAGACACCCAACACCTTGTCTTTTTGGGTCTCAATGTGACCCAGGCTATCTACACACCCTTCTCCAGACTCAACATCTACCAACATCCTACTGATTCACCAGGTTAATCCCAGAGTTGAGGGGGTTGGATTACGAGGAGAGGTTGAGTAGACTGGGACTACACTTGTTGGAATTTAGAAGGATTGTCTACCTTCCGATTCTTTTGGCAGTTACCAAGGGTGGGATTCTTTGAGCCCCTGCGCCAAAATCGTGCTCGGTGCGGGGGCGGAGAATGGGGCATCAGACCTGCGATCGGGAGCCACCGATCGGCGGGCGCGCACTATCTGGGGGGGGGCCTATATTTACGGGGCCAGCCTGCTGTGTGGGTCTGCCATGTTGCGCAGACCCGCGGGCGGAAGTGCAGGGCCCCGGGATCGGCAGCCAGAGCTGCGAAGAGCACTCCAGGGCCCTGCTAACCCCTTTCAAAACGGAGAATCACTCTGGACTTTCTCCAAGAAAGTCCAGAGTGATTCGTGCCCGTTTTCTCGCGGGCGTGGGGACATAGCCCCATTATTGGAGAATCCCGCCCCTACACCCTGTCCTCTGGTTACTGATTCTTCTTCCACCAGAAGCCAGTTTCTCCTTCTTTACCTAATCAAAACCCTTCATGAGCACCTCAATTAAAGTTACCCTTGACCTTCAAGAGAACAACCTCTGCTTTTCTCATCTCCCCACTTGATTGAAGTTCCACATCCCTGGTACCATTATAAATGGCACTATAAGATGTTGGCAGGGCATACAGATGCACAATTTTAAATATATATTAAAAATCATTTTAGTGGATGGGGCACCTTTCATTGTATTACTATACCAGTAAAGATCTGAAGGCCCCAGGTTCAAATCTTGCACTGCCAGCACCCATGGCACAAGAATCAACACCTTCAGTGAGGGGATGGCAAAAGTGAGGAAACAAAACTATATAAGAGTTGACTTTTCATAGAATGTTCAAGTCTAGAATAAGTTCGAAGTTTTGAAATTAGTGTATATACTTGTAAAACCAAAAAGCAAATCAAAGCTGCAGGATCTTGATTACATATTTAGTGTTCTGCTCTCCCTGCTCTTTCACATGCAATATAACATGCACATTCCCAAGAAAAATCAACCTCTGATCAATGGTCAACTCCAGCTTACTTGGAAGAACTATTGGCCTTGAAATGCTTCGCCCTGATGCTCTCGATAGCATCTGCATTTTATTTTCACGATTCCTGATGCTGGTTGGCAAGGCAGCAGGAGCACATGCACACTCGCATTGCATCTTGCGCATGCCTGATAGCTCACACAGCTGGTAAGCGTATGACTGTGGGGTGAACCTTGTATGTTTTTCCTGGTGCAGCCTTGAATGGTATTCGGAGCTCCTGTAGACTCCATAATGATCCCTATTTTGGGTTGATATCTGCACGTGACTTTTGCCCAGTATCAAAAGTGGGTGAAGGCTGCAAATAGTGGTCAGTACACCGCTTTGTAATGCAACTTTGCAGGAGTAGCATTAGTAAAAATATCCATGGAATGGATCGTTACAGCATCTTGCCGGAGGATCGTGTGAATGAATGATATATTTCACAAAGAAAATTGGAACGGTGGTGAATAGAGTGCTATGAGGAAGTGAGTAATTGTATTGATGCTAATCTGTTATTTTACTTTTACAGGTCGTGGTGTAAGCAAGAATGTTGGACATCAGAGGTTGGGCAGAGTACATTGTTGAATGGGCTGCAAAAGACCCCTATGGTTTCCTTTCAACCGTTATCTTGGCACTAACCCCACTCTTCTTAGCAAGTGCAGTGTTGTCGTGGAAACTGGCAAAAATGATTGAGGTCCGAGATCGAGAGCAGAAGAAGAAACAAAAGCGTCAAGAAAATATTAATAAAGCAAAAAGACCAAAGAAGGATTGAACATGTAACCAGGAAGCATTCCCTATCTTGAACAAAAATGCAGCAGCTGTTTTTCATATTTAACAATTGTAGTTATATTTGGCAATAACTTCCCAGGATGGCACCATACTTCAGTGACTGCTTTATTAGATATGTGCTTTTATCTTCTAATATTTCAAGTTTGGGTTTATATGATATCCTTTAATATTGGGATGAATACTCCCACTAATGCTTTACAGCTAATTTTCTACTGTGCTGTTTCCTGTTTGAAATAAGTATGCATTCTCATTCCTTGTGTACCTATTTCATAACATCTGTAATATTGTGATTATGAAAGTGTACTGAACCATTGCACTGAAATTGATATATTGATACATTCATAAAAAATAATGCTTGGAAGCCATTGTAAAGTTACTGTTTCTAATTTTAAAAACAATCTCTAATTTATATCTAATTCTATTTTGCTTAAAAACCTGAACTGTTATTGAATTTAATTCACAGTTGCAAAATAATATGAGGGAACGGAAAAACCTGAAAGTTTTATTTTGTAACACGATCCATAGTACAGCCATTGGAGGACAAGGCTGCTTTTCGAAGTGAAAGTCTTTGGCAAGATATTTCTTTTCGTTGGTAGCCAACCAGAATTAAATTGTGATACAGTGCACCATTACACCACTTGCATGTAATGTCAGAAACATTTTGCAAGATGGTCCGTTGTTTCTAAACAGAATTTTTGCCAAATACTTTTATAGCAGAGGGTGCTCTTTAGTTTCTCCATGCTCCTAATGGTAATTATGTTAAATGGTACATTTTGTACTGTGAAAATGATCCTTTGCTCTATTGAATGGCATGAGCTGAATGCTGCTGTGTCAACTGTTCACTCCTATATTGATGTACATTATTGGGCATTGTACATTGCTAACGGAGCTATCTGCACACACTGAAGATTTTATAAAAATCTCAATCTTTGTTATGGAATTGTTGATGGTTGTACTGGATGTTGCTAATGAGTGTGACTAAGTTACTACTGGAAGTATGTCCATCTGTGGCTCCTTGTTGCATATCAATCTCATTTGTATTTCTGTACTTTTTTCTTCCTTAAAAGTTTGAAAATGATTAGTAGCTATTTACTGATGGTTGCACTAAATCTGCTTCATCATACAACATGTGCTAATATTGTGAATTTAAAAAATATGCAGGAAATACTAAGCCAGTCTGGCAGCGCCTTGTCAAGAAAGAAACATTTCAGGAAAGACTATTTGAAATGTGAGCAATTCAATGCACAGTTGCTGTCCGACCTGCTGAATATTCTCTGTATTTTCTATTATTGCACAAAATGCTAGTTGATAACTGGCGGTACGGGTTTCGCTTGTGACCTACCTAGGAATTTCTGATTCCTGTAGATGTGGCTGATCAAAACATGGTGGGAATTTGTAATCAGGTGAGCCTTCATTAGTGCTCAAGAGCTTTTGCCATCAAATGAGACTTGACCTTATGAGGGGGGGGGGGGGGGGGGGAGGGAGGAAAGAGGGAAAGAAAGGTTTTAAAAATTCTTACATGTGGACATTGTTGACTCAACCAACATTTCACCATCCCTAATTGTCCTTGGATGCTACGCCACTTCAGAGGGTGTTTAAGAGTCAGCTATATTACTGTATGCCTGGAATCAAATGTAGGCCAGACCAGGTAGATTTCATTCCTTAAAACATCTCGGGGAAGAAGATGAGTTTTTATTACAATTTAATTCCATTTCACGATCTGCTGTGAGATTTGAACCTCTTCTCCAGAGCTCTATCCGAGGTCTCTGGATTGCTAGTGCAGTGACAATACCACTATGCCACCATCTTCCCCTTAAAGGATATTGAAGCATGGGCCCTGTTGTGTTACAACGTTTTCAATGAGAGAAGGGAAAGCAGCCAGATAGCTAGACCTCTCCCCACGCCAGGGATTTGATGGAACTGTGTGATGGAATGGTCAGCTTGCATGCAGGGATCACCCAGGTGAATGGTGGGCAGTGTGACTGGGCAGGAGTCAGTTGTCACACGATGTGGGGCACCAGAGCTCATTGCAGAGTGGGTCATATCATCCTCTATCCCATGGACCAAGCCCCATGTTACTGCCAGCCCAGGGCCCGCACTCGCTCATAGAAATCAAGGAGTGTGTTGCAGTGGACGGGGGGGGTGCTGATTGGTGTAGGTTTCCCATCCTGGATCCCCTCCGCATCCTTATCAGGACAAGGCCTGGTGTTCATCCTCCTCTGCTGCATAATGTTGTAGAGGACACAGCTGGCAACCATGATGTGGGAGACTCCGAGTGCTGTACTGGAGGGCCCCTCCAGAGCGGTCCAGGCACCTGAACCATATCTTCAGGATGCCTAAGCATATCTCAATCACACCCCTTGTCACTGTAGCCGATCTCTGCATTGGGCTGTGGCCTGCTGTCATCAACCACAACTATCACCCAAGAGCCAACCCTTTACCGGGGGATGTGCCTCGGTGTCAGGAACCGTCGAGTGTGCCAGGATGAAGGCATTGTGCACAATGCTTGGGTATCGGGTGCATAATGTGCAACTCATGGTTACACACCAGCTCCACGTTCATTGAGTGGAACCCCCTTCAATCCGTGAAGACCGGCCCGCTCGTAGGTCAACATGAATTGCATCGATCACCCCCTGCACCTGTGGCATCCCGGTGCACCCCGCTGCCCGGGTATTCTGGTGGGCTTGTCCACATTGAACTTGATATATTGTGCTGAGTGGCATATAGGGCCTCTGTGTTGGCACAGATACTCCTGTGCACAGGTCTGTGAGATTATCATAGAATTTACAGTGCAGAAGGAGGCCATTTGGCCCATTGAGTCTGCACCGGCTCTTGGAAAGAGCACCCTACCCAAGATCCACACCTCCACCCTATCCCCATAACCCAGTAACCCCACCCTACACAAAGGGCAATTTTGGAGGAAACCCACGCACACACGGGGAGGATGTGCAGACTCCGCACAGACAGTGACCCAAGCCGGAATCGAACCTGGGACCCTGGAGCTGTGAAGCATTTGTGCTATCCACAATGCTACCGTGCTGTCCCAGACAGATCCCCATTCGCCACCTGGAAGGGCTCCTTGGTGTAAATGTTCAGGGCGACCATCACCTTGACGCCACTGGGTGTGGGTGGGTGGCATCTGGGAGTGTCCTCCCACATACCCCAGCGTTTTCAGGTGTGCCTTGATCTGACAGATATGCCGTACAGTCCCCCTGCTCAGCCGGAGTCTTTGGCAGGTTCTCGAATGACCGGCGTTGCCTGTACACACGAGGCCTCATGGTGCCTCCTTCACACACACAGCCTGCTGGGTGGTTGGCTCTCCATTTCCATGGGCTGGATCATGTTCTCTGGGACAGGCTCCTGGTCTGCAGGGTCCTCCTTGAGCAGCTCCTGCTCATACAGCCTCAGTACATCCCCCAAGGCTGCGGCGGCCAGACTGAAGGCCAACATTCCTGGTTGGGTTCTAGTCCATTGTCTATGGGGTGGAAGGCAGATATGTTAGCTTGGAGCATACCTCTATGTCCAACCAGGTCCACCGGGCTACACAGTGGCAACAGCTTGCACTGCAGCTCCTGCCCCCGCATGATCATCTCCCTCATCCCTGTTCCTCCTGGGATTGTGCACTGCACTCTGGCACTGCGGGGGCCTCTGGCCCTGGCGCCCGCCCTGCTGGCAGGGTTATCTGTGGCTGGTGTTACCCATGCCGGTGGAACACACTGCGACTCCCATCCAGAGTCCTCCTGTAGGGGCAACTGTGGGCATCCCCCTTATCTGGCTGCGTGCTGCCCTGCCAGCGTGTGGTGTCCGGTTGTGGGGTGTGGTGGGTACGCCCTTGCAGCTGGTGTCACTCTGCGCAAATATGGGCCACGGCCAGCAATCAGTGGGATGCGCAGCAAGATGACGACCGTGCAGGCAGTGGCTGTCCGTGCCTGAACACCCTGATCTCCAGGGGGTGGCGGCAGACCAACCCCAGTGTCAATCCCCTGGTCACCTTCCATCACTGCCTGCTACTCCCCCTCAACTCTGGCCCTCCTTAGCCAGCCCACAGTCACACCTTTGGGAGCATGTCCTATCTCCTCTCCCTCAGCAGCCATGGCGCCTGTTTCCCGATTTTTAAAACCACAAGTGAAGCTCGCCATCAATAATTCCTCCTGGCAGATGTGGAACATCGCGGGTGCCCCGGAGAATACCAGGTCAGGCCTGTTAATGATATGCCAACGGCTTTTACTGTATGTGTGGAATAGAGCACATTAACACCGCTGTTGAGGCACCAGGGCATAGCATTCTGTCGGGCGCCCACGCCAGCCGCAATTTTCACCTTGCGTGCAATGCTCCGCTCGATCGCGCTTCAAGATTCTGGCCTCACTGGATGGAGAATCCTGCTGATAGTTTGCAAAGTAAAAATATGATTGTACTTTTTTCTACGCTTGTTTAAATGCCTAAAGAAATTGGAATATATTGAAAACAAAATTTGTGTGTCAATGTAAGGATGCGCCTGTTCAACTGAAATTGCTTTAATTTCCAGTAGTAAAATGTCATAAACTTAGAAAAATCAGTTATTCTAAATGAAGTAAAAAAAAAAGAATGCCGGCTGCAACTGGCTTTTAAGTTGATAATGCCAGTCGCGACCGACCTTCAAATACAACACTAGAGTCTTTACGCCAGAAGTGGCAGCAGAGAGAAGGTCACGCGCCCAACACGCACACTGATGTCATGTGTCCTGTACATCTGTGCTTTGGATGGAAAATCACAGAGGAGACATTCCTCCATTTTGTAGCTGCCTGCAAGCAAGCAACAGGACTGTGAAGAACTGAAGATGGATCATTTTGTAATAAGGAAGAAAGGGTCAGAGACACAAACAGGCCAGGATTTCACAACTGAATCTGCTGGAAGATAAAAAAAGAAACATAGGGATTTAGCTGCACTGAGGACTTGAGATGCAGATTCGTCTTGTGTCCAGTGAAACAGATACTTTGTTAAACAAAGCGGAGACTAGCATCATAGCGACGGCCAATTGCCTAACTGGCCAAATGGCCTCCCTCTGTGCTGTAATCGTGCGATGCTCTGTACCCGGGAATCCCAAGTTGCTTTTTAAAAATATAAATTTAGAGTACCCAATTCTTTTTTTTTTCCAATTAAGGGCAATGCAATTTAGAGTGGCCAATCCACCTACCCTGCACATCTTTGGGTTGTGGGGGTGACACCCACACAGACTGGGGAGAATGTGCAAACTCCACACGGACCGTGACCCGGGGTCAGGATCAAACCTGGGTCCTCGGTGCTGTGAGGCAGCAGTGCTAACCACTGCGCCACCATGCCGCACAGTAATCCCAAGTTAACTTGACATGTGGAGTAGTAGCAACTTTGAATGCATTTAACAAATAATTCAATTCAACATTAATTTCTTTTTAATAAATATTTTTTTAATTTAATGTTATATTTGTACACTACACAGGAGATGATTGAAATCGTTATCATTTACAATTAACATGTTTTTCTTTTCTTTGTTAGGGGCTCTTCTCTTCCCCCCCCCCCCCCCCAAATTCCTTCCTGCCCTTTCCTGTTGTTCGGGCTCCATCTAAGACCCTTTCATCCGCCGTAGATGTTCTAATCTATCTTTCATCCTGTTTTTGTTCCTATGGCTTTGTGTGTGTGGGTGTGTGGGGGGGGGGGGGGGGGGGGGGGGTGCGGGGGGGCTCTGGCCCTCTCTTCAATCTTTCCTTGGGTACTCTCCTGATATTTCTCTGGCTTCTTCCCTTGCTGCCCACTCCCTCCTTGTTCCTGTCTGTGTAGCGGGCTCCCTCTTTTTAACTCCACTCGCTGGCTTATTCTGGGTTTGGTTCTCCGTTGCCCAAACCCCACCAATGCCCGAGTGATTCTCTCTCTCTCGCTGGTGGAACAACGGCCACCTTGCGCCTACTTCACTAGAGTACCGCCCCCCCCCCCCCCCCCCCCCCCCCCCCCGCCCCCCAAGAGAGAGAAAATGAAAACTGCTGCCTATCCACTACCTGGCAGCCTTTCCTTAGTGGACGGGTTCGAATCGCCCAGAGTGCCCTCGGTTCTCGACTCCGGAATTATGGTAAGGGATATTTAAATTGTGACCCGACCAGGGATAACTGATGAGAAAATGAAAGAGCAAGATAGAACATAGAAAATACAGCACAGAACAGGCCCTTCGGCCCACGATGTTGTGCCGAACCTTTGTCCTAGATTAATCATAGATTATCATTGAATTTACAGTGCAGAAGGAGGCCATTCGACCCTTTGAGTCTGCACCGGCTCTTGGAAAGAACACCCTACCCAAACTCAACACCTCCACCCAACACCAAGGGCAATTTTGGACACTAAGGGCAATTTATCATGGCCAATCCACCTAACCTGCACATCTTTGGACTGTGGGAGGAAACCGGAGCACCCGGAGGAAACCCACGCAGACACGGGGAGGATGTGCAGACTCCGCACAGACAGTGATCTAAGCCGGAATCGAACCTGGGACCCTGGAGCTGTGAAGCAATTGTGCTATCCACAATGCTACCGTGCTGCCCTTAAGAACAAATAAATCTACACTATATCATTTTACCGTAATCCATGTACCTATCCAATCGCTGCTTGAAGGTCCCTAATGTTTCCGACTCAACTACTTCCACAGGCAGTGCATTCCATGCCCCCACTACTCTCTGGGTAAAGAACCTACCTCTGATATCCCTCCTATATCTTCCACCTTTCACCTTAAATTTATGTCCCCTTGTAATGGTTTGTTCCACCCGGGGAAAAAGTCTCTGACTGTCTACTCTATCTATTCCCCTGATCATCTTATAAGCCTCTATCAAGTCGCCCCTCATCCTTCTCCGTTCTAATGAGAAAAGGCCCAGCACCCTCAACCTTTCCTTGTAAGACCTACTCTCCATTCCAGGCAACATCCTGGTAAATCTTCTTTGCACCTTTTCCAACGCTTCCACATCCTTCCTAAAATGAGGCGACCAGAACTGTACACCGTACTCCAAATGTGGCCTTACCAAAGTTTTGTACAGCTGCATCATCACCTCACGGCTCTTAAATTCAATCCCTCTGTTAATGAACGCGAGCACACCATAGGCCTTCTTCACAGCTCTATCCACTTGAGTGGCAACTTTCAAAGATGTATGAACATAGACCCCAAGATCTCTCTGCTCCTCCACATTGCCAAGAACTCTACCGTTAACCCTGTATTCCGCATTCATATTTGTCCTTCCAAAATGGACAACCTCATACTTTTCAGGGTTAAACTCCATCTGCCATTTCTCAGCCCAGCTCTGCATCCTATCTATGTCTCTTTGCAGCCGACAACAGCCCTCCTGACTATCCACAACTCCACCAATCTTAGTATCGTCTGCAAATTTACTGACCCACCCTTCAACTCCCTCATCCAAGACATTAATGAAAATCACAAACAGCAGAGGACCCAGAACTGATCCCTGTGGTACGCCACTGGTAACTGGGATCCAGGCTGAACATTTGCCATCCACCACCACTCTGACTTCTATCGGTTAGCCAGTTTGTTATCCAACTGGCCAAACTTCCCACTATCCCATGCCTCCTTACTTTCTGCAGAAGCCTACCATGCCTTACTAAAATCCATGTACACTACTTCCACTGCTTTACCTTGATCCACATGCTTGGTCACCTCCTCAAAGAATTCAATAAGACTTGTAAGGCAAGACCTACCCCTCACAAATCCGTGCTGACTATCCCTAATCAAGCAGTGTCTTTCCAGATGCTCAGAAATCCTATCCTTCAGTACCCTTTCCATTACTTTGCCTTCCACCGAAGTAAGACTAACTGGCCTGTAATTCCCAGGGTTATCCCTAGTCCCTTTTTTGAACAGGGGCACGACATTCGCCACTCTCCAATCCCCTGGTACCACCCCTGTTGACAGTGAGGACGAAAAGATCATTGCCAACGGTTCTGCAATTTCATCTCTTGCTTCCCATAGAATCCTTGGATATATCCCGTCAGGCCCGGGGGACTTGTCTATCCTCAAGTTTTTCAAAATGCCCAACACATCTTCCTTCCTAACAAGTATTTCCTTGAGCTTACCAATCTGTTTCACACTGTCCTCTCCAACAATATCGCCCCTCTCATTTGTAAATACAGAAGAAAAGTACTCGTTCAAGACCTCTCCTATGTCTTCAGACTCAATACACAATCTCCCGCTACTGTTCTTGATCGGACCTACCCTCGCTCTCGTCATTCTCATATTTCTCACATATGTGTAAAAGGCCTTGGGGTTTTCCTTGATCCTACCCGCCAAAGATTGTTCATGCCCTCTCTTAGCTCTCCTAATCCCTTTCTTCAGTTCCCTCCTGGCTATCTTGTATCCCTCCAATGCCCTGTCTGAACCTTGTTTCCTCAGCCTTACATAAGTCTCCTTTTTCCTCTTAACAAGACATTCAACCTCTCTTGTCAACCATGGTCCCCTCACTCGACCATCTCTTCCCTGCCTGACAGGGACATACATATCAAGGACACGTAGTACCTGTTCCTTGAACAAGTTCCACATTTCACTTGTGTCCTTCCCTGACAGCCTATGTTCCCAACTTATGCACTTCAATTCTTGTCTGACAACATCGTATTCACCCTTCCCCCAATTGTAAACCTTGCCCTGTTGCACGCACCTATCCCTCTCCATTACTAAAGTGAAAGTCACAGAATTGTGGTCACTATCTCCAAAATGCTCCCCCACTAACAAATCTATCACTTGCCCTGGTTCATTACCAAGTACTAAATCCAATATTGCCCCTCCTCTGGTCGGACAATCTACATACTGTGTTAGAAAAGCTTCCTGGACACACTGCACAAACACCACCCCATCCAAACTATTTGATCTAAAGAGTTTCCACTCAATATTTGGGAAGTTAAAGGCACCCATGACTACTACCCTGTGACCTCTGCACCTTTCCAAAATCTGCTTCCCAATCTGTTCCTCCACATCTCTGCTACTATTGGGGGGCCTATAGAAAACTCATAACAAGGTGACTGCTCCTTTCCTATTTCTGACTTCAACCCATACTACCTCAGTAGGGTGATACTCCTCGAACTGCCTTTCTGCAGCTGTTATACTATCTCTAATTAACAATGCCACCCCCCCCCCCACCCCCACCTCTTTTACCACCCTCCCTAATCTTATTGAAACATCTATAACCAGGGACCTCCAACAACCACCATTTCTGCCCCTCTTCTATCCACGTTTCCGTGATGGCCACCACATCGTAGTCCCAAGTACCGATCCATGCCTTAAGTTCACCCACCTTATTCCTGATGCTTCTTGCGTTGAAGTATACACACTTCAACCCATCTCCGTGCCTGCAAGTGCTCTCCTTTGTCAGTGTTCCCTTCTCCACTGCCTCATTACACGCTTTGGCGTCCTGAATATCGGCTACCTTAGTTGCTGGACTACAAATCCGGTTCCCATTCCCCTGCCAAATTAGTTTAAACCCTCCTGAAGAGTACTAGAAAACCTCCCTCCCAGGATATTGGTGCCCCTCTGGTTCAGATGCAACCCGTCCTGCTTGTACAGGTCCCACCTTCCCCAGAATGCGCTCCAATTATCCAAATACCTGAAGCCCTCCCTCCTACACCATTCCTGCAGCCACGTGTTCAGCTGCACTCTCTCCCTATTCCTAGCCTCGCTATCACGTGGCACCGGCAACAAACCAGAGATGACAACTCTGTCTGTCCTGGCTTTTAACTTCCAGTCTAACTCACTAAACTTGTTTATTACCTCCACACCCCTTTTCCTACCTATGTCGTTGGTACCAATGTGCACCACGACTTCTGGCTGCTCCCCCTCCCCCTTAAGGAGCCTGAAGACACGATCCGAGGCATCCCTGGCCCTGGCACCCGGGAGGCAACATACCTTCCGGGAGTCTCGCTCGCGACCACAGAATCTCCTATCTATTACCCTAACCATTGAATCACCTACAACTATTGCTTTTCTATTCTCCCCCCTTCCCTTCTGAGCCCCAGAGCCAGACTCAGTGCCAGAGACCTGGCCGCTAGGGCCTTCCCCCGGTATGTCATCCCCCCCCCAACAGCATCCAAACGGTATACTTGTTTTGAAGGGGAACGGCAACGAGGGATTCCTGCACTGTCTGCCTATTTGTTTTTTTCCCCCTGTCTGCAACCGAGCTATTCTTGTCCTGTACCTTGGGTGTGGTAACCTCCCTGTAACTCTTCTCAATCACCCCCTCTGCCTCCCGGATGATCCGAAGTTCATCCAGCTTCAGCTCCAGTTCCCTAACACGGTCTTTGAGGAGCTGAAGATGGGTGCACTTCCCGCAGGTATAGTCAGCGGGGACACCGGTGGTATCCCTCACCACCCACATCCTACAGGAGGAGCATGCAACTGGCCTAGCCTCCATTCCCTCTTACCTGACAGAATATAGCTGCCCTGTGGACTAACTAGATCTCCGCCCTCCGACTCTGCTCCCAGTCAGCTACACTTTCTGTAAACTCCTGGTTCTCTTCTCACTCTTTGCAGAAATGTCGGAAACAAAATGAAAGGAGCACCTTACTCCCTCCTCACCTAACTCCCTCGGTCACCAAACTCTTACTATAGCACTCAAATGCACCAAATTCAGCACTCAGTGCAAACAAAGTCTGCACTGTAGGGGATCACTTTTATACTGTGGACTCCAAGATGGACTCCAATCGAGTTCAAATCATATATCTTTTATTAGCCACCAAGATTAAACCTCATCAACACCAGAAAACAACATGTAGGTATCTTATACTCTATAAACTATGACTATGGGAATAAGAACTAAACAGACACAACATAAATTCTAACTGTAAACAGTATTAGCAATGTATTCCATTATGAAAGGTTCATGCACCACACCATTCTTACAAAGCCTCAACTGCTATGTTACCCTCGGGAACTTCGCGAATTACTAGGAAATACTCACAATCCTGGATTATAAATTACTCAGTTGAGTCGAGCTTGACCTTCTGGGCTGGCTGCGTGCTGTGAAAAAAACTGCTGTCTGTAACTCGGCCCAGGAGAGTCCGAAGAGAAAGAGAGTTTCCATGCAGGTCCGAAGAGAAAGAGAGCGAAAAGGCTGCCAAGCCACACTTTTTAAAGTTCAGATTTCAAAACGTTCCGTGAGCTCCGCCCCCATCGGCAATTGCAAGAACAATGGTCCTGGATTGTTATCAGCCTCAGTGATAGCACAGTCTATAGACTGCCCTTCCCAGTATGAATGGGCCCCATCGATGTTCCTAATCACTTTACCGGGGCTTACAGATTGCTTTCCCATCATGGAGATGGGTTTCTCCTTACTGCTGGATAGCCCCATTATCGTGTCTATTGTATCTTATCCAGGTCCATTGTGGTTGGTATCGATCTTCCAATCTCGATGCGGGTCCGGTCTGGTGATGTCATCTGCTCCCTTTGTGTTTCAGTTAATCTAATCAGCAGCCCGTCTGGGCTCTGACCGTTTGTGAATTCGACTGGGGGCTGAGCCTGCTGGGAGAAACAGCCAGTTTCTGCAGCCAAACGTGGCCACTTCTACCATTTAAAATGGCCACTGTGCGTTTTACAGCCCTTGTAGGTGTTGGTGTTGCCCGAAAAACATAGATGCCCCTTCGATACGTCCAGACTCGCTTGGACCGTATCGACATAAAACGTTGCAGGGCAACACTTCTCCTCCTTCGTGACTGGAAGCACCCACTACTAACCTGTGAAGCTCTGTGTCCCGAGGAGTCCCCTTAATCTGAGCTACACCCCTTTTACATACAGCAACACAGAGAACGGTGATATAGGTAGATACATTACAGCAATCATTTGCAATATGCGGGATGGAAAAACGTTAAATACAACAAGTACAGCAATAAACCAGTGGCCTCCAAATGTAGGGGTTACCGTATATATCTATATATATGTACAGAAATGTCACCGCATTGGGGTACAGTAGCGGTTTTTATTAAACTGGTGAGGTGAGGTTCTGGCCGTGGAGGTTAGATCGATTTAATAACTTCCGCAGCTCTGCAGTCTTTCTTCGCTTCCGGAACTTGCAGTTAACACATAGTAAATAAAACACAATAATTAGTTGACACACAATTAATAGATGGGAGGCTATACGGATCCAGGCTGGGATCACTATCCAAGAGCCTACGTTCCACCAATCGGGGGATCTAATATCTTCTATTTCCCTATCAATATCCTGGGTCTTTTGCTCCAGGGAGAAAAAGTGTTTATGAGACAATTCTACTGCTGCTAGTAATTGCTTTAAATCCTCCTTGACTGGGGGAATATCGTACCCGAGCCGGGCCACATACGTGTGTAGGTCGGTAATATTCTCACGTACCGAGAGGTGAACTGAGGATGGTTCCACAATCTACCGGTACTGGATAGGTTTCTGAGGCTGCACGAAGCTGACAAGGACTCAGCCTGCTGTTAAACGGATGCAGCGCTGCTAGGTGCTGGTTGCTTATCCAGGAGGGAATCTGACCTTGTCTCAAATCCTCCAGATTGCTCCTCCCCTCCCCCAGCAACCAAGCGCCATACAGACCACACACTTCGTTTAGCATGGTTCTCCAATTGCACGATTATTTCTTTTAGATGGAGAGTCATTGCCACCTCCTCGTGCAACCCAGAACCTACCACAGCATTCTCATCCCCAGTACTTTTCTCAGCTGGCCTTTTAACTGGTTAATCTGTAAGGCCAGCTCCACAGTATGCATGCTATTTACAATGGATGACCCCGTATTAAATGCAGTGAAACCATCATTAACCAGCCCTCCCCGTCGTCGGCTGGAACCCACATTAAACTCCCCTCCACCACGATACATTTCCTCCACATTTATATCCCCGAAGTCCAAGTTGTGGAACTTCTGAAACATATCTGTTAAAAGTTCTTGGTACAACAATTCCATCGCGAGGACACCATGGCGGCAAACGTACTTTGGTCAGGTTCAGAACGACCGAGGCCACAGCGTAATGTACCCCCTGGTATAACACCTTCTTAGTGGGGACGAGTACTAACCCATTTTCGGGCCCCTTGTGGTGGTCGGACAGCTGTGAGGGTCGATCGGTTGGGCGGTGGGTAGGGGCTTCTTTACCTGAACCAGCAGTTCGGTAGCTTTCACTGTCATCCCTTCCCTGGGAGCTACACATGCCTGCCCACTGCGACCCCAATTTATCCCGTTCCCTGGGTCCTGCCACCACCTCACAAAAGTGATTGATGCCCCTTGTGGACATAACTTGGCAGACCCCCACAGGCATAAATATATCCCCTGCTCATAAGCCCACCACTTCTCCCAACATACAGTAATCCCTCCCGGCGACCCCGTGATGGTCCGGTAGGTGTCATTGTCTAATTGTTCCCAGTTCGAGAATCGATCCCACATGTCCGGGCTCAGCTTCCTGAGCCACCACCATCTCCCCGAAGGAAAATCCCCCTTGCAAGTCAAACACACCCACCTGCCCTCAGTCACCCTAACCCGGTCTGTCGCCACCTGTATTTCTTTACAGGGCACAGAGGCTTCCCCGTAAGTGAGGCTCTGGTGGCTGGAGTACCTGGTCGAGTTCGACCCCAGGCCACCTCCCTTTGTGGGAGTAGCGGGCCCGTTCATTTGCCACCGGGTTACCCTGTCCGGTGGTTACGAAGGGTGCCCTGCCCCCAGAGTACCCGTACACCAGGGACTCTTCCGTATCTCCTCTGTGGGCCTCGCACACCTCCAGACATGCCATCAACACCATCCACATAGCTGGACGACCCATCTGAAAAACAGAACAAAAGACCTCCTTGCCTCCACATTGTCGTCCACCTTTCCTGGGACCTTTTAAAACGGAAAGGCGCCATATGGCCGACACTAGCGACTGCCACTTTAAGATTGTCACTATACAATTTAAAACTGCCAGCTGCGGTACTGGGTCAGTAAGCATTGCGCAGGTCAAGGAGACACAGCCTGAGTGAGTGAGACACAGACAGAGTGAGAATTTGGTAATTTGGTGCAGTGAGGTAAGCAGGAAAGGTTGGTAGTTAATCTAATTTTGCTGTTTTTCAGTTAAAAGTGCTGTGTAGATTAGTGTCTGATTGGCTGAAGCTGCCCCCACCCTAATTGCTGAGAGGCAGTTATCTGGCAGTCACCTGAGGCCTGTTAAGGGGCACAAAGGTACACATTGTATTCTTCTCTTTGAAGTTTTAGTGTGAGTCATCCTAAAGTCTGTATAAAAGACAGACAGAAAGCGCACATTAGTAAGCATTGCGCAGGTCAAGGAGACACAGCCTGAGTGAGTGAGACACAGACAGAGTGAGAATTTGGTAATTTGGTGCAGTGAGGTAATTCGGTGAAGAGTGGGGGAAGGTGCTTTTTCCCTACTGTTTTGTTCTCTCTCTTTCTTCGGGCCTAATTTCGGGAGCCGTTCGGAGGAGGAGGAGCAGTCTCTGTGACTATAAAAACCTAACGGTAACTTCCTGTTTTCCAGGGTTTTTTTCCAAAAGTGACGTCAGAGGGAAGCTGTGATCTGATTGGTTGATAGCAAACCTGCCCCAAATTTAAAAAAAAACACAGCTAAACTCATAAACTTAAATTAAACTAATTAATTAATTAGTGATGGCTGGTCAGGTGATGTGCTTGAGCTGCTTGATGTGGGAGCTGGCAGATCCCATTGCGAGCTGCAGCGACCACATCTGCAGTAAGTGTTGGCTGCTCGAAGAGCTCCGGCTCAGAGTTGATGAGCTGGAGTCTGAGCTTCAAACACTGAGGCACATCCGGGAGGGGGAGACTTACCTGGACACTGTGTTTCAGGAGGCAGTCACACCTGTCAGAGTAAGTAGTTTAAATCCTGCCAGTGGCCACGGACAGCAGGGTGTGACTGCAAGTCAGGCAGGTAAAGGGAACCAGTAGTCAGGAACTCAGGAGCCTCAGCCCTTGACCCTGTCCAACAGGTATGAGGCACTTGCTCCCTGTGTGGATGGCGAACAGGGCTGCAGGAAGGATGAGTCAGCTGACCAAGGCACCATGGTTCAGCAGGCCATTCAAGGGGAGGGAGTAAATAGGCAAGTTGTAGTTGTAGGGGATTCTATTATCGGGGGATAGATAGCATCCTTTGTGAGCAGGATAAAGAGTCCCCCATGGTATGTTGCCTGCCTGGTACTAGGGTGCGGGACATCTCTGACCGGCTTGAAAGGATACTGGAGAGGGAGGGGGAGGATCCAGTTGTTGTGGTCCATGTCGGTACCAACAACATAGGCAAGTCTAGGAAAGAGGACCTGTTTAGAGATTATAAAGAGCTAGGATTCAAATTAAAAAACAGGTCCTCAAGGGTCATAATCTCCGGATTACTGCCCGAGCCACGTGCAAATTGGCATAGGGAGGCAAGAATAAGGGAAGTTAACACGTGGCTGAAAGAGTGGTGTGGGAAAGAGGGGTTCCTTTTCATGGGACACTGGCATCAGTTTTGGGATAGGGGGGATCTATACCGTTGGGATGGTCTCCACCTGAACCGAGCTGGGACCAGTGTTCTGGCGAAAAGAGTAAATAGGGTGGTCAATAGGACTTTAAACTAAAGATTGGGGGGGGGGGAAGGGAAAGTCTGGGAACCAAGAGGTGAAGTAATCAGTGGGAAGCGTAGCTGCTTAGGAATACAAAAAAGCACGAAAAGACAAAACTCAGGAGAGGTTACGATAGTCCCCATCCCACAAAATATGACAAAGTGTATGGAAAGGCTCAGTAAACCAAGGTCCACCACACTAAGAAAACAAAAAGGGACGGTCAATAGAGAATTAAAGGTGCTATATTTAAATGCGCGCAGTGTACGGAACAAGGTAGATGAGCTTGTGGCCCAGATTGTGACTGGCAGGTATGATGTGGTAGGCATCACAGAGACATGGTTGCAGGCGGTTCAGGACTGGCATTTAAACATCCAGGGATTCACAACCTATCGAAAAGACAGAGAGGTGGGCAGAGGGGGTGGGGTTGCCTTGTTAATTAGGAATGAAATTAAATCAATAGCACTAAACAACATAGGGTCAGATGATGTGGAGTCTGTGTGGGTAGAGTTGAGGAACCACAAAGGCAAAAAAACCATAATGGGAGTTATGTACAGGCCTAACAGTGGTCAGGACCGGGGGCACAAAATGCACCACGAAATAGAAAGTGCATGTCAGAAAGGCAAGGTCACAGTGATCATGGGGGACTTCAATATGCAGGTGGACTGGGTAAATAATACTGCCAGTGGACCCAAGGAAAGGGAATTCATTGAATGTTTACAGGAGGGTTTTTTGGAACAGCTTGTGATGGAGCCCACGAGGGAACAGGCCATTCTGGACTTAGTGTTATGTAATGAGCCAGACTTGATTAAAGATCTTAAAGTAAGGGAGCACTTAGGAGGCAGTGATCATAATATGGTAGAATTCAATCTCCAATTTGAAAGAAAGAAGGTAGAATCAGATGTAAAGGTGTTACAGTTAAATAAAGGTAACTACAGGGGCATGAGGGAGGAACTGACGAAAATCGACTGGGAGCAGAGCCTAGTGGGAAAGACAGTAGAACAGCAATGGCAGGAGTTTCTGGGACTAATTGAGGACACAGTACAGAGGTTCATCCCAAAGAAAAGAAAGGTTATCAGAGGGGGGATTAGGCAGCCATGGCTGACAAAGGAAGTTAGGGAATGCATCAAAGCAAAAGAGAAAGCCTATAATGTGGCAAAGAGTAGTGGGAAGTCAGAAGATTGGGAAGGCTACAAAAACAAACAGAGGATAACAAAGAGAGAAATAAGGAAAGAGAGGATCAAATATGAAGGCAGGCTAGCCAGTAACACTAGGAATGATAGTAAAAGTTTCTTTAAATACATTAAAAACAAACGGGAGGCAAAAGTTGACATTGGGCCGCTCCAAAATGACGCTGGTAATCTAGTGATGGGAGACAAGGAAATAGCTGAGAAACTAAATAAGTACTTTGCATCAGTCTTCACAGTAGAAGACATGAGTAATATCCCACCAATTCCGGAGAGTCAGGGGGCAGAGTTGAATATGGTAGCCATCACAAAGGAGAAAGTGCTAGAGAAACTAAGAGGTCTAAAAATTGATAAATCTCCGGGCCCAGATGGGCTACATCCTAGAGTTCTAAAGGAGATAGCTGAAGAAATAGTGGAGGCGTTAGTTATGATCTTTCAAAAGTCACTGGAGTCAGGGAAAGCCCCAGAAGATTGGAAAATCGCTGTTGTAACCCCCCTGTTCAAGAAGGGAACAAGGAAAACGATGGAAAATTATAAGCCAATTAGCCTAACCTCGGTTGTTGGCAAGCTTCTAGAATCCATTGTTAAGGATGAGATTTCTAAATTCTTGGAAGTGCAGGGTCAGATTAGGACAAGTCAGCATGGATTTAGTAAGGGGAGGTCATGCCTGACAAACCTGTTCTTTGAAGAGATAACAAATAGGTTAGACCAAGGAGAGCCAATGGATGTTATCTATCTTGACTTCCAAAAGGCCTTTGATAAGGTGCCTCACGGGAGACTGCTGAGTAAAATAAGGGCCCATGGTATTCGAGGCAAGGTACTAACATGGATTGACGATTGGCTGTCAGGCAGAAGGCAGAGAGTTGGGATAAAAGGTTCTTTTTCGGAATGGCAACCGGTGGCGAGTGGTGTCCCGCAGGGTTCAGTGTTGGGGCCACAGCTGTTCTCTTTATATATTAACGATCTAGATGATGGGACTGGGGGCATTCTGGCTAAGTTTGCCGATGATACAAAGATAGGTGGAGGGGCAGGTAGTATGGAGGAGGCAGGGAGGCTGCAGAAAGATTTAGACAGTTTAGGAGAGTGGTCCAAGAAATGGCTGATGAAATTCAACGTGGGCAAGTGCGAGGTCTTGCACTTTGGAAAAAAGAATAGAGGCATGGACTATTTTCTAAACGGTGACAAAATTCATAATGCTGAAGTGCAAAGGGACTTGGGAGTCCTAGTTCAGGATTCTATAAAGGTAAACTTGCAGGTTGAGTCCGTAATTAAGAAAGCAAATGCAATGTTGTCATTCATCTCAAGAGGCTTGGAATATAAAAGCAGGGATGTACTTCTGAAGCTTTATAAAGCATTAGTTAGGCCCCATTTAGAATACTGTGAGCAATTTTGGGCCCCACACCTCAGGAAGGACATACTGGCACTGGAGCGGGTCCAGCGGACACGGATGATCCCAGGAATGGTAGGCCTAACATACGATGAACGTCTGAGGATCCTGGGATTATATTCATTGGAGTTTAGGAGGTTGAGGGGAGATCTAATAGAAACTTACAAGATAATGAATGGCTTAGATAGGGTGGATGTAGGGAAGTTGTTTCCATTAGCAGGGGAGACTAGGACCCCGGGGCACAGCCTTAGAATAAAAGGGAGTCACTTTAGAACAGAGATGAGGAGAAATTTCTTCAGCCAGAGAGTGGTGGGTCTGTGGAATTCATTGCCACAGAGGGCGGTGGAGGCCGGGACGTTGAGTGTCTTTAAGACAGAAGTTGATAAATTCTTGATTTCTCGAGGAATTAAGGGCTATGGAGAGAGAGCGGTTAAATGGAGTTGCAATCAGCCATGATTGAATGGTGGAGTGGACTCGATGGGCCGAATGGCCTTACTTCCGCTCCTATGTCTTATGGTCTTATGCTATACTTCGCAGCCCGGCTCCCCAGGGTCATAGTGCCCTGAGTCCATCTCGTACGGTGGAAGTTCCCGACGTCAACACTAAACTGTTACCCCAAGTAGAAACAAAACACACACACACAACACTGACCAGATCCTACACAAAAGTTCTACTAAACAGAAGCTATAAATACAGCAATAAACCTATGTACAACGCCACCCGTCCCCGGGTGGCTAGCTCAAAACCGGTCCCCACTATGCTGGGGCCAGTCGTCCGCCTGGTCCGACCGTCTGGTCCGGACTTCCCTGGGCCGAGGGGCCAGACTGCCCCTGGCCTCCCCCTCCCCTAAGGGGTTCTGGAATCCCCCTCTGCTCCCTGCGGAGACTGGGCTACTTGTGGCTGCACTCGGCGGTGCTGCACGGTTCCCACCTTCCACCCGGGCCCTTTTACTGCGGGATCGGGCCCCAGGTGCCATGTGTGAGGGAGACCACCTTACCGGGGGCTTGGCGACCCTACCGCTCCTACGTCCCCTCAATGGTTCCCAAAACAGAGGCGACACCTCCATCTCCTCTGCCTCCATGAGGCAGTTTATTTGACCGGTGAGTGGGTGTTCGGGTATTTTAAAGTTACCCGGGCTGGGTGCTTGTATCACCGTCTGCCTCACAGTGGTCGTTACTTCTGGTGCTTCCAGGTGGGGACAGCACATTGTCACCTGTTGGGTAACGGTGGGGTTGGGTATTTCCCCTACCGTTTCCACCTCTAAGGGGGCTTTCTCACTCACTTCCCCCTTTCTCCTTTCCTTCCTGCTCTTACCGGCCCTGGTGGGGTCAAAGAGCTTGCACTGGTTTACGTGGTACCATCTTATCTTTCGGGGAAGCTGTACAGCGTACACCATTGGGCTGGCTTTATCCACTATACTGTACGGCCCCACGTACAGTGGCTCAAAGGTTCCTACCCGCGCAAAATTGCGGACCTTCACCTGCTCCCCTATGGCCCACTCGTGAGTTGTGCGGGGCTCCAGCAGCAGCCTGTTTCTGCAGTGCTGGGCCCCCATGTTACTGGCTGCCTGCCAGTGAACCTGCTTCAGCTGTCCTAGCCGTTGTTTGGCAAATTTGTCCCTGCTTACCTCCCTGAGCTGTCCCTCTGTCAGGGCAGGTACCATGACATGCATCGGGGTCCTCATGACACGCCCGGTCATGAGCTCATGTGGGGAATACCCTGTACTCCTGGACTGACTAGCCCGGATCACCATAAGCACTAAGGGCAGAACTTCCACCCACCGGTTGGGAGAGTCGCTGGTCTCCTTCCGCAACCTCTCCTTTATGGTGCGGTTCAACCTCGCTACAGGGCCCGAGGACTGGGGGTTATAGGCCACATGCCACTTGGCCATAATGCCCAGGACCTTAAGGGTCGCGTGCATAACCTGCCCCATGAAGTGACTCCCCTGGTCCGACTCCACAAACTGTGGGAGTCCCCACCTGGAGAATACCTCTCTCACTAGTATTTTTGCCATACCCACAGCGGTGGCTGTTCGGCAAGGGAAGGCCTCCACCCATTTGGAGAACACATCCACAAGTACGAGGCAGTACCTGTACACCCCCCCCCTCAACGAGGTGGCGGGAAGGGGCCCGATGTAGTCAATTTGTATCGACTGCCATGGTCCTTCCACCCTCCGGATGTGTCCCAGGGAAACCTTCCTTTTCTGGGGATCAGGATTGTTGGTAGAACATACCAGACAGCTCACGCAAAAGTCGCGGACGTCTTCCCGGAGGCCAGGCCACCATCCCACTCTCTCTACCCGCTGTCAGGTGGTCTCGGGACTGAGGTGTCCTGCTCCGGGGCTCTCGTGTGCCACCTCTATAAACTCCCTCCTGTGCTGGGGCGGCACTACCCATTGGTCCCCTCTGAAGAGCATGCCTTCCTTCACGGTCATGTTCTTCTCCCCATAGGGACCCTCTACGCTTTCTTGTCTGCCGAGGGCTGCTAAAACGGTTTTTAACTCGGGGTCCTGTGCCTGAACTGTAGCCAGGTCTGGGGCAAAGGTCACTCCTGGATCCCCTCTCCGGGGCTGTCCCCTGACTGCTACCACCTGTCCTTCCCCATATGGATCCCACACTACCCCGTTCCTAGCCCCCTCTCTGGCCAGAAGGTCTGCCTTCTGGTTCCCCTCACCCCGTGGCTCTGTCTTGGAGTGGGCCTTTACTTTATGTATGTATCTATCTCCGCCCTCCCCTACAGCAGCCACGATCCTCTCCAACAGAGGTTTGGTGCTGAGGGGTTTCCCGTCCGACGAGGTGTACCCTCAGCGGGACCAGATAGCTAGGTACTCCGTGCACGAGTTGCACGTGAACATGCTATCTGAACAAATGGTTAATGGTGTGGGGAAACCCTCGGGATGGGTAACCACATACATAACGGCGGCCAGTTCTGCCTGCTGGGCGCTCAGTGTGTGTGGGGGCTTGAGGGCCAGGGCTATCTCTGCCTCGGGGTCCCAGATCCCACAACCCGTGAACCTGGTGCCCTCCGATACGGAACTGGATCCCTCCACATAGATTTCCCTACCCGTGGGGTGCAGCCCTGCCCGAAAACCGAAACCTACCTCCCATTCCCCCTCTACGGAACAATGGTGTGGTTCCCCTGGGTATACTAAGTTGGCTGCGAGCTGTGGCTCACTCAGCCCCTTCACCCGTACAGCCATCTGGGACAACAGGAGAGTCCACCGGGTGATCCTTGCACTACTGACCGTGCCGTCTTTAATTCGGCCGTTTAGTAACATCTGGGTTGGGGTATGGTGGGTCAGGAGAGTGACGGGTGACATTCTGATGAAAACCTGCACCCGTTTTACTGCCCAGTATGTGGCTAGCAGGTGTTGCTCACAATTGGAGTATGCCCGCTCCACTTCTGTGAGGACTCGGGAGGAATACACTACGGGCCTAAGCTTGCCATGCCGTTTCTGGAGGAGTGCAGCGCTCAGGCCTTCACTGCCTGCCGCTACCTCCAGGAAAAATTCCTCCCTGGGGTCAATGGCTCCCAGAACTGGGGCCTTCTGCAAGTCCTGCTTGAGTCGGACAAATGCCGACTCACACTTGCTATCCCACTCCCATTCCACCCCCTTGTGCAGCAGCCTGAGCAGAGGCGCTGCAGTCGCGGCATAGTCTTCAATGAAATCACGGCAATAGCCTGTGACTCCCAAAAAGGACCGTACCCACTAACATCCACCGGGACTGGGAGTTCCTGCACTGCCTGCCTCCTGGCCGCATCTATCCCTCTCTCTGCAGCCCAAAGGGTTAAACCCAGGAACTTGACCTCCCTCAACCCGATCTGGGCTTTCTTGGGGTTAACCTTTAATCTTCCCTTACGGAGTAACCCCAACAACTCATCTATCAGGGGGCCATGTTCCTCGCTACTGCCTGTGAACAGCAATATGTTGTCCACGTACTGGACCAGTCTGTGGGGCTCACTGAATTCCTTCAGACATTCGGCCATACACTGATGGAAAATACTGGGGCTATTGTGAAACCCCTGTGGGAGACAGCTTCACGTATATTGCTGGCCCTTGAAAGTGAACGCGAACTTGTATTGGTCCTCCTGCCTGACCGGGATGGACCAAAACCCGTTGGAAATATCCAGCACTGTAAAACGCTGGGATTTCCCCGAACAAGTCCGCTATGGCTGCCACCGTTGGGGCGCATGCCGGAATGTTTTTATTGAGGATTCTGTAGTCCACTGTTGCCCTCCAGGAATTATCTGGCTTCCTCACCGGCCAGAGTGGGGAGTTCATGTGGGTGGCAATTGACCTCAAAATACCTTGCCTGACCAGTGAGCTCAGGGCTACATCTAAATCTGCCTCCGCTTCCCGGGGGAAACTATACTGTTTCTGGGGTCGGGACATGGGGTCCCCATCTATTCTGACCTCTGTCCCAGTGACCCTCCCGCAATCGTGCTTGTGGGTCGCAAGGCGGCTAAATTCTTCTTCACATACCCCCTATATTCCTCCGGGGTATTCTCTATCAGGGCCTCTAAATCATACCCCTCCTTGGATTTTACCACACACAGGGCCCCCCTCTCCTGTGCCCTCTCTATTACCATTACCTCCATTTCAGCCCCCTCCCCTGCTATGCCCCACAAACAGTGGTTCCTCAGGTCCACCAGGACCTGGTGAGCCACTATAAAATTAGCGCCTAGGATCCCCCTTTCCCTCCTGTTCCCAACTCACCAGGACGCATTTCCACCGCGCCTGGAGTTTTCCTAACTTAATGGACAAGGGAACGGAGAAAAAGCCAGTCTTCTCGTTCCCTGTGAAGCCGACAAGACTGTAGGGCGCTCCGCTGGATAGAGGGGATGTTCGGGGAATGTCCGTGTGGACAATGGTACTGGAAGTACCTCTGTCCAGCAGGTAACTCCCGACCACATCCTGGACCTCCATCCTGACCCAGGGTCTCCTGCATGGGCAATACTCTAACGGGCATAAGAAGGTGGGCTGCTTTGCTGGTAGTCATTGGGGTGCGGGCACGGGCGGGCCTTGTCCTGTGCCATCGCCACCTGCCCGGACCCTGCTGCCTTTGTCTGCAGATAGGCAAGCAGATCTTTCACGTCAATAGTCCCCGGGGTTGATGCTCCTACCACCGGGGTCTGGGTCTCTCCTGTGGGAGCCCTTTCCTCGCTACTCGGGTTTTTACACTCCCTCCTGAAGTGCCCGGGCTTCCCACACCCGTAGCACACCGGCCTCCGGCCTGAGGTCCATCTGCCTTCCTGCTTCCACTCCCTCCTAGGGAGGGGTGCTGGTGCGACTGCCTGAAACTTGTCCTTATGGGGCTTTTCCTCACTTCTCTCCCCGTTGCGATATGCAAGGGTGAGTTTTCTTATTACCTCCGCCTCGTTAAGGTTGGCGTCCAGCGGGTCGAACCAATGCTCGGCCTTTGCCCTAACTCGCGGAAGGCAGTTAGCCACGAGAGTCTTCAGCCAGTGGGCTGTCCTCTCGTCCAGATGTTGCCTGCCTAAGGGAGTCCCACACGCTCCCTCGTACACTGTCCACAGCCTGTCTGAAAACACATCCGGGGACTCAGCGACTTGCTGTTTTGTCTCCCCCACCCTCATGAAGGGACTACCTTGGTTTAACCCCATGGCCTCCAGAACCGCTCTCTGTGCCACTGCCCATGTGGTAGGTCTTCCCCCTTCCCTGGAGGTCACTGCCTGACATAGGTACGAATCCAGGGTCATCAAAAGTACCCGTTCTGTGTCATCACAATCATTAATGTCGGCTGCCTGTTGCACCTCCATAAAATGTAACAACGGGTCTCCCGCCCTGGTCAGTCTTGGGATGTGGTTTACCATCCCCCTGAGCACGTGTGCCCCATGGGGAATTATTATATCGCTCTCTATCGGTCTCCTTGCATCCGCTCCCCCTGGGGGACCATACTTTCTTTGTCTAACCGGGCACATCTGCCCCACCTGGGGCTGTTGCCCCCCTACCTCATCGGCATCCAGCTCTCCCTCCATGCTTGGTAGCCCCACCACTCTGGGATGTGCTATCCATGTCGGAGACGCCACAACCTAGGGATACTCCACTGACACCCCTTGGACGCGTCCCTCCCTGGACGTCCCGAACCCTACTTGCCGACCCGGACACATTACAGGCGTCTCAGGCAGCGGTCTGTCCCCTTTCCCAAAGGAATGGTGCGCTATACCCGGCGGACACGCCACCACCTGGGGGTACCCCATTGACCCCCCTTGGACCTGCCCCTTTCTGGACAGCCCAAACCCCACCTGCCGACCCGAGCGCATTTCCGGCACCTCAGGAGGTGGTCTATTCCCCTTAGCGCCCAGGGAATCATCCGCTGTGAGGAGCCCTCTGCCCCTAAGAGACCCTCCTGGACCTACCAGGTGCACCCGTCCCCTAACCTTGGACAGAGCCTCCTCCAGCTCTTCTATCCGTGCTTGGCATGGCCCATGCTCACAGTCACCTAACTCGTCGCAAGCCACCCTGTATGCTGCCTGGACGTCCCTGAACCTCCCTTCCAGCTCCTTGTACCTCTGCGCACCTTGAGCCAGGAGTTACACCAAAAGAAATATTCGCCTATTGTGAAGGAGACATGGTATTGGTTTAACAATATTTTAACATTTATATTAGTAACAATTTATATGACACAATTGTATATACGGACCATACTCCATTAAAATTCTTGGACAAATTTAAAATTCAAAATGCAAAACTATTCAGATGGAGTTTATTGTTTCAACCACTTCATTTATGAATTCTACATGTGGGAGGGGGAGAAAATGTGATTGCTGATGCTTTATCACAACTGTAACATGTGGGAAGACTAAAATGGACTATGTTTATGTTGAGGTTTGCCTGTTAAAAAAACTATAAAAAGATATATCTTATAGAGTATAAATTGTATGTAATCTTAGGAAATGTTTACGGTTAAAGGGATTTTAGAAAAGTGAAGCCATCTGTTTATATTGCTGGTTCATGGAGTGCACGACAGCTGCAGAAAAGGAGGTAGTTGAGGAGGGTTTGTCTACTGAGTCAGTATGGGTGGAAGTCAGAAACTAGAAAGGAGCAGTCACTTTATTGGGAGTTTTCTATAGACCCCCAATCGCAGCAGAGAGATAGAGGAACAGATTGGGTGGCAGATCTTGGAAAAGTGCAGAAGTAACAGAGTTGTTGTCATGGGTGACTTCAACTTCCCTAATATTGACTGGAACCTCCTTAGTGCAAATGGTTTGGATGGAGCAGATCTTGTCAGGAGTGTACAGGACGGATTCTTGACTCAATATGTGGATAGGCTGACTAGGGGGGGAGACCATGGCCGGGATTCTCCGCCCCCACACCGGGTCGGAGAATCGCCGGGGGGCGGCATGAATCCCACCCCCTCTGGCTGCCGAATTCTCCGGCGCCGGGGATTTGGCGGGGGCGGGAATCATGCCGCGCTGGTTGCCGGCCGCTGGCAGTGCCCTCCCTCCCCCTGGTGATTCTCCGGACGCCCGTTTTCGGCGGGCACCGCCGTATGCTAAGACAGGTATTTGCCGGCGGGACCTGGCTCTGCGGGCGGCCTCCGGGGTCCTCGGGGGGGGGGGGGGGGGGGGGCACGGGGGGATCTGGCCCCGGGGGGGTGCCCCCATGGTGGCCTGGCCCGCGATCAGAGCCCACCGATCCGCGGGTGGGCCTGTGCCGTGGGGGGCACTCTATTCCTCTGCGCGTGCTGGTGTACCGGTCCGCGACGGCCGGCACGGAGAAGAATCTCCCCTGCGCATGCGCTGGAATGATGCCAGCACACGCTTGCGCTCCTGCACATGTGCCAACTCGCACTGGCCGGCGGAGTCCCTTCGGCGCCGGTTGGCGCGGCCCCAAGCCCCTTTTGTGCCAGCCGGCGCGGCGTAAACCACTCCGGCGCTGGCCTAGCCCCTGAAGGTGAGGAGGATTCCGCACCTTCGGGGCGGCCCGAAGCCGGAGTGGTTCATGCCACTCCTTCCCGCCGGAGTTGCCCGCCCCGCCGGCTTCCGAAGAACCCCGCCCTTTATTGGACTTGGTATTCGGCAACGAACCAGGCCAGGTGTCAGATGTCTCGGTGGGAGGGCATTTCGGTGACAGTGACCACAACTCCTTGACCTTTACCATAGTCATGGAGAGGGATAGGAACACACAGTATGGGAAGGTATTTAATTGGGGGAGGGGAAATTATACTGCTATTAGACAGGAGCTGACGAGCATAAAGTGGGAACAATTGTTCTTGGGAAAATGCGTAACAGTAATGTGGGGATTGTTTAAGGAGCACTTGCTGCGAGTGCTGAATAGTTTTGTCCCACTGAGACGAGGAAGAAATGGTAAGGTGAAGGAGCCTTGGATGACAAGAGAAGTGGAGCTTCTAGTCAAGAGGAAGAAGGAAGCTTACGTAAGGTTGAGGAAGCAAGGATCTGACTCGGCTCTAGAGGGTACAAGGTAGCCAGGAAGGAACTGAAAAATGGACTGAGGAAAGCTAGAAGGGGGCATGAAAAAGCCCTGGCAGGAAAGGATTAGGGAAAACCCCAAGGCATTCTACACTTATGTGAGAAATAAGAGGATGATCAGAGTGAGAGTAGGGCCAATCAGGGATAGTGGAGGGAGCTTGTGCCTAGAGTCTGACGAGATGGGGGAGGCCCTAAATGAATACTTTGCTTCAGTATTCACTAGAGAGAGGGACCTTGTTGCTCATGAGAACAGTGTGATCCAGGTTAATAGACTCGAACAGGTTGATATTAAGAAGGAGATTTTGAAATTTAGAAAAGTATCAGGATAGATAAGTCCCCTGGGCCTGACGGGATATACCCAAGGTTACTACGGGAAGCGAGGGAGGATATTGCTGCGCCGTTGGCGATGATCTTTGCGTCCTCACTCTCCACTGGAGTAGTACCGGATGATTGGAGGGAGGCAAATGTTGTTCCCCTATTCAAGAAAGGGAATAGGGAAATCCCTGGGAATTACAGACCCATCAGTCTTAGTCTGTGGTGAGCAAAATATTGGAAAGGATTCTGAGAGATAGGATTTATGATTATTTAGAAAAACACAGTTTGATTAAAGATAGTCAGCATGGCTTTGTGAGGGGCAGGTCGTGCCTCACAAGCCTCATTGAATTCTTTGAGGATGTGACGAGACACATTGATGAAGGTCAGGCAGTGGATGTGGTGTATATGGATTTCAGTAAGGCATTTGATAAGGTTCCCCATGGTAGGCTCATTTAGAAAGTTGGGGGCATGGGACACAGGGAAATTTGGCTGTCTGGATACAGAATTGGCTGGCCGAAAGAAGACAGCGAGTGGTAGTGGATAGAAAGTATTCCGCTTGGAGGTCGATGACCAGTGGTGTCCCGCAGGGATCTGGTCTGGGATCTCTGCTCTTTGTGGTTTTTATAAATGACTTGGATGAGGAAGTGGCAGGGTGGGTTAGTAAGTTTGCCGATGACACAAAGGTTGCTGGAGTTGTAGATAGTGTCGAGGGCTGTTGCAGGTTACAACAGGACATTGACAGGATGCAGAGCTGGGCTGAGAAATGGCAGATGGAGTTCAACCTTGATAAATGTGAAGTGATTCATTTTGGAAGGTCGAATTTGAATGCTGAATACAGGGTTAAAGGCAGGATTCTTGGAAGTGTGGAGGAAGAGAGGGCTCTTGGGGTCCACGCACATAGATCCCTCAAAGTTGCCACCCGGGTTGATAGGTTGTTAAGAAGGCGTATGGTGTGTTGGCTTTCATTAACGGGGGATTGAGTTTAAGAGCCGCGAGGTTTTGCTGCAGCTTTATAAAACTCTAGTTCGACCACACTTGGAATATTGTGTCCAGTTCTGGTCACCTCATTATAGGAAGGATGTGGATGCTTTGGAGAGGGTACAGAGGAGATTTATCAGGATGCTGCCTGGACTGGAGGGCATGTCTTATGAAGAAAGGTTGAGGGAGCTCGGGCTTTTCTCACTGGAGCAAAGAAGGAAGAGAGGTGACTTGATAGAGGTGTACAAGGTGATGAGAGGCATGGATAGAGTGGATAACCAGAGACTTTTCCCCAGGGCGGAAATGGCTGTCACGAGGGGACATAACTTTAAGGTGATTGGAGGAAGGTATAGGGGAGATGTCAGAGGTGGGTTCTTTACACAGAGAGTGGTGGGTGCGTGGAATGCACTGCCAGAGAGGTGGTAGAGTCAGAGTTATTAGGGACATTTAAGCGACTCTTAAACAGGCACATGGACAGCAGTAAATTGAAGGGGTGTAGGTTAGGTTGATCTTCGATTAGGATAAATGGTTGGCACAACATCGTGGGCTGAAGGGCCTGTACTGTGCTGTACTGTTCTATGTTCTATTTTTTTTAAAGGGGAGGTGTGACGAATAGGGGATTTTAGGAATATTGGCTCCTAAATATTGGGACAATTTAAGGGTTAAAGTCTGGTGTTATAGTGTGTTTGACTGCAGTGGCCATGTTTTTAAAATGATTTTGTTTTGCAGGGCCTGGGAGCTTTTAGCAGTCAGAAAGTGAAATTGACCAGAGGAATGCGGTTTTCAGTCTGGTCTAATGCACTGTGGTTTGACTGGGGAAGTCCCTGGGCGGTTAATGTGCTTTCAACCTGGAGAGGTAAGTTGTTTTGCAGCTTAGGGAAATTATGTCATTGCTGCGTGGAGCTAAGGGATGCAGAGACATTTTGGAAAAACTTGGGAGAAGAGTTGAAGTTTGATCTGTCTGGCACTGAATTCACAATTATCTCACAGTGGGACAGTTAGAAAAGGAGTAATAATATTTAAAGCAGAGCAGTCCTGTCTGAGGACAAGGGAGAAGCTGAACATGCCAGGTGAAACAGCTTTTTTTGAGACATTCAGCCAGAGTCTGAAGGGGTTCTAACAGGAGCCAAATCTGCACTGTCAAGCAAGAATTACTCTATGCAATGTTGATTGTAAGCTGGAATGAGAGCTGTATGTTTCTTGTTGTTTAATGGGGAATTGAGTAGTAGTGTTGAGGGATAATTGTAAGCTAATCTTTTCGGGTGTGAAGTTAAACATTTAATATTGTATTTATAATGAAGTTTTGTTTTAGAAATACCAAAGCCCTATTTTTTCATTCAATCACTCCTGGAGCGAATCATTCTTTCATCATAGTCTTAAAATAAACTAAAATATTGGGGTTTCGGTCCAGTATCCTAGCCACTGTTGGGGGGGGGGGGGTGTGATTTGGGATCATAATACTATTAAATGGCTACTACTGCAGTTGTGAAAATCCTTCACATGTTATTGAAGGGAAGTTGGAGCTGCTGTGTTACACATACACCAAAAGTATTTGCAGGGCTTTCAAAGGGTCTTATCAAGGCCTTTTGTCCTCTTTAAAATGTAGCCGATACAGCTGAATGATGGCTGAAGGGGTTAAAAACATGGGTTATTGCTATCTGTTCCCCAGCTGCCATATCCAATTGCTCCCCTTCATTTGTGATCTGTCCTGTACCTGATTCTCCTCCTATAAACTCTGTAAATATCCTGCGGTGTTTGGGTTAGTGATGGCATAGGCAGCAGATGGAGTGTCTCGTGCAGCCCACTGTGATGTGCCATGTTTTGGGCTGCTACCAGCTGGTTCAGCCTTGATCATTATGGTAAAAGCCAAAAGGAGAAAATAAAGAAATGTTATCAAGTTCTCAGGATTTATACCAGACATACATACCTAACGTGTACCCTTTGTTTAATTTTTGTGCAATGTGTGCTTCCATATTACTCAGTGGGAAAGTAACAGTAATGATGAGTGAACTAAATATCTGCAAGGTAGAGGCAGCGCTCTCCCTTCACTACTCATTCCATGGATCTGGGGCTAAATATGCTAAGAGAAATCTCCAAATTTGCTGCTTCAATTGTGGTTGGGCCCCCACACTGTTCATACTCATTCCTCATTCCCAGTGCCTGTGAGTAGCTTTTTCCTGGAAGCACAGACAAGACGGCCAAATACTAGAAACTGCCAAAGTAACCATTCAGCGAAGCCTGCAGCTTGTGTGAGTGTTCCCCAATGCAGTTCAGGTAAGAGCTTAGGGAAAGCCACTCAACATTTAGATGTCACAGGATGAACACATTGTGTGTTGTGGAAACATTTTCTCCAATTGTAAGGTAAAAGAAACCGCTTGTTTGGATGCTCCCTGCGGTTGCTCCAACTCCTCTATTATTCCTGCAATATGTGTGTTAGGTATCAATATTAATAAAATCTGCATGTTATTTTGTTAATAGTTTGCCCCATTTTGCCCCTTGTCTGCATAGTAGATTTCACCAAAATCTGTTCCCGAATGTTCACAAGACCTCATCCTTCCAAGGGCAAACAGCAGCTGTTTAAGAACATCTGCCTCACTGAAAATGCACTCCTAGCTTCCCAGTCCAGCTCCCAGCATCTATTTTCCAGGCACTGGGAGTTTATTGCAATTACAGGGAAGGATAGCAATACAGGCAGTCCTTGATACCAGTCTGCCCGTGGTGAAAACTGCCAATGTCGTATTTACAGGCCTATTAATTTTATTGCAACGTGAAGCAGCAATTCTACATAATTCAAGGGTGACCAGTGATGAAGCTTACTGATAAATGAAATGCAAAAATATAAAAGTGGAAACGCATAAATGCTTAATCTTTGTAATAGTGATCTAAATGTAACATTGGACAAACACTATTTGTTCTAGTCTCCATTTTTTCGATATAAAATTATAATATACCATTTGTACAGTTTTATTACTGGAGACATGGCTGACTTTATGATGTGCTTTTCCCTATGCCACAGTTGAATGAAACTACATCTAATGAAAGTCCTGAGATACAAAATGTAACTGACATTATGAAAGATCTTACTGAATATATCACTTGGGTAATTTAAAAAAAGATCTAAACTCGTCTATATATGGAAGCACAGTGATCACTGAGGTACAGCTGTACTGCCAGCAACAAACGACTCCCAATGTACAGTCAGGCGACATGGCCAGTTTGTGAAATGAATACAGTTTGGAAACATTCAAAATCATGCTTCATTAGTTCTAAGTAATTGACGACAGAATGACAATAGATTTACTCCAGGTTCATCATTAAAAAAAACTTGAATAACATTCACAACCAATATTTCAAAACAAGCCTAAAAAGAACAAAATATTTTCCATATTCTCTTTCAAGCATTATATTACAAGACAGAACTCTTCTAGGACACCCCCTTTTAATCTTTTGGTACAAGCACTCCTTTTCTTGAAACAGTCAGATAATTGATGATTTGCATCAACCTATTTGATTTTCGAGATTTCCTTTGTTCTATCATTTGTTTCACACTGCCAAGGTCAATCCGTTACCTTTATTCAGTTACACCTTTTGCAGGTGTGTACTATCTGACAAGGGACGATTATTTATGTGACATTCAAGGGCAAACTCTTTTTGATATAACCCTTGTATAGAATTTCCCTGAAAATATTTGACAAATACAATTCCATGTTCATTGCTTTCAACAGAGCCAATGGGCTGAATTCTCCGCTGGCTGGATGCTCCGTTTTGCCGACAGCCCGGGCGCTTCCCGACGGTGTGGGGCTGCCCCACAATGGGAAACCCCATTGACCAGCCGGCGAAACGGAGTATCCGGTGGGGTGAAACAGAAATGTGGCGCGGCGGGGCAAAGAATCCAGCCCAATGTTTCCATAGATTAAGTACACCGCTCTGGAAGACGGTGGTGTAGCGGTAATGTCACTGGACTAGTAATCTAGAGGCCAAGGCTAATGCTCTGGGGACATGGGTTCAAATCCCACCATGGCAGCTGGTGGAATTTAGGGGCAGCACGGTAGCATTGTGGATAGCATAATTGCTTCACAGCTCCAGGGTCCCAGGTTCGATTCCGGCTTGGGTCACTGTCTGTGCGGAGTCTGCACATCCTCCCCGTGTCTGCGTGGGTTTCCTCCGGGTGCTCCGGTTTCCTCCCACAGTCCAAAGATGTGCAGGTTAGGTGGATTGGCCATGATAAATTGCCCTTAGTGTTGGGTGGGGTTACTGGGTTACGGGGATAGGGTGGAGGTGTTGACCTTGGGTAGGGTGCTCTTTCCAAGAGCCGGTGCAGACTCGATGGGCTGAATGGCCTCCTTCTGCACTGTAAAATTCTATGGTACTTCTAACAGCCCTCTTTATTTTGTTAGCTTCCCAAGTTCAAGTTATTTTCACCCACCAAAAATATTAATTAAATAAAAGGAAAACACAGCGGATGATGGAAATCTGAAATAAAAACAGAAAATCCTGGAAAATCTCAGCAAGTCTGGTAGCATCAGTGTGAAGAGAAACAGAGTTAATGGTTCGCATCCATATGATTCTTCTTCAGAACTGAAAAGGGGTAGAAATTAATGGATTATATTGTTGGAGGGGGGTGGAAGAGGCGGGGGAGAATAGAAGGTCAGGGATGGGTCGGAGCTAAGGAGAGATTGACAAAAGTGTCATGGACACAAGACAAAGTGAGTGTTAATGGTAGCATTATCGGCTAAAGAAGTGCTGATTGTAGCATAAAGGTAAGAAGAACAATGTGTCAATAGGAGAACATAGGTCAGTGCTCAGTGAAAGCAAAACTGAAGAACAAGTGACAGATGGTGGGGAAGTGTTTGCATTGGGACAAACTAAGGGAACAAAAAACAGGAAAGGGGTCAAGATGGAGGGGAAATCTCACCGTCCAAAGTTGTTGAACTCCATGTTGAATCCAGGAGGCTGTAACGTGTTTAATTGGTATTGTTCTTCCAATTTGCGTTGAGCTTCACTGGAGTTTTGCAGCAGGTCGAGGCAGACACGTGGGCATGAGAGCAAGATGCTGAGTTGAAATGGCAAGTCACAGGAAGGTTGGGGTCATGCTTGCAGATTGAGTGAAAGTGTCCCGCAAAGCGGTCACCCAGTCTGCGTTTAGTCTCGCCAACGTTTAGGGGACCGTATTAGGAGCAGCGATACAGTAGACCAAATTGAAGGAGGTGCAAGTGAAACACTTCTTGATCTGAAAGGAGTGTTTGGCCCTTGGACAGTAAGGAGGGAGAAGGCAAACGGGCAGGTGTTGCACCTTCTACGATTGCAAGCGAAGGTGCCATGGGAAGGGGATGAAGGGTAAGGGCAAAGGTGCGGGAGATGGGTCGGACATGGTTGAGTGCCATGTCAACCACAGTGGGGGGGAATCCTCAGTTAAGGAAAAGGTAGCCATGTCCGAAGCAATGTTTTCGAAGGTAGCTTCATTGGAACAGATGTGATGGAGATGGAGAAACTGGAAGAATAGGATCGAATTCTTGCAGGAAGCGGGGTGTGAGGAGCTGTAATCAAGATAACTATGGGAGTTGGTGGGTTTGTAATGAATGTTGGTGGTCAGTCTATCGTTAGAAATGGAGACAAAGAGTTCAAGGAAGGGAAGACCTTTGAAACCCTTCCCATTCTTCAGGCTCATAAACTCCTCAGTTATGCCTGTTTTAGCTGATCTGTTCTCAATTTAACTTGGTCCAATTGCAATGTGTGTATAAAAGCATAAAACATGTTGGTGCAGTGCTGCGGGCCCCCATAGTAATGTGTGTAAATAATGTCCCTCAGTAACTGGTGGAAGGATTATAGCAAGGGCCAAAAAGTGCAAAAGAACCCAGGGGATGGATTTTGGGCTGAAACCTGGTGTAAAAAGCTTCTGCAACATTTTGCTGCCAAAAAAAGGTGCTTACCCCAATCATACACTGAAGATATTGAAAATTACATAGAATTCCAAGGCCTCAGTCTAGGTGTTGAGCTGCAGTTAGAATAATAAGGCTGATTCCTTCATTGGGCACTCCCAGTGATGAGTGACAGCTGGAAGTAAAGCTGGTCAGGAAATCATGGATTTGCATCTCTTGATTTTTGTCATCTATTTAATGGATGCACATCCTGGATATTCCAATCAGCGTTTGCCCTGAGCATCACTACTGACCAGGGAACCGGTCCAAAATGTGCTTAGTTATGCGCAGCCGACTTGAGGAATTATAACATGGCCTCAGATGGGGAACAGAAAAGATTTAACAGAATTGACAGGAATGTGGAGCTTTAGTAATGGAGTAAAAATAGAGAAACTGGGGCACTTTTTAATGGAACAGAGAAGGTTAAGATAAGATCTGACACAGGTGTTAAATAACTAAGCAGGGTTTTGTGATTGAATGGTAATTTCCACTGAGTTGGGAACTAGAATGCATATATTTAAAATCATCAACAGTGGAAATTTATTCCAGAAGATTGTTAGGTCAAGGAGCTAACTTACCAGAAATGCTTGCGGAAACAGAATCCATAATACGTTTTAAAAGGAAATCAGGAAAAGAAGATTGAAAATGACATGAGAATACATAGAAGTGGATTGCCTTTTCAGAGATCAGACGGATATGCATTATGGAGACTGGGCTGTAAAATTCTACGTTCAGAATTGAAATGAATTAAGGGTTCTATACATCTCTCACCATTTAAGGAATACTCTGCATTTCTGTTTTTCAAACCAAAGTGGATTATATTCTATGTGCCATGTTCTGGCCCACTCACTAAGCCTGTCTCAATGCTCGTGGAGCCCCCTTGCATCCTACTCACAACTTATATTCCCACATAGTCTTGTGTCATCAGCAGATTTGGAAATATTACATTTGATTCCCACACCCAAATCATTATTTTAGATTGGATAGCTGGAGCCCAAGCACGGATCCTTGTTGTACCCACTTGTCACAGCCTGGCAAACTGAAAAAGACCCAGATATTCCTACTGTTTTCTGTCCATTAACCAATTCCCAACCCATGCCACCATATTCCCCCCAATCCCATGTGCTGTAATCTTGTTTACTAACCTCTTGTGTGGGATTTTATTGAAAGCCTTCTGATAATCCAAATACACCACATTTACTGGTCCTCCTTTATCTATTCTGCTATTAATATCCTCAAAAAACTCCAACAGGTTTTGGAAACATGATTTCCCTTTCATAGATCCATGTTGACTCTGACCAATACCATTTTCTACCTTTCACTCTGCAGGGATCATACCAGAATCTATAGAATTTTGAAAGATGATCATCTGTGCATCCATCATCTCTACAGCCACATCCTTCAACAGTTTGGGATATAGATCACCAAGTCCAGGGGAGTTACTAGCTGTCAGTGCCATTTATTTCTCCAGGTCTATGTCTTTACGAAGACTTTTTCTTTCAGTTCCTTATTTCCACTTAGTTTTTCTAGTATTTCTGGGAGGTTCTTGTATCTTCCTCTGTGAAGACAGACACAGAACTGCTTGATGAAACAGTTTCTCTGCTGATTCTTTATTTTCCATTATAAATACTCCTGTCTCTATCTGTAATGGACCCACATTTGCCTTTGCAATTTTTTTCCCTTTTGCATACCTGTAGAAGCTTTTAAAGTCTATTTTTACATTTCTAGCTAGTTTACTCTTATATTCTACCTTCTCTTGCTTTATCAGTTTCTTGGTCCTCCTTTGCTGAATTCTAAAATGCTCCCAATCATCAGGCTTACTACTTTTTGGCAACTTTATAATTCTCTTCCTTTGATCAAATATAACCTTCAACTTCTCTTGTTAGCCATGGTTGGATCACGTTTATTTTGGGGTTTTTGTACCTCAAAGGGATGTGTACTTAGAATTTACAGTGCAGAAGGAGGCCATTCGGCCCATCGAGTCTGCACCGGCTCTTGGAAAGAGCACCCTACCCAAGGTCCACACCTCCACCCTATCCCCACAACCCAGTAACCCCACCCTACACCAAGGGCAATTTTGGACACTATGGGCAATTTAGCATGGCCAATCCACCTAACCCGCACATCTTTGGACTGTGGGAGGAAACCGGAGCACCCGGAGGAAACCCACGCACACACGGGGAGGATGTGCAGACTCCGCACAGACAGTGACCCAAGCCGGAATCGAACCTGGGACCCTGGAGCTGTGAAGCATTTGTGCTATCCACAATGCTACCGTGCTGCCCTAACTTATTGCAAGCGATATCTTAATCCTTTAAATGTTAGCCATTGCCTGCCTATCATCCTACCTTTTAATGTAGTTTCTCAATATACTTCAGCCAATTTGCGCCCCATACCTTTGTTATTTCCTTTGTTTAGATTTTAAGACCCTGGTTCCATCACTTTCAAACTTAATGTAAAATTCTATCATATTATGGTCACTCTTCCCTAAAGGCTTCTTTACAATGAGATTGTTATTTAGCCCTTTCTCATTGTATAGTAATAGATCTAAAATGGTTTGTTCTCTAGTTAGCTCCTCAAACACTGACATAGAAAACCATTTTGTATACATTCCAGAAATTCACCATCCACAACATTAGTGCTAATTAGGTCGACTTAGTCCCGATATAGATTTAAGTCCCCATAATTGCTATATTACCCTTATTACAAGCATCTCTAATTTCCTGATTTATAATGTGCCCTATATTACCATGACTGTTAGTTGGCCTATAAAAAACTCCCACCAATATCTACTGTCCCTTGTTGCATCTCAACTCCACCAAGACTGATTCTACATCTTGATCTTCAGATCTAAGATCCTCTCTAAGGAATATAGCAAAGTCATCCTTTATTAACAGTGCTAACCTCATATGGGGAGGGAAGGTGGCCAGAATTAAAAAGGTGCTACTACAGTGAGGAAGGCAGGCAGGGGGTTTGTGTCTTCCGAACCTGATGTATTATTACTGGGCGGCGAATGTGGAGAAGGTACGGAGCTGGGTCAGAGGGGTTGACTCCCAATGGGTCAGAATGGAGGAGAGTTTGGGTAGGGGTCGGGATTGAAGGCACTAGCAACAGCGCCGCTCCCGACGGCACCGGGGAGGTACTCAGGGAGCCCGGTAATAATAGCTTCGTTGAGAATTTGGAGGCAGTTTCAACAGCACTTTGGGTTGGGGGCGGTCAAGGGAAATGCCGATTTGGGGGTACCATAGATTTGAGTCAGGGAAGTAGGATGGAAATTTTCGGAGATTGAAGGAGAAAGGAATTAGGATACTAAAAGATTTGTTTCTTGGGGGTCGTTTTGCGGGATTGAAGGAGCTGAACCCGGGCCCTCGGGAGGCCATATTCGGGGTGTCGGACCAGCCGGGTTTGGAAACGGGCGCGGAGGCAGATGTTGTAGCCTTCGCCTCGTTGATCGCCCGAAGGCGGATCCTGTTAGGGTGGAGATCAACCTCTCCACCCAGTGCCCTGGCGTGGCAGGGGGACCTAACCTTAATTATGCAAGTATCTTCATGTGCAAATTTTTCAGCTGTATTAAAGAGAGAAAAAGGTCACATCTGTTTCTGTTGAACTAATAGTAAGAAGGGCAAGTGTAAGTTTGAAGATATTCCTGGATTTTCCGGTATATTTCCACACACTCACTAAACAAGGTTATATTTCCTAATTTGTTCATCCAATGAGGGAATTTTAATAATCCTGTCTGTGGCATTTCTTTGCCCTCTCAGGAATTACAAATTATTCTGAACATTATGCAATTATTTGTAAACATCCCCACTTCTGACCTTATGATGGAGGGAAGGTCATTGATGAAGCAGCTGAAGATGGTTGGGCCTTGGACTCTCCCCTGAGGAACTTGTGCAGCAATATCCTGGGACTGAGAAGATTGACCTCCAACAACCACAACCATCTTCCTTCATGCCAGGTCTGACTCCAACCAGTAGAGAGCTTTCCCTCTGATTCCTGGCTATTTGATGGCATACTCAGTCAAATGTTGCCTTGATGTCAAGGGCAGTCACTCTCAAGTCCTCTCTTGAATTCAACTTTTTTGATCATGTTTGGAACCAAGGGCAGTCACTCTCAAGTCCTCTCTTGAATTCAACTTTTTTGATCATGTTTGGAACCAAGATCAGCGGCTGACCAAAGCTTTGCCAGAAAGAAAGCTTCCCCACTTGCAGTGGCCTGGTGACACCTAGTCAGAGAAAAGTGAACAGTGTGTCAGGTTATCAGGAGAAAATTAATGGAAGCTTGTGAAAGATAGCAGAGGCAGGGATTTGGTGACATTTTCAAGATGTTGGGCACATGCAAGTCTTAACATGTAGGGTTTGTATTCCATTAAATATGTGTAAGCTAATTTTGAAATAAATTCACAATTTTAGCAACAATTATTTAATGTGTTCCAATGAAACATTTAAAATCAAGTTGATAAGTGACATTTCCTGGAGGACTGGAGAATAGTCAATGTTGTTCCGTTGTTTAAGAAGGGTAGCAAGGATAATTCAGGGAACTACAGGCCGGTGAGCCTTATGTCAGTGGGAAGGAAATTACTGGAGAGAATTCTTCGAGACAGAGGATCTAGTCCCATTTGGAAGCAAGTCGGCGAATTAGCGAGAGGCAGCACGGTGTTGTGAAGGGGAGGTTGTGTCTCACTAAGTTGATAGAGTTTTTCGAGGAGGTCACAAAGATGATTGATGCAGGTAGGGCAGTGGATGTTGTCTATATGGACTTCAGTAAGGCCTTTGACAAGGTCCATCATGGCAGACTGCTGCAAAAGGTAAAGTCACACGGGATCAGGGGTGAACTGGCAAGATGGATACAGAACTGGCTAGGTCATAGAAGGTAGAGAGTAGCAATGGAAGGATGCTTTTCTAATTGGAGGGCTGTGACCAGTGGTGTTCCACAGGGATCAGTGCTGGGACCTTTGCTGTTCGTAGTATATATAAATGATTTGGAGGAAAATGTGACTGGTCTGATTAGTAAGTTTGCGGACGACACAAAGGTTGGTGGAATTGCGGATAGCAATGTGGACTGTCAGAGGATACAACAGGATTTAGATCATTTGGAGACTTGGGCGGAGAGATGGCAGATGCAGTTTAATCCAGACAAATGTGAGGTAATGCATTTTGGAAGGTCTAATACAGGTAGGGAATATACAGTGAATGGTAGAACCCTCAAGAGTATTGACAGTAGGAGAGATCTAGGTGTACAGATCCACAGGTCACTGAAAGGGGCAACACAGGTGGAGAAGGTAGTCAAGAAGGCATACGGCATGCTTGCCTTCATTGGCCAGGGCATTGAATATAAAAATTGGCAAGTCATGTTGCAGCTGTATAGAACCTTAGTTAGGCCACACTTGGAGTATAGTGTTCAATTCTGGTCGCCACACTACCAGAAGGATGTGGAGGCTTTAGAGAGGGTGCAGAAGAGATTTACCAGAATGTTGCCTGGTATGGAGGGCATTAGCTATGAGGAACGGTTGAATAAATTTGGTTTGTTCTCAAACGACGGAGGTTGAGGGGCGACCTGATAGAGGTCTACAAAATTATGAGGGGCATAGATAGAGTGGATAGTCAGAGGCTTTTCCCCAGGGTAGAGGGGTCAATTACTAGGGGGCATAGGTTTAAGGTGAGAGGGGCAAGGTTTAGAGTAGATGTACGAGGCAAGTGTTTTACACAGAGGGTAGTGGGTGCCTGGAACTCGCTACTGGAGGAGATGGTGGAAGCAGGGACGATAGTGACATTTAAGGGCATCTTTACAAATACATGAATAGGATGGGAATAGAGGGATACGGACCCAGGAAGTGTAGAAGATTGTAGTTTAGTCGGGCAGCATGGTCGGCACGGGCTTGGAGGGCCAAAGGGCCTGTTCCTGTGCTGTACATTTCTTTGTTCTGCTTCCACCATCCGACCAAGCGTTTGGGTTGGGCATAGTCTTTAACATATTAAATAGTCACTGTCAAGTATTTGCTGAGTTTACTTTGCAATATTACAAATATTGTCACAGGCATTGTCAGGTATTTACATTAACCCAGCTGACTGCCGCAGTTCAAAACCTTTAACCGAAAAGTTCTTCAGATTCATGGCCACTTCTAGTCTGAATTGCAATGATCTGATTGCATTTCCACATGATTTAGAGTTGGAAAAACAACTAAATGAGATTTACACATACAATGAAAGCAGTTTGTGAATTTAGCCCTGGGTTCCTTTGGGTTCTCTTTCATTCTAATGGTTACTTATTGAAAGTGAAGAAAGTCAGTTGTGAGAAGAGGAAATGTTCTACAACTTTTGCAGTATTAAGATAAATAACTACCATCTTAAATATAGTACTCACTGAAAAAAGTGAAGCTCTTTACATTATCTCAGTAATGTGCTTTACTGCAATCCTTCACGGTGTTGTGTTACGAGCTTGTGAATGCCAAAAGCTGGATTGAAAATGACCAAATAAATTTCACTTTGGGCTCATACAGCCAGAAGAAACGTTCATCTAATCCATGTGGATTTGTGCAATCCCAGCTCCCAGAATTGAAAAGGCTGCATTCTAATTTCTTTGACTGCATTTATTCTCAATTACAAGGCAGCTATATTTATTTATTAAAATGTACATTTTGTGAGACCTTCTGCATTTTGAAAAAAATGTGGCTGTGTTTTTCCTGTACATGCTGAGCATGTGCAAGGTCCTGTTGGCAGTCTGACCTCCAAAATATGTGTCTCATAATGTATTATAGAGTAATAAAGTACAATGTCTTGTTCGGTGTACATAAAGCAGAGGTAATACTTCATAAAGTGTGACCTTTATTTAGCCAATCACAGATTGCCCAGGACATTGTTCTGAGAACTGGTATCACCTTTTACTCTTCTGGTTGCCTATTATAGTGATGTTAATGCATATCAGAACTTTGTAGCTTTGTGAATTTCCAGAGGTAGGTTTGTTATTGCTTGTCTCTCTCTCTCAAGCCTATGTGAAGCTGTTGATTTTCTGGCTAGCTGTTGACGATAGCCAAAATATTGGGAACCCAATTTAGGACAGTTTGGACATAGCTGACGCAATGGAAAACCTGATCCTGTCATGTTCCCAGATTCAGCTTAAACACAATATTGGATTCCACATCCTGTAAATGTTGCTCAGTAGGAACTGATCCACTTGGGGTAAATAGCATTAACTTAAAGGGCTGGCACACTAAAATCTGACTTGGGAGCAGAAGCTGAAGATTTGTCCACAAAAAGCAGCTTGGAAGTTTTCCAGGAGTGCACAGAATCTTGAGATTTTCAAGGGAAAGTGTCCCTGGCCCAAATGAGGGAGAGGAGGGAGGCCCTGTTTGAGATATAGTAGCTGAGTCTCAAAGCAATGTGGCCAGGACTAGGGCAGGTCGTGAACAACTAAGTATGGAAACATGTTCAGAAGCATTGGATGCATGCACGGTATTAAACGTCTCACATGTTATGTGATTGGTTGATTCACACAAATTTCATGAACCCTAAATACACTATACCTGCTGACACTTGGGTTTGACTCCCTCCTCTGACAACCAAGGGAATCTTGTTTTGCATTCTTTTTGAAGAAGACAACCACCGATGACAACTGGTGATGAATGCTTTAGCCGAGGGCCTTCCATTCCATACAGCGAGGAAGCTTTCGAGCCCCTGTGGAGATTGGCGACAGACAGAATCAGAAATGGGAGCTAGCAGGGAAGCTGCCATCTGCACGTTTATTATGAGCTTCTATTTCCCTCATCCCATTTACTTCACATTATCTCATTAGCAAATTATTCTGTCATTCCTTTATTTGAACATCAAATATGACCACTGTCCCTCAGTATTCTCATCATTTTTTCTCCTCCAGAAGCGGAGGAGGAAGAAGAACAGCTAGGCCCATCTGCTGCTAGTAGTTAAGTGACCATGCAATCAGTCACTTCCTTCCTCACACAAACTCCCAAACTCCCACTCAGAGGAGCATTAGACAGAGATTCAGAAAATACTTCACAAGGTGACGCAGGAGAAGGCAGCTGCAGGTGGACCGTAAGGAGGAAGTCCATGCTGGCTGGCCTTAGATAGCCTTAGGTTACAGGAGGATATAGATCAGATGGGCTGATCAGTGTCTAATGAATTCAATCTGGATAAGTGTGAGGTGATGCACTTGGGCAGGACAGAGACAAGGGAATACACGATGAATGGCAGGACCCTGGGAAGCACCGAGGATCAAAGAGGCCTTGGTGTGCATGTATACTGGTCTCGTAAGGTAGCAGAGCAGATTGATAAAGTCGTTAAGAAGGCATATGGTATACTTGCCTTTATTAGCCAAGGCATAGAGATTAAGAGCAGAGAGGTTATGCTGGATCACAGAATCACAGAATAATACAGTGAAGAAGAGGATCTTCGGCCCATCAAGTCTGCACCGACGCATGAAAGTCATCTGACCTGCCTACCTAATCCCATTTGCCAGCACTTGGCTCATAGCCTTGAATGTTATGGCTCATCCAGGTACTTTTTAAAGGATGTGAAGCAACCTGCCTCTCCCCGCCCCCCCAGCCAGTGCATTCCAGACCGTCATCATCCTCTGGGTAAAAATGTTTTGCTCAAATCTCTTGTAAACCTCCTGCTCCTCACCTTGAACTGTATCCCCTCATAACTGACCCTTTAACTAAGGGGAACAGCTGCTCCCTATCCACCCTGTCCATGCCTCTCGATCAAGTTGGCCCTCAGTCTTCTCTGTTCCAGTGAAAACAACCCAAGACTATCCAACCTCTCTTCATAACTTAAATGTTCCAACCCAGGCAACATCCTGGTGAATGACCTCTGCACCCCCTCCAGTGCAATCACATCCTTCTTATAATGTGACAGAATTGCACACAGCACTCCAGCTGTGGCCTCACCAAAGTTCCTTACAACTCCAACATGACCTCCCTGTTTTGTAATCTATGATCGATTGATAAAGGTAAGTATCCCACATGCCTTTTTCACCACCCTATTAACCTGCCTTCTGCCCTCAGAGATCTATGGACAAACACACCAAGGTCTCTTTGTTCCTAGAAACTTCCCAGTGTCCAGCCATTCATTGAAACTTCCTTGTCACATTACTCCTTCCATAGTGTATCATTTCACACTTTTCAGGGTTAAATTCCATCTGCCACTTTTCTGCCCTATTTGACCCATCCCGTCTATATTTTCCTGTAACCCAAGACATTCAATCTCACTGTTAACCACCCGGCCAATCTTTGTGTCATTCACAAACTTACTGACCCTACACCTTACATAGTCATCTATGTCATTTATATAAATGACAAACAACAGGGACTCAGCACAGATCCCTGTGGTGCCCCACTGGACACTGGCTTCCAGTCACTAAAGCAGCCGTCTGTCTTCACCCTCTGTCTCCTATAACTATTCCAATTTTGAATCCACCTTATCAAGTTACCCTGTATCCCATGTGCATTTGCCTTTTTTATGAGTCTCCCATGTGGGACTGTGTCAAATGTTTTGCTGAAATCCATGTAAACTACATTTTTGGGGGGGCACGGTGCTGCAGTGGTTATTACTGCTGCCTCACAGCGCCAGGGACTAGGGTTCAACTGCAGCCTTGGGTGACTGTCTGTGGGTAGTTTGCACTTTCTCCCTCTGTCTGCGTGGGTTTCCTCCGGGTTCCTCCCACAGTCCAAAGATGTGCAGGTTAGGTGGATTGGACATGCTAAAATGCCCCTTGGGTGAGGTTACAGGGTCTCGGTAGGGTGGTCTTTCAAAGGGACGGTGCAGGCCCGATGGGCCAAATGGCCTCTTTCTGTACTGTAGGGATTCTATGGTTCCACAACAACCACACTACCCTCATCTACACACCTGGTCACATACTCAAAAATTCAATCAAATTTGTTAGGCATGACCTCCCTCTGACAAAGCCATGCTGACTATTCCTGACTATCTTGCCTCTCCAAGTGGAGATAGATTCTCTCCTTCATAATTTCCTCCAATAGTTTCCCTACCACTGACATGAGACTCACTGGTCTGTAGTCACTGGCTTATCTCTACAACCTTTGTTAAATATTGGGACCGCATTAGCTGTTCTCCAGTCCTCTGGCTCCTCCCCCGTGGCCAGAGAGGAATTAAAAATTTGGATCAGGGCCCTTACAATTTCCTCCCACGCCTCACACAGCAACCTGGGACACAGTTCATCTGGACCTGATATTTTGTCCACTTTGAAGCCTGCCGACACACCAACACCTTGTCACTCCCTATGGCAATTTGCTCAAGATCCTCCCAGTCGCTCTGGAAATTTAGAAAACATTGGTTAGGCCACAGCTGGAGTATTATGTGAAGATCTGGAATCAACATTCTAGGAGGGATGTGATGGCACTTGAAAGGGTGCAGAGGAGATTTACCAGGATGTTGCCTGGGCAGGAGAGTTTTAGCTATGAAGAGAGACTGATTAAACTGGGGTTGTTTTCCTTGGAGCAGAGGAGACTGAGGGGGGACATGATTGTGATGTATAAAATTCTGAGGGGCTTAGATAGAGCAGACAGGAAGATACTTTTCCCCTTGGTGGAGGGAAGAGTGACCAGGGGGCATAGATTTAAGTTAAGGGGCAGGAGGTTTAGAGAAGGTGAGGGAAAATGTTTTCACCCAGAGGGTTGTGGGAGTCTGGAACTCGCTGCCTGAAAGGGTGGTGGAGGCAGAGACCTTCACAACATTTACAAAGTATTTAGATGCGCGCTTGTAATGCCAAGGCATACAAGGCTATGGGCCAAGTGCTGGAAAAGGGAATTAGAATACTTATGAGTATTCCATTACACTCCTGACTTGTGCTTTCTGGATGGTGGACAGGCTTTGGGGAGTCAGGAGGTGAGATACGCGCTGCAGGATTCCTAGTCTTTGGACTGCTCTGGTCGTCACAATATTTATATGGCTAGTTTGGTTCAGTTTCTGGTCATTGGTAACCCCTAGGCTGTTGATAGTGGGGAATTCAGTGATGGTTATCCCATAGAAAGTCAAGGGGCGGTGGCTAGATCCTCTTGTAGGAGATGGTCATTGCCTGACACTTGCGCGGGGCAGATATTACTTGCCACTTGTCATCCCAGGCCTGGATATTGTCCAGGTCCTGCTGCATTTGGACATGGACAGCTTCATTATCTGAGGAGTCACAAATGGTACTCATCGTTGTACAGCCATCCACAAACATCTCCACTTCTGACCTTATGTTGGAAAGCAGACCATTGTTGAAGCAGCTGAAGATGGTTGGGTCTAGGACATTATCCTGAGGAACTTGTCAATGCATATTAAGAACAGTTTGATTTGGTGTATAGTGACATTTGACATACTGTTACTCAGACTCTACAGCTTTCCTCTTGCTGTTTCTGCTCTTTATTATCCTTAATTTCTCTCACTTCTCAGCCAATTTAAAGATAATTTAGCACTTTAAAAAATATAAGGTGGAATTTTCCCATCCTGATTGTGGCAGGTTTCATGGCAGATGGGACTGAAACATCTATCGGGGGCCAAACAATCGGAATCCCACCAGTGTGTAAAGAGTTTTCTATTCTCCCAATGGCAGGTTAATGGCAGGTGGGCCATTATGCTGATTAGTGTTGTGAACACTGTTTGCATTCATTAACACCTCATAACCACTCATTAAATTAGCTGCCCGCCAGAATTCCATGCCACCTTCCAATCTTGCATCATAACAGCAAGAAATCACATTGGTCTGAACCTCATTTGAAATAGAGTGCTGTTGTGCAGCAGTCGGATCTTACTTGGGTCGTGACTTTTTAAAAAAATGTTTTTTATTGGGTTTTTGAACAAAGTATATTTACAGTTATGTACACAGAATAATATATATATATATATATAGAAGAGAGAAAAAAAAGAAAAAACAAAATAACAAACAAAAAACAAACTGGTATGATATTGTGCACTAGCTCAATAGCAGCAACTCTGTACTGTTAGCAATGTTATTTTTAACACATAAGTAGGCACCTGTTTGTGGGGGGGGGGGGGGGGGGGAACTGGGGAGGTACATATACATTTGGGTGCTGGAGAAACAGTTACATTGGTTATGTCCAATACAGAGGGGGCAATATGGGAATGGATCTGGTGTTGGTGTTGTTACTGGCTTCTCCCGGGCGGTTTTCGCTGCTGTTGTCGTCGCGCGTTCACCTCCGTTTCAGCCGTTCGTCCCGTCTTTCGCCCACATTGTCCTTGCTCTCTGTTACTGTATTTCCTTGGCTCGTGACTTTGAGGTGAGTGCAACATTCGTAGCCTACCCGTCACAGCGCTGCGCTGGTCTTTTTACAACGCCAGTGGAATTCCACAATGCTGGGGCTGTGGGGTTGGTCAGCTCCCGTTGGATGCCTCTGAAGTCCAGAAGGAGGTAGCAGTACTCAGGCTGGACTGAATCTTCAGAGATCAGAATTTCGACCGGGGTAGGGTGAGAGACCTGGGGGCAGGGAGGGGACAACAAAACACACAGGGAGCAAAGGGGCTAGCAGACATTGCAGGGAAGGGCTGACAAGGGAAACATGAAATGCTGACAAACAGGGGGTGAATGAGATACCACATGTATGAATGGGATGGGATGCATGCAGACTAAAGAATCGTAGATGCGGAGATGTGAGTTAGTGTGGCAGAAGACAGATGGGTTGCATCAAGAACCAAACGGGTGGAGGGAGGTGACTTGGAAAGGGAGACAGTGGGCGTGATTTAACAGAAATGTTTCTAACTGTGGTAGCGAGCGGGGACTGCCATGAGCTTCCCGGTGCCCAACCCGGCGAGGCAGTCACCGGTATCAAACGTGAATTGGTCCACTTGACGGGGTCCCAGGGCTTCACACCGCAAATGTTGGTCCTGCCAGCTGATTTGCCAGGACCGTGCCTGGCAGCTCCCCGCTAACAAAGGGGAGCAGCACTAAAACCGATCGCGCAGAGCAAACAGCAGCAGCCATGCCAACGAAGAGACCAGCCCCACGATTCGGGGATGCCAAAATGGCCAGAATGTTGGACACAGTTGAGTCCAGACGGGATGCCATGTTCCTCTGAGGGGTTCGGAGGGTCAGCCACAGGGCAGCCTGTGCCACCTTGGAGGCAGTGGCAGCGGCCGTCAGCTCGGGGTGCATCACCAGGAGGTCCGGCACTGTGTCATAAGAAGCCCTGGCAGCCCACCCATGTCCAGCTGTGCTGCTCATGACTGCCCCCCCCCTCCGTGATGAACAAAGCGTGCACCTCATGATGCCCTCTGTTTGTCACCGCAGGAGAAGTTGGCCTGTAACAGACGGGAGAGGGCCCAGACGGGCGGTGGGGTGCCGGGCATCAGTGTCCTCACTTCCTATGAGGAACAGGCTATGGAGGTCACCGTGTTGAGGTTGGCGTACGCGCAGGGGTGAGGATCCACCGGCACCTACTCAGATCACCTATCGTACGTGAGTTGTTAATGCCAGGCAGAATGATCTGTCCCTCTCAGTGACCACATGACTGTTCTCCCGCAGGACCTCCATCCGGTGGTGCCGGCCTATCCGGTGGACCTTTTTGAGGCACCATGGAGCTTGTCCTGGTCTCAGTTGAGCATTGCCAAGGCAATCCAGAGCATGTCCCGGTCACTGGGGGAGGTGTCCCGGTCACAGGTGGGCATTGCCAGGGTGCTCCAGAGCATGTCCCAGTCACTGAGGAGCATCACCGAGGGGAACGGCACCATGCTGCAGACGTTGGGGAATGGCCGGGGCTGGCAGAGCCTGATGACGCAGCTGATGCTCAATCCAGTGACCCCTCCACCCCGAGGTGACCTTTTGGGCCCTTCGGGCACTGACCAGGAAGAGGGGGTGCTGGGTGCCAACCCGGAACCACCCTACGGAGTGGCGGCGGCAGCGGCCACCAGCTCCCCCGAGATCCCCTCCACAGCACCGCGTCTCAGAGTCAGCCTCTGGAACAGGGTGGCAGGGCGAGGCATGTGCAACTGGCAAGTGGGCCAGGGGCCCAGGTCCTCCCCAGAGGATGCCCGCTGAGTGTTGCACCCAAGAAATATGACACCTCACACGTTATTCCACAATGCGGACTGACCTCCAAACCCCTGCCCCAGCCTCCGGGCATGGTGTCCTGGGTTCCCCCGCCTCAGACACACCATGTGCAGCTGATGGGTGTGAGCGAGCACTCAGCAGATAAGCAGGAGTCAGACTATGGCACAGATTGAGGAGCACCAATGCTCAGTTCTCTGAGGGTTATCATCACCCTCCTGCCTTTGACAATGGTCCGATGAGTGTGCCGACACAGTTCCATCACCCTGGAGTGATGTGACACAGACCCTGGGAGGATGGAACAGTGTGGGGGAGGGGGCTGGAAATGGGTGGGGGAGAGGATTGGGTTGGGGTGGGGAAGGGGGAGAGATGATGGACAAAGCCACGCCCTATGAGAAGCGGTCGAGGATACGGGCCTCCCTGGCACTCCGGGCATGACAAACCCTTGCCGCCACCAGGGATCCTGTCCTCTACCATCCAGCTGGTCCTGCGGGTCCTCCCCGTGCTCATCCTCCAGCCCCTCCTGGTCTGGCGCCCCCTTGTTCTCCCCCTTGGCGGTGGCTGCATGTTCCTCCCCATCCACCTCCAGCACGTCGCTCCGCTGCTGTGCCAGGTTGTGGAGGGCACCGCAGACCACACAAAGCAGGCAACCCTCTGGGTGGTGTACTGGAGTGCCACATTTTGAGCAGTCTTATGCACCGCTCAATGACAGCCCTGGTGGTCACATGGGCTTTGTTGTATCGAGTCTCCACATAGGTCACCGGCCTTCGTGCTATTGTCATTAGCCAGGACCTCAGCGGGTACCCCTTATCCCCCCAAGAGTCAGCCGTCCATCCTGGGGTGGTCCTCGAACAGGCCAGGGATGTCCAACTGCCCCAGGATGTAGCTGTCTCCCTGAGACAACGTGCACTTTCATGATCTTCATGGTGGTAGTCGCATACGAGCTGGGTGTTCAGGGAGTGGAACCCCTTCCTGTTGATGTAGGGCACTCCCTGACATCCCGGAGCGTGCAAGGCGACATGCTGCTGCCTTCTCTGGCCACCTGGCCTGTCAACGCAATGCGAGGGCGGCTTCCGTGGGGTCCAAGATATCATTCATCTCATGTAACACCTGAAAGGAATTGGAGAGGATGAGAGACTGACATCTAGCGAGTCTTCCACCCCGAGACCCTCCAGTCACTCATGGCTCCTTCCCACTCTCACATTCCCTGCCATCCCTCAGGGTGCCATCTGACCCGCCCTGCCCATGCACCCCCGGTCGCAGCAGGGCTCCTGGTCACCGGACCCTAGACCTCGTACCCTAGACACCCGCTTGTAATGTTACCTGGACTAGTCATTGACCCCTCTCCTGTGCACACACCCACCCTCTGGTCGCAGAAATGTCCCCAGTATTGGGCCCCAGCCCTTGGGGGTCAGATGTTGGCTGCTGTGTGTGTGGTGTTGCCTCGCGCAGTGTTCAGGCACAATGTCCAGGCATCACGGTCTGATTGGGATGCTAGGCAATGACTCCCACATGCTATATGGCCTGCTCACCCACGGGAATCCACTTGGGAGGTGTGACGTGTTCACTTTACTACGATTACCAAATCCCTCTTAGCAATAGCCTTTAGCCATGTGGCCAGAGGCTGCCACGGTCAATGGGAGTCAGTGGCTGACGGTAGGTTAGATCACAGGTGGCCATTAGATAGGGGACGGTTCCCGATAATTGTATGGAGATTGGGTTTAATTGATTATTGGTTTCTCGCCAGGCCATGGCCGGATTCAGTTCTCGCCAACGGGTCTGGCCGGATAGCAAACCGATCGGCGCCCGGTGTTTCCTGATGTTGGCCTCTCCCGCGATCTGATGGCCGCATCGCGCTCTTGCTCAAGGGCGACGCGGCCCGTATCGTATTCAGTCCTGAGGGTAATGGGGAATTCATTGAAAGCTAAAGTCTTTCGTCTTGGGCTAGCATGTCAGGGTTATAGTGCAGGCACCTCTTGGGTCCTAGTCAGGAGTCAGAGTACAGACTGTCCTGTGACTCTGCAGGCTTCACAGTCAAGAGTAATAGAGTTGAGGCACACATGGGGAGCAGCGGGCCATACTTCAGGCCTGCGCTTGGCACACACGTTATACCCCTGCTTCACGGAGGGGTCAAAGGCTGTGCCCTCCTGTGGACCAATACAGAGCTTGGTGTACAGTCACTGCCCATGTCTGGGCTGTAGACGGGATGGTAATTGATATGGGAGGCACCTGTATTTGGGGAGAACATAATAAAGTGAGGGTTTTGTGTGTGAGGGAGGGTCTCCTCAGTAGGTGACCGTGCACATTGCCTTAGTTGGAGAGGATAGAGGTCCACATCAGGAGTGGGCACATCAACAGTGATGGGCTCCAGGGAAAGATAGGATGTTGACAACAAAACCAATGGGCTCCAGTATTACTGGAGGAGGCTGGGGAATAGCAGGAGTTAGCTCCACCTTCACAACTTCTGGAACGCGAAACGTGTGAGAGAGAGAGAGCGTCGAAGCTGGTCTCGAATAGCAGGGAACCACTATCTTGCACTCTCAAACTAATGGCAAAGTTTTAAATTGAAAGTAGAAGTGAATCTGCATGGGAGGCATCTGAGGCATTCTGGGATGGTGCACTGCTGGATTAAGGGGCCCTTTCTGGCGGAGTCCTCTAACTTGGTGGTGCAAAGGGGCAGCACGGTGGTGCAGTAGTTAGCACTGCTGCCTCATGGCCCGAGATCCCAGGTTCGATCCCGGCGCTGGGTCACTGTCCATGTGGAGTTTGCACGTTCTTTGCGTGTCTTCGTTGGGTCTCACCCTCACAACCCAAAAGATGTGCAGGGTAGGTGAATTGGCCACGCTAAATTGCCCCTTAATTGGAAAAAAATAATTAGATACTCGAAATTTATTTTAAAAAGCTTGGTGGTGCAACAATATTAAAATGGAGTCAGAGCTGAGAGAAAGGAGGAAGGAGAGAAAGCTTCTCATTGAGAAGCTAGCCATTGTAACCCATGCCTTCGTGTCACTGTAACAGGGAGTCGCTGCCTTCACATCACAGTCGCTGCATTTCCAAATTAACACACAGGGAGGGGAAATTTGAGATGCAGGCAACTGTTAAGGAAGCACGATGTTGCATATTTGGCATCCGCACGATGTTGCATATTTGGCATCCCATCAATGGAAGACTTTCATATGCTTTCCCGAATCGGCATTCACAATGGGCCAAAGGGCAGTAATCATGAGCAAATTGTTATTGAGATTGCAGGATCTGAGATTGGTGCACTGAGCGAGGTCATTTAAACCTTCTACAACCAGGATGGAATTCGGGTGTTAGGTCTCAGGGATGTCATCTTGGTCACCTAATGTGTCTTGTTAGTGCCTCAGATACAAAGCTGCATCAGCGACAAGGCTAGAAGGGCAGAAGCCACTATAGACCATAACATTAACAATTGGTTCAAGATTGTGAGCTTCACTGTGTTCACCCGCTATTTGTTAATCTATTCAATCTGTCATTTCAGACAGGAGAAAACAACGATGGACCCAGGATTCAATGCTGCCTTTTTGAGGGTTCTAATTTAAAAAATAAATACATTTAGAGTACCTAATTCATTTTTTCCAATTAAGGGCAATTTAGCATGGCCAATCCACGTTTCCTGCACATCTCTGGGTTGTGGGGGTAAGACCCACACAGACACGGGAAGAATGTGCAAACTCCACACGGACAGTGACCTGGGGCCGGGATCAAATCTGGAATCTCAGTACCGTGAGGCAGCAGTGCTAACCACCGCACCACCGTGCCGCCCATTTTTGAGGGTTCTGATACAATGGAGGAAAAGAAGGGACAGTTGACGCCATGCACCTACAGGAGGTCCAGGGTGCAAGGGAGTCACAGCAAGAATATGAGGATCAGGAGGATTATCACCAGATAATGACCCAAAAGCTTGTCTGCTTCGATTGCCCAGCGATTGCCCACCTGTGGGTAGATGGTAGCCCTTTGCTCCTCAATGGCATCCATCATTCATGTCAGGGCCCCTGCGTAACACATGGAGCTGGCTATTTGGCTGCCATCCTCTTGGCTTGACTGTGAGCAAGTGTCGTGGACTCATTTAAATGAAGTTCCCCCTTGATTGAACTGCTCAGATGACCCCCAGGGCAGGCCAGTCAAACACAGAGTGCCACAGGCACAGCGTTTTCATGTGGGGAATTTTCCCTCCCAAAGTATCTAACAATTTCAGTATAGATCCCGCTGACGCGGCCAATGGAATTCGCACTGGTTTTTGGGACAAGAATGACACTTAGCCTGATTTTGGGAAAGTTCCACCCATTGCACTTGCCCCAATCTCTGGTTGATCATACCTAGTTAAATTCTTCATGTGAAATTAACTCCCGTGGAGTTGAAGGTTATGCTTTGCCAGTAGCCTTGAAAGTGACTGCCACGCTCAATTTCTTTGCCTGTCGGTCTTTCCAGGGATCCACAGGGGACCTGTGCGGTATCTCGCAGTCCACAACACAGAGGTGGAGGTGCATTAAGGAGGTCATAGATACCTTCTAGGCAAGGTACATCACAAAGTGAGGTTTACACTTGATGAAGATAGCCAGGCTGCGAGATTCAAGCTTCCTAAGAGTGCAATCAACTGCACCCATGTGGCTTTAAGGGCTCCATGGCAGCGGCCCTAATGTTCATCAACCGGAACGGCTTTCATTCCATCAGTGTTCAATTACTGTGCGATCATGGGAAGCACATAATGCACATTTGTGCCAGGTACCCTGGGAGTTGCCATGTCTCATGCATCCCGAGTCACTCCAGGTGCCTCAGATATTTGAAGGGCCAGAAGTCTACAGGGATGGCTTCTTGGGGATGAAACATTGGCTCATGACACCTGTGCATCGGCCTCAGAATGCTTCAGCGAAGTGTTGCAACACAGCTTATAGCTCCAAACGATCTCTAATTGAGCAGGTCATTGGAATTCTGAAGGTTCACTTCCAACTTTTGGAACGCTGAAATTGGGCTCTGCAATGCACACCAGATAAGGTCTCCCACATCATCATAGAAACATAGAAAAAATATAGGAGCAGGAGGAGGCCATTCAACCCTTCAAGCCCGTGCCGCCATTCATTATGATCATGGCTGATCATCCAACTCAATGGCCTAATCCCGCTTTCCCCCATATCCTTTGATCCCCTCCGCCCTAGGTGCTATATCTAACTTCTTCTTGAAACCATACAATGTTTTAGACTCAACTACTTCCTGTGGTACCGAATTCCACAGGCTCACTACTCTCCTGGTTCTGGACACACCCACCATCGGGAACATCCTTCCTGCACCAAACTTGTCCAGTTCTGTTTGAATTTTATAGGTTTCTATGAGATTCCCCCTCATTCTTCTAAACTCCAGCGAATACAATCCTAACCGGTTCAATGTCTCCTCGTACGTCAGTACAGCCATCCCAGAAATCAGTCTGGCAAACCTTTGCTGCACTCTCTCTATAGCTAGAACATCCTTCCTCGGATAAGGAGGCAACGGCACACATATTCCAGGTATCCCTCACCAAGGTCCTGTATAATTGCAGCAAGACATCCCTGCTCCTGTACTCGAATCCCTCGCAATGAAGGCCAGCATTCCATTTGTCTTCTTTACCGGCTGTTGACCTGCATGCTTACCTTCAGAGACTGATGTACGAAGACACCAAGGTCTCGTTGCACGTTCCCCTCTCCTAATTTATGGCCAATTAGATAATAGTCTGCCTTCTTGTTTTTGCTACCAAAGTGGATAACTTCGCATTTATCCAAATTATACTGCATCTGACAAGCATTTGCCCACTCACTCAACTTGTCCAATTCACAGTGAAAGATCTCTACATCCTCCTCACAGCTCACCCTCCTACCCAACTTAGTGTCATCTGCAAATTTGGTGATATGACATTTTATTCCCTCATCTATATCAGCCATTGTCAAACTCGGGGGCGCGACCGCGGGTGGGTCGCGGGCGGATGTCGGGTCGGGGAGCTGCCCATCGCGACGCTCCCGATCGCGCAAATCTGTGCGCAATAGCTGCAGCAGCAGGTGGTTAATAATGCCGGCTGCAAGCGGCCTGCAAAATGGCCGCGAACATGTAAAAGAAATACGGCCGCACAGCGCATGCGTGCCAGATCATCGGCCACGCATGCGGTATGCGGCCGCTTTTTTTTTTTAAACGGTCGCAGCTTTTTGTTTTACAAATTCGGGTGGGGGGGGGGTTTATTCATTTATTTTCATTTTATTTTTATTTTTATCATTTATTTTATTTTTTTACAAGTTCAGGGGGGTTTTATTTGATAAAAACTTTACAGGAAAAAAATGCAGAACTTTGGACAGATGGAGATTCCATACTTTCCGACACCGGAAGGCTTCACCTTCATCCAACAGGTTCCATTGGAGGAGCGTGTACGAGGGCCAAAGGGACCCAAAACCATTTCCTCCATTTTTGTCAGCAGCAAACATGTAAGAGAAAATGGTGGGTCGCGCAGGTCAGCCGGCGTAGGCCGCGAAGGTCGGCCGGCGCGGGTCGCGAAGGTCGGCCGGCGCGGGTCGCGAAGGTTGGCCGGTTGGTAAAAATGGGTCCCGGATAAAAAGCTTGAGAAACACTGATCTGAATCATTAATATGTACTATGAATAGCTGGGGTCCTAGCATCGATCCCTGCGTTACCCCACTAGTCAGTCTGCCAATTTGAAAAAGATCCATTAATTCCAACCCATTAATGCCAACCATTTTTCTATCCATTTCAATACACTACCCCCAATCCCATTCGCTTTAATTTTAAACGCTAATCTTTTCTGCAGGACTTTGTCAAAAGCCTTCTGAATGTCCAAATACACCACATCCACTGGGTCCCTTTCATCAATTCTACAAGTTACATCCTGAAATAATTCTATACTAATAATAATCTTTATTGTCACAAGTAGGCTTACATTAACACTGCAATGAAGTGACTGTGAAGAGCTGCCAGTCGCCACATTCCAGCGTCAGAATGTCCAAATTACCTAACAGCACGCCTTTCGGGACTTGTGGGAGGAAATCGGAGCACCCAGAGGAAACCCAAAGGGAGAACGTGCCTTGGGAAAGCGGGCAGCATAATCAAAGACCCCTCCCACCCGGCTTACTCACTCTTCCAACTTCTTCCATCAGGCAAGAGATACAAAAGTCTGAGAACAGGCATAGACAGATTCAAAAACAGCTTCTTCCCTGCTGTTACCAGACTCCTCAACGACCCGCTTATGGACTGATCTGATTAATACTACACTCCTGTATGCTTCATCCGATACCGGTGTCTATCTATTTACATTGCGTGCCTTGTGTTGCCCTATTATGTATTTTCTTTTCATGTACTAAATGATCTGTTTGAACTGCACGCAGAAAAATACTTTTCATTGTATCTCGGTACATGTGACAATAAACAAATCCAATCCAATCCCCATCACTCAGACTTTACGAAAACAGCACATTTACTGCAACAAAGTGGCCGTTAAGATTCTTTAAGAAAACATATTCAATCTCACCCATGTTATCTGTTGGTCTCAAAGGCTGCTTTCATAGTTCCCACGGGCACTGGTATTTTGTAGATTAGTGCTTCTCGGGGATTCCTAACCTACATAATTTTATGGACCAAAAAGCCATGAACCATGAGTATCCCTGTGGGGAGACAAACACTGATGTTGGGATTAAGAGTTATTAATTTATTTCACTTTAATTGGTTGAATTGCTGAATGCATATCAGGTGCACCGGAGGAGAATCAGCCGTGGTTAAATACATGCTTGGTGACACATACAGCGAGAGTCAATTACCCCATAAGTGGGTCAGTCAACATAAAGAGTTTTGAATAATTACTTGAAGTTGGGCAATGGTTTTTGAAACCTACAGAGGACAAGGAAAAAAATCAGATAGCAACTTAAAATGATAACTGAATATGACTAAATACTCGGGGATTGAGGTTAACATATCAAATGAAGGCCTCATCCCATAGCCTTAATCCTTAGAATCCCCATAAGCAGAAGGATACCATTCGGCCCATCGAGTCTGCACTAACTCTCCGAAAGAGCACCCTACATAGGCCCACTACCCCGCCCTATCTCCGTAACCCCCACCTAAATGGACTGCGGGAGGAAACTGGAGCACCTGGTTATTCGTTGGATTAAGTGGACGTCTGTAAATATACAATAGAGGTGGTGAATACAACTATTGTATACAGTACATTATTTACAAATTAACAAAATTATTTTTGGTAAATTGCATGTTTTGCGTAAAGTTATGCTACTTATAATTCTTACCAGCAGAATGGAAACTAAATATTCAGACCAGCAGAGAAACATTAAAAATAATTAAACAGAGAAAAGCAAACTATGCAATTCACGTGTGCAGTATTTAATGGCAGTTTAAGTTTCAAACAAGACATTGGCAAAAAGTCATCTCTAAAATTATCTCGGACTGATTTGAAAGCGAGTTACTTCAAACATGTATTGGGATTCAATAATTTTAGTTTTACAAAAAATAGCTCAAATGAGAATGCATACAATTTCAGATGATATTACAATATGCATCATCCTGTAGTATCTCATTACAACCAGTCTACTAAATGATTCAATATTAACAAACTGGATTACATAACTCAGAGTTGTGAGTTAAAGAGAACCTCCTTGCACTTACATCAGGCTCATTAACTCAAGTTTGAGAGTTGGGCACTGAGTGCAACTTAGCAATCGGTTTCAGGTAAAACACAAGTCTGTAATACATGTGCATATAATGTTTACATTTTTTGCTGAGGATTAGTTTATTTTCATTAGACCACTGTTATGATAAATTTCTGTTTTGCATATTTGAGATTGTCTGAATAATTTTAATGCAAATCAGATTAAAGCAAAGATTTTCAAACAATCTGTCCTAATGCCTGGGAGATGGTGCAAGATACCCAGAGAAAAACAGATTTAAAAATAGTTAGCACACAGTAATAGATAAATAACTTAAGAAATACTTTAAACTGACATCCTTCGTAGAAGAATTCTTATGAGTCAGGAATTCGTATTTGAAAATGAATAAACTAAAGAAACAAATTCATTGACTGCTTTATTAGTGATATGAAATAATTGCTGCATGTGTACACAATTCCTTTGTTTATATGCCTGATATTTCAGATAAATAATCTTTTAAACCACTAAATATACATGTGTTATTTTTTCTTGTTTGAGTTTTCTGGAAACCAGCTTCCAGGCTGGAAAGTTTTTGCTGTACTTGAAGGATCTGGAGATAGCTTATCCTTCCCAAAGTAAGTTGCAGAGGCGTGTCCTTTGACTTCAGTTTGAACTGGCTGTGCAACGAGACCGTCCTCATATTCTTCCTTTTTCCTAATCTCCTCCTTCTGTTCTATTTCATGGGCATGTATCTTTATCATTTTTCTATATTCTTCATTGCGCAGAATTTCCTTTGCAAATACAAAAGGAAGATGATTATACTCTTAGATAAAAATTTCAACAATACATAGTTCTAATACATAGTTGGCTGGACGGCTGGTTTGTGATGCAAAGCAACACCAACAGCATGGGTTCAATTCCCGTACCGACTGAGGTTATTCATGAAGGCCAGCCTGCTCAACCTTGCCCCTCGACTGAGGTGTGGTGACCCTCAGGTTAAATCACCACGAGTCATCAGGGGAGAAATCATCACTTTTAAAGTACAAAGAGACAGGGAGGAGAGGGTGGCTAGGCAAAAGCTAGTTGACTCCATACTGGAGGTGGTCCGGAGATACTCCGAGACCCCAACCGTAAAGCTCCTATAATAATAATAATCTTTATTGTCACAAGTAGGCTTATACTTTAAACTGACATCCTTCATAGAACAATCCTTATGAGTCAGGAATTCGAATTTGAAAATGAATAAACTAAAGAAACAAATTCACTGACTGCTTTATTAGTGATATAAAATAATTGCTGCAAGTGTACATGCTGATTGCAAGGACACCATTCCTGACTGTTTCACTGCTACAGATGGACTTTGACCTGCTCTCCACAAGGAGAGCAGTGCTCCAACGCCGCCAGGCACGGGGGACCCTATACGAGCACGGAGACAAGTCAGCCGTCTGCTGACGCCCCAGTTGAAAACGCAGGCAGCCATAAGGGAGATCGCACAAATTAGAGATAGCAAAGGCACATTAGTAATGGATCTCGACAAGGTCAACGAAGCCTTTGAGGCCTTCTACCAGGGGCTGTACACCTCAGAGCAGGGGACTCGGGGATGAAGCAGTTCTTTGATGGACTGGACATGCCAGTTGTGAGGGAAGACAGGAAACGGGGCCTGGAAGCACCGCTAGAACTGGGAGAGTTCATGGAGAGTATTAGCTCCCTGCAGGTGGGGAAGGCGCCGGGACCAGAAGGGTTCCCGGCGGACATCTACAAAAGATTTGTGACAGTACTGGATCCGGACCTGCGGGAGATGTTCACAGACTCACTGGCGAGGGGCACACTGCCGCCCACATTGGCACAAGCCTCAATCTCGCTTATACCTAAGAAAGAAACAGACCGAACAGAGTGCAGTTCTTACAGACCCATCTCGTTACTAAACATAGACGCAAAAATACTGGCCAAGATCCTAACCAAAAGGCTAAAGAACTGTGTAACATGGTCGTCGCAGATGACCAGACAGGCTTTGTCAAAGATAGACAGCTAACATTGAACATCAGGCGCCTGCTGAACGTGATCATGACCCCGTCTGGGGAGAGAACACCTGAGGTGATCGTCTGCCTGGACGCAGAAAAGGCCTTTGACAGAGTTGAATGGAAGTACCTCAGAGGGGTACTGGAGTGGTTCGGGCTTGGAACAGGTTTCACCTCCTGGGTGAAGCTTCTGTCCAACGCTCCCACAGTGAGCGTACGGACCAACATCACCAGCTCTAAGTACTGGTGTTGCCCGCTATCTCCGCTGCTGTTTGCCCTAGCGATAGAGCCATTAGCAATCGCATTCCGAACAGTAAAGAATTGGAGGCAGAGAACATAGAGTCTCGCTCTATGCAGATGACCAGCCCCTCTACATCTCGGACCCACAAAGCAGCATGCAAGGAATCATTGCGCTCTTGAAAGAGTTTGGAGCCTTCTCGGGCTACAAACTCAACATGAGAAAAGTGAGATTTTCCCGGTGAACCTGCAAGGGGGAGGGGCAGAGCTGGTGGGGTTGCTGTTTCAACAAGCCCGGCATAAATTCCGCCACCTGGGGATCCAAATCGCCAATGACTGGATAGGGGTCCACAAATAGAACCTGACCAGTCTGATAGAGGAAGTACAAAAGGACCTGCTGAGATGGAACATACACCCACTCCCCCTGGCGGGGAGGGTGCAGACAATCAAAATTAACGTACTGCCCACGTTCCTCTTCCTACTTAGATCCATCCCGATCTATATCCCCAAGGTCTTTTCCAACTCACTGAACAAACTAATTATGGCGTTCATGTGGGGAGGGAAAGAATGCACGGATCCCAAAGAAGGTTCTACAGAGAACAAAATCCATTGGGGGGGGGGGGGGGGGGGGGGACTAGCTCTCCCAAACCTGCAGTATTACCAATGGCAGCGACAGCAAAAAGAATAAAGGGGTGGATAAAGGAGCCGGAAGCCGAATGGGTGCTCACGGAGGAGGATTCCTGCAAGGGGATTTCCCTCCGGGCCCTAGCCACGACGGCACTCCCATCCCCACCCAAGAAGCATTCAACCAGCCCAGTGGTGGTGGCAATACTCCAGTCGTGGAATCAACTGCGACAACATTTTGGCTTAACCGAGATGGGCGACAAAGCACCCATCTGCAACAATCACAGGTTTGCGCGCTCACTGACGCCTCCTTCACAAGGTGGAGGCAAGACGGGGGGGGGGCGCTGGCAGTTAGGGATTGTACACCGACGGCAGGGTAGTAACGCTCGACGAGCTGACAGAAAGATTCCAACTAGCAGGTGGCAACAAATTCAGATACCTACAGCTTAAAAACCTTCTGCGAAAAGAACCAAGGAAGTATCCATGACCGCTACGACAGTTACTACTGGAGGAATTGCTGGACGCAGATATTTTAGGCAAAGGGAACTGTAGTGACATGTACGGATGACTGATAAGGGGGGCCGACACCCAACTGGACGAAACAAGGAAAAAGTGGGAGGAGGACTTGGGGTTCGAAACAGGGTGGGGACTTTGGAATGAAGCACTGCACAGGGTCAACTTCACTTCCACATGCGCAAAGCTGAGCCAAATGCAACTAAAAGTGGTACACAGAGCCCACTTGACCAGAACCCGAATGAGCAGGTTCTTCCCGGAGGTGGAGGACAGATGTGACGGTGCCAAGAAGGCCTGGCTTACCATGCCTACGTGTTCTGGTCTTGCCCCAGACTGCCAATGGGCAGCATGATAGCACAGTGGTTAGCACTGTTGCTTCACAGCACCAGGGTTCCAGGTTCGATTCCCGGCTTGGGTCACTGTCTGTGCGAAGTCTGCACATTCTCCCCATGTTTGTGGGTTTCCTCTGGGTGCTCCGGTTTCCTCCCGCAAGTCCCGAAAGACGCGCTGATAGGTGAATTGGACATTCTGAATTCTCCCTCCGGGTACCCGAACAGGCATCAGAATGCTCACAGTAACTTCATTGCAATGTTAATGTAAGACTACTTGTGACAATAAAGATTCTTGTTATTAAAACATTTTTAAAAAATCACCACCAGTCAACTGTCAAAGGGAAGAGCAGCCTATGGTCCTCTGGGACTGTGGAGACATTTACATTTTTATGTTCTGATGAATAATTTGTTTAAAATGTTAGTATATGATTAAAGCAAATATTACTGGGGACACTGAATTAATTAATTTAACAGTGAAGAATTTTCTAGCACAGTAGTTCCTCTATTTGGGGTCCTTCACAATTCTCACTTACAGGTATGTTATTTTCTTTGGAAACACAACATATCGATGTCACCGCATAGACATCATTCTAGAACACCCCGTTCAGCATTATGGGAAAGGATAGATTTCCCTTTCTTCCTCTTCTAACCCAGTGAGCCATTGATCTTCAGAGCTCACATATCAGTCAACTGTGTGCCAGCTGAATGTTCTTCTGTTGTAGCCACAGAAGTAAAAACCTTTGAAGCTGTGCTGAATTAGACATTTTCAAAATTAACTAGAATGCATTGGCTGCACAAATATTAGCTTTAACTGTTCCAGTTTTATCAACTCCTTTGTTCCCTTCAGATTTCAGATTTTCCACTCTACTGCATCCCCACAATCCTCCTCGCTTGTATGGCCCAGAACCTCAAATCAGCAGGACATAAAAACCTGAATGTTATTGACGTTTATCTGACCTGGTAACTCTGGCTGGGTCATCTCTAGTCATTCCCTTCCTTTGGATAAAACTGCTTAGTGCACCAGCATAATTCTGGATTCACAGTTAATTCTCGAATATATAACTAATGAAGACAGATAGAAGGTGCTGTGCATTTGCCACACAAACACTCCCATGGATGGTACTGAAATAACTAAAGTTGAGATCAAAAGAAATTTGCAAATTTTGGTAGGCTTTCAGGGCGGCACGCGGCATAGTGGTTAGCACTGTTGCCTCACAGCGCCAGGGACCTGGGTTCAGTTCCGGCCTCGGGTGACCGTGTGGAGTTTGTACGTTCTCCCAGTGTTTGTGTGGGTTTCCTCCAGGTGCTCCAGTTTCCTTCCACAGTCCAAAGATGTGTGGGTTTGGTGGATCGGCCATTCTAAATTGCCCCTTAATGTCCAGGGATGTGCAGGTTAGGTTATGGGATTACGGGGATAGGGTGGGGTGGACATTTGGTATTGGTCAGAGTGCTCATTCGAAGTGTCTTGATGGGTCGAATGGCCTCCTACTGTACTGTAGGAATTCTATGATTCTTGACATCAGCATGTCCAACTGATGCCAAGTATCAATCAACAAAGCCAATATAATGAACTATATGGGCAAGACATTAGAATACAAGTCAGGGGAAGTTATGATCAAACTACGGGTTTCTGCTCAGACCGCAATTTGACTACTGAGTCCAGTTCTGCTGTTGAAACAGGAGAGAGATATTCAAGCACTGGAGGCAGCTTAGAGAACAACAACAACTAAAAACCTAATGTCAACGCTCTGAACTAAGGAAGAATTTTATATCAAGGGAAGAGGTGTCTGAAGAGTGTCTTACAGGGGTATTCAGGGAAGTTAAGCGAACTGAAAAAAATAAAAAGTTAAACTGCAAGAGATGTAAAAGGGAACAGGGATTCAAACGGGTACAAAGCAAATTTAGAATCAATACCAATAGTTTGTTCTTCACAAAGAGAATGATCAATTCAGAGGATGAACTTCCAGAAAGAACAGCGAGGCAAAAATCTGGAATCATTTGAGAAAAAATTGGATATGCAATGTGGAGAAGTTCACAGTATTTCTGGGTTGAGCATCATTTTTGAGATTTTTGTGGGATTTGGAATGGTTGATAGAATCAAGGCCAAAGACTTGATATGTTGACAGGAATCGACAGGGTTATCTTATCCTCTGTTTTGCTGATGTTCAGTTGGACAAAACTTTGGTTCATCCAGGGCTTTGACACAACCTGTGGCGAATGGAGAAGAATCCACACCTTCACACAAAAAAAGGATACTGCATGCACTCCATGAAAGACTCAACGTATTCCCAGTTTCCATTTAAAGTCTTTATGCATTTAAATGAAATCATTCTAAGTCATTTATGAAAGCAAATTACTGTGGATGCTGGAATCTGAAATGAAAGAGAAAATGCTGGAAAATCTCAGCAAGTCTGGCAGCATCTGTAGGGAGAGAAAAGAGCTAACGTTTCGAGTCCGATGACTCTTTGTCAAAGCCTATCTTTACTGGAAGTGTATATTTGAGTTCATGCAGTTAGTGATGGAATCAAACAACTTATGATTCTAATTTGATAATAATATGATTCAGCTACCACAAATTCGCCAAATCAAAACTCTATGATTACATTTTTTCCAAAGAGTTGATCACAATCAAAGCAAGACTTCATGTTACACTTTCTGGGACACCATTTTCAACTGCAGCTTGCCAGCACAAACCATGGACCCAGGCTTTTCCAGTTTTTCTTTAAAATGAATGGCCCGTTGAAGAAATTCTTGAAAATGAAACTTCACTGATGGATTACAAATTATAAAGAGAAATAAGCATTCCCCATTTTTTAAATCTAAAGTTATTTTTCATCATCAGCAAGTTTATAGTGGATCAAAAGATGTGCTAACTTTTGTTATGGCATTTATCACTCCATCTGACTGAAAAACTGGGTACAATGTGGCAGAACAGAATATTTTAATAGTATCCAAGACTAACAATGCTCACCAAGAGGTGAAGGTAAATGTTAAGAATTTAACAGCCATCTTGGGTGGGATTTTCCACGCAATCTGCCATGTGTTTCGCGGTGGCAGAGGCAGCCCACCATGCTGATCTCGCCGTTATTAGCGGGATTCCCTATTGAATGCACCCCTCGCCGCTGCGGTTTGTGCCATTGGCAGGGCTAGAAGATCCCACTGGTGTGATCGGCTGGAAAGTCTCTCTGAATGACTATAACATCTTGGAGCACAGAATATGACCATTTGTTCCTGATGCTTTTCAGTTGTTCCCAATTCCCTTTACTTTCCCCATCGCCCTGTAATTTTCTCTTCTTCCAAGTATTCTTCTAATTCCCGTTTCAAAGTTACTACTAAGTCTGTTACAACCACCTTTCAGGCAGTGCTTACTCTAGGATAGAATAGAGTTGCCTCGGGCATGATTTAACGAAAATGAAGCAGAATCCCATGTCGGGTTCATTTAGCTGGGTGTTGCAGCGGCGAGAACCACCCTGCTATTAAATGGGACTCCGCTTCATTTCTAGGCCTCGGTGAGGAACGATCCGCTGAGGCCTAACCATGCTTCATTTCCTGCACTAACAAGCACCACTCGCGATTGCAGGAAGAGATCTGGGAGCCATTTTTAAATGCTCACTTAAAAGCTCACTTAGCTGTGCTGCTGCCGGATCGAACGGCCACCCAGCATCTACTGGCCTTGCAGAGGAGACCAAAGCCAGGCGCCATTTACCACTGGATCCCACAAACGGAGACCAGGCGGAAAAGCACTTGGGTGGGTTGCCCAGGCGATCGGAGGCCCCCCGAGTGGTTGGCCTCAGGTCAAGCTGACATACTGGCACTATTGGTGCCACCACGGCACCTTACCAGCCAGCCTGGCACCCTGGCTGTGTCACCCTGGCAGTGTCACCCAGGTGCCACTCTGACACTGCCAGGGTGCCCATGTGGCACTGCTAGGCTGGCAGGGGCACTGCGAGTGTGCCAGTGCGAAGCTGGCATTTTTCCCATGCCGGGGATCGAGCCCGTGGGTGCCCTGCTGGTATGTGGTGGGGTGCAGGGGGGCTCGCGGACCCACAACGGCACTGGGGGGTCCGGGGATCGAGTTGGGGAGTCGGGGGATAGGGGCGCCATTTGGAGCGACACTCGTCGGAGATCCTCAGTGCAGGATATGCGGCTAAGTGAGTTCCCCACTGACGTCGCCAGAACCGTGCCCAGAACAAACTCTTATTTAAAAATTAAATTGCGTCCTATATGCCAAACCAAAAATAGATTAGGAGGCATGTTCATTTAAAAGCCTGGTCAGAGACTGGGAGTGGCAAAGTCATTTAAGGATTAATTTGAAGCATTGTGAGACTGGGAGTCAATGTAAATGGATAAAAATTGGTATGATGCGCAAGCAAAACTTGCTGCAGGCTAGGATATGGTTGGAGGGTGCTGGATAGGCTAAGGTTTACAGTGAGTGGGGAATGGTAGGAGAGCACAGGCTAATCAAATCTGGAGGCAACATAGGCAAGGGCTAATGGGCTGAGGTGGGAAATACTGGGGAGGTGCAAGTAGGTTCCGTTGGAGAGTATGGGAAGGATTATAGGCCTGCTGGGGAGGTTTGGAGGGTTCTCAGGGTACAAGCTGAATGTAGGGAAAAGCAAGGTATTCCTGGTGAATGAGCTGGCACCGCGGGCTAATTTAGGGGGTCGTTCCAATTACGGGCAGCGAATGCTAGCGGTCAGGGACTTTTACACTTGTGACCTTAGAAGAGCTGACGGAGAGACTGGAATAACCGAATGGACAGGAACTCTGACATTTACAAATCAATAACTTTCTCAGCAACGAGATGATGAGGTACTCTAGAGCCCCAAGAGATACAATGTTGGAGGAAGCGGACAGGATGGAAAAAGGGAACTGCAGGGACATATACAGATGACTTTTAGAAATGATGTGCGCACCACTGGACGGAACAAGGGAGAAATTGGAGGAAGAATTAGGGACGGAAGTGGGGTGGGGACTCTGGAGCGAAGCACTGAGCAAGGCCAACTCCACCTCCCTCTGCACAAGGCTGAGGCTCATGCAGCTTAAAGTGGTGCACAGAGCACACCTGACTAGAACCCGAATGAACAGGTTCTTCCCGGAAATAGAGGACAAGTGTGAACGGTGCCAGGGAGGCCCGGCCAACCACGTCCATATGTTCTGGGCATTCCCCAGACTTGTCTGGTTCTGGACGGCCTTCTTCGAGGCGATGTCCAAGGTTGAGGGGTGGCGTCGTGCCCGAGAATGGCTATCTTCGGGGAATCGGACCAGCCATCACTTCATATGGGAAAGAGCGCCCATGCCCTTCCCTTTGTTTCCCTAATCGCTGGCCAGAGAATCCTGCTCGGCTGGCGTTCAGCAACACCACCCACAGCTGCAGACTGGCTGGCAGAACTCTCGGAATTTCTCCATCTGGAGAAGATCAAGTACACCATCCGAGAGTCGGACGTGGACTTCCACAAAGCGTGGGTACCATTCATCAGCCTGTTCCAAGACCCGTTTGAAGCCAACAACGGATAGAATTGTGGGAGGTGGCGGGGAGATACATGGGAACCACTAAGGGCACAGAAAGCAGACAGAGGGGGGTGGGGGGGGGGCAACAGGGGCAAGAGACCCAAGGAAATCCAAGAGAGAACCCAGGGAGTGATGGACACGGGGACCAGAGGGCCCCTCACAAAGCTATAAGAGCAAACAAACGACAAAAGAAACCATCTATGGTGAAGTGAAGGGCCTAAGATAGGACCCGGAGACAGGAGAAAAGGAAGGGGGGGGGGGGGGGGGGGGGTGTCGAAAAGGAACCTGTAAATTGCAAAAAATAACCGCTTCATCCATCTCTTGTACAGTGTAAATTGTAACCTTTAATATAAAAATATTTATTTTTAAAATGAAATGCAAATTCAATCTCTGTTTAGTACAAATTGTTCAATTCTGTATTTGTGCTACTGCTTCTGAACAATGGAAGGAAAGCAGTACAAAGAATTGAAACAATAAAGCACTTTAATTGTCAATCTACTTCAGTACTGTGGTTCTAGCTCACAAAACAGTCCTTTCTTTGGTCTCATTAGTCACTTTGGTCGGAATTTTGATCACTGTCAAATCAAGGGACAAAACTGTGACGTAGAATTAAATAGATGGGGACAACTGAATGTCAACACTTTCTTGAAATAAATAACTAAGGGCAGCACGGTAGCATTGTGGATAGCACAAATGCTTCACAGCTCCAGGGTCCCAGGTTCGATTCCGGCTTGGGTCACTGTCTGTGCGGAGTCTGCACATCCTCCCCGTGTGTGCGTGGGTTTCCTCCGGGTGCTCCGGTTTCCTCCCACAGTCCAAAGATGTGCGGGTTAGGTGGATTGGCCACGCTAAATTGCCCATAGTGTCCAAAATTGCCCTTAGTGTAGGGTGGGGTTACTGGGTTATGGGGATAGGGTGGAGGTGTGGACCTTGGGTAGGGTGCTCTTTCCAAGAGCCGGTGCAGACTCGATGGGCCGAATGGCCTCCTTCTGCACTGTAAATTCTATGATAAACTACTTAATGTGTATAAATGTTATCTTTCGGGGTACGTATCACACAAATATCGTAACTGCACATGGTTCCATTTCAATACCCAGTCTCTCAGCAAGATATAAATTATAGGTGGCTCTGTAACTACATTTGTGCTATGATAACTGGGATGCTAAGAAAATTGATTGACTACATGTAATGAATTGTGACGCGAATATAGTTGATTGATTGTATGTAAACGAGAATACAACTAATTCCACCCCTTAAATCTGTATATTAACCCGTGTGAGCCTTAGCTCAAGTGAGAAAGAGTGCTGTCAGAAAGGCTGCGGAGCCTCAGGCCTTTCTCCCAGAATTCTGATATAATAAGCTGCTTCTTTACTCATCCTCAGGCCTTCGTGCGAATATTTTCACCTCTAACACAAGATGTTGCGTTTGGGATCGCAACTTGTTAATTTTCATGTTGAACTGTGCGTGTACTGATGGCAAAAGCTGTACTGATTTACATCTATTAACAGTGAATCTGTGAGTGACAATAGCTCCATTGTTAGCTCTACCTCAAAATCTGGGCCAATGGTTTTATCAACATTACCCTTCAAAGTGAAAATTTTTGCCTGACTTTTTTGTGCGAAACTAACTTGAGTATCCGATATTTAAACCCATCACCAGGGTCAGCAACTTGCTTTGATTAATTCCTGTAATATTATAAGTGCTATTCAGATCAAGGATGCCTAGCTGCTGAATTCAAAAACAGCAGGTGTTGGACAGTACTTTGAGCTCCAAACGTAGAAATCAAGGCCAGCAACACAAAATTGTGATTGTGGAACCCCTATAATAAATCATAAAGGAACCTAATGTAGTAAAAACACAAAAGTAGATTGGATTAGCACCAAAGGACCATGCAACAGGTGGTCATTAAGGGCATCTGCAGTGAAATGCTAACTGGGAAGGCTCAAAGCTGCACAATAAAGTAGTGAGTCTCAAAAAAAGCTTGCCCATGAGGCTCAGAGTGATCGGCGAGTGACCAGGTCCAAAAACTGAGTGGAAGCAACTTACATTTTTGAATTTAAATGTTTACTTCTTCCACAAAATAATGGATGTGTAAGTGCCAGCCATTGTTTCAAGTCTTAGTAATTCAGCTACAGAGCAGATCAGTTAAAAAATAGCACAAAATAAAAAGATGTGCAAGGGATCACAGTCCTGGTGCTCTTGGTTGAAGCATGCTGTTAATGCAATGACTATGGTGGACTCCATCCAGCATACACATGAAACTACCCTCAGTTTGAAGAAACCACAAACAACAAGTGGGCAACATTAGCAGCAAAAAACCGATTTATGCAAAAAGGTTTCTGCATCAAAGAGGCTGCCTGCAGGCATCTTGAGAGCAACATTGTAAGCAGAAACAAGTATGATAAATGGGGAGGAAACCATTGGAATCCTCAAAACCAGTCCTTACCACTTCAAACAATACCCTCCTATCTGTGATGATGCTATTAAGGAGCATGGTGACAAGAAGAAGGGCATTCATCAATCATGGCCATAAGTCACTTGTGATCTCAGTAGAGTCCATGAATGGCTCCAATGAATCAATGGCCTCAAAACAAAGTCTAGTGTCACCTGTAAAACATGTTACATGTGAGCATTGGAGACATGTGCAAAAACAAGGGAGAGCCACAGAGAATACTACAGAAAACCAATGCTCTCAGAGTCTCAATAAATGTGACCTATCTATCAAAAGCTGATTCAACATACTGAACTACAGCTGCCAAACTGACAAGAAAATTAGGAATGAAGGTTGAGCAGCTTACCTCACATACTTCAGCCTGGAATACTGCGAAATTGCGCACTACCTGTGGACAGGAATGTTCAGGCAAAATTTAGCTTTAACAAGGTCAAAGGTTATTATGTGTTGTGTCTGCTTATTATCCACTAGTGACTCCTCCAAAACAGGACCTAGACAGGGGAACTTTCTGATGCAGCATGCTGATCTGGGGAATTTCAATGCAACGCAGTTTGCACGGCAGATGGTCTGAGAACGTTGTAGGCAAAGAATGACTGGATATAACTTAGATCTGCACCATTACATCTTGGACCCTTGCAGTCCACCTGTCACAGTAGCAGTTCCAACACCCAAAACATCATTGTTTCACCAGTGGAATATTCACTATGACCTGCAGATGTTCAGACCCAAGGATCAGGGAAGGTCCATCTGCCAGGTCTATTTACTCTTCCAGATTGTGACTATCCAGAACACTAGTCTGGAACGACAAAACAACTGATTTGTCTCATTGAAGGTTGCAGCATTATGTATCCAAATATCTCCAAAACTATTGACAACCTAGAGATGGCCAGTCAGCATCTAACAATGGGAGCAGCAGGAATGATGAAGAAAGATCCTCTTAGCCCAGCACATCATTAGGCTGATGCCGTCACATTGGGAAGGATTTTCGACACCCAGTAACCCCCCCCTCCCCCTCCCTGGCATGTTTTCTGGCGGCGGAGAAGGTTTGTTATTGGCCACCGGTGGAATCTTTCAGTCCCGCTGATGTCCACAGCTTGCCCATTCTGCCAGCGGGGAACTTGCGGTAGAGGGTCATCTTCGGCGGGACCAGAAAATCCCGCCAGCAGGAAGGGCTGGAAAATCCCACCCTTTAAGCTTGTTCATGTAACTTGCCGTTTCAGGGACTTTGGCCTGGATTTTCATCTGAAAGTCAGGTGTCAGAAATGGGGGAATATCTGCCTCCGAAAACCCAACTTTTAAAAATGACTGCCTTGACATTGGATTTTGGGAGGGCTGGGGGGGTGGGGGGGAGCGCTGATATTAGATGTTAGGGTGTGTGACCCCAGAAGTAGTGAGGAGGATGCCAGATGTGGAGCTGGGCTGGTGGAAAGCCTGTCTTGGGGCTCCAGCATTGTGTTCAAAATTTCAAAAAGAATAAAACATGAAACAGCCCTCCAGCTCCCATTCCCCTCATCCTCCCACACACACCACTTGCCCCATCCATGCCAACCCATGTCACCTCAGGCCCTGCAACCACACTCTCATCTCATACCCTCCAGAACAACCTAGTCACCATTTCCCACCTCACAAGGCCTTTTATTTAAATTTGTTCAGATAAATAAAGCCTTATACAAATATTTCAGTCAAGTGCTCAAACCCTGACAACAGTAAGCTTTGAAATTCAGTCACATTCCAAAGGATCTATAACCACTTGTCACGTTAATCAAGCTGAAATGGCAGGCCCCCTACTGTGATAATAGATTGATGTGAAAGCAGTCATGCAGCAGTGTTCCAGTAATGGAAGCCTCACTTGTCGACAGATGGAGTGAAATCCACAAAGTTCAGACCTGCTCTCACCAGTACTAATTTGCACACTTCAGGGGCGTCATTCTCCGACCCCCCGCCGGGTCGGAGAATGGCCGTTGGCCGCCGTGAATCCCGCCCCCGCCCCCGCCGAAGTCTCCGAAGGGAGAAAAGTCGGCGGGGCGTTAATGGCGCCGCTGCCGCGGAGAATGTCACGGGTCTGCGCAAGGCAGCCGATTTTCGGCCTGCCGATATTCTCCCTTCCGGATGGGCCAAAGTCCCGTCGACGTGATGACCGTTCACGTCGACGTCAATCAAACCTCCTTTTCATCGGCGTGACCCGGTGCTCCAGGCTCACGCCGACCAGCGAGGAGGTGAGTGACGGCCTGGGGGGTTGGCTCTGGGCAGGAAATGGCGTGGCCGCAGACTGATTGCGTGAGGAGAGGTGTGTCTCGGCTTGTGTGTGTGTGCGGCGGGGGGGGGGGGGGGGTTAGAGTGGGCTGGGCTCCGGGGGAGTGCTGGGAGGGGGTCCGTGCCGGGGTGGAGGTTGGGGGGGGTCCGTGCTGGGGTGGAGGTTGGGGGGGGTCCGTGCTGGGGTGGAGGTTGGGGAGGGGGTCCGTGCCGGGGTGGAGGTTGGGGGGGGGGGTCCGTGCCGGGGTGGAGGTTGGGGGGCGGGTCCGTGCTGGGGTGGAGGTTGGGGGGGGGTCTGTGCTGGGGTGGAGGTTGGGAGTCCGTGCTGGGGTGGAGGCTGGGAGGGGGGGTCCGTGCTGGGGTGGAGGCTGGGGGTTGGGGGGGGTCCGTGCTGGGGTGGAGGTTGGGGGGGGGGTCCGTGCTGGGGTGGAGGGTGGGGGGGGGTCCATGCTGGGGTGGAGGTTGGGAGGGGGGGGTCCGTGCTGGGGTGGAGGTTGGGGGTTGGGGTGGTCCGTGCTGGGATGGAGGTTGGGGAGGGGGTCCGTGCTGGGGTGGAGGTTGGGGGGGGGTCCGTGCTGGGGTGGAGGTTGGGGGTGGTTCGTGCTGGGGTGGAGGTTGGGGAGGGGGTCCGTGCCGGGGTGGAGGTTGGGGGGGGGTCCGTGCCGGGGTGGAGGTTGGGGGGGTCCGTGCTGGGGTGGAGGTTGGGGAGGGGGTCCGTGCTGGGGTGGAGGTTGGGGGGGGGTCCGTGCTGGGGTGGTGGTTGGGGGGGGGTCCGTGCTGGGGTGGAGGTTGGGGAGGGGGTCCGTGCTGGGGTGGGTGATGGGAGGGCAAATGAGTTGGTCCACCTGGCCAGGTGCCAGCCTCCAACAGTTGGGCCCATGCGGTCCATGCCACCTGGCTGGGGGGAGTAGGGGATATGGGCAATGATGACATGTCGTCGTTCCCCTCCCCCCCACCAGGCCGTCATGTTTTCAGACCATCCAGCGATGTTGGCCGCCGTGGTGGCAGCCGCTCATGTCTATGTTGCCCTGGATGAGGAGGAGGAGGAGGAGCGTGCCAGAGAGGCGGCGCAGGCTGCCGCAGAGGGGCAGGCGGCAGCCGCCCAGGCTGGAGGGACACCTGACCGACAGGACGAGGAGGGGGAGGAGGACGTCGCGGCCCCACGGCAACGGAGGCACCCGAGGGCGCCCCTTGTGTACCGGCCCCGGCAGTCATACCAGGACCTCACGGACCGGGAATGCAGGAGGAGACTCCGGATGAGCCGGGAAACCGTGGCACACATCTGTCACCTGCTGGCACACCTGTCACCGCGTGGCACTGGCGGGGGACACCCTCTCCCCGTGTCCGTCAAGGTTACGGTGGCCCTGAACTTTTATGCAACGGGGTCATTCCAGGCACCGAGTGGGACCTGTCCGGCATATCGCAGACATCGGTGCATCCAGTGACAGATGCCCTTTATGCCATGGCGCACCGCTACATCCGCTTCCCCGTGGACCGGGCCAGCCAAGATGCCCGGGCCGTGGGCTTCTCTGCCGTTGCCGGGTTCCCCATGGTCCAGGGCGCGATCGATAGGATGCACGTCGCCGTGCGGCCACCTGCAGATAACAGGGCCGTGTTCACTAATAGGAAGGGAACCTATTCAATGAACGTACAGGTGGTCTGCGACCACCGCATGATGATCCTGCACGTCTGCGCCCGTCACACAGGCAGTGTACACGACTCATTCGTGTTGTCGCGGTCATCCATCCACGGCATGTACGAGGGATGCCATCCCCGGCTGAGGGGCTGGTTGCTGGGCGACAGGGGCTACCCATTGCGATCGTGGCTGATGACGCCTATACGGAGGCCACGCAATGAGGCGGAGAACCGCTACAATGATGCCCATGTAGCGACAAGGGGAGTGATCGAGAGGTGCTTTGGCGTGCTGAAGATGCGTTTCAGGTGCCTGGACCTCTCTGGGGGCGCCCTCCAGTATCGGTCAGATAGGGTCGGCCGCATCATTGTGGTGTGCTGCGTCCTGCACAACATAGCCCAGCAGAGGGGCGATGTGCCGCAGAAGAGGAGGGCGGAGTGGAGGAGCAGCAGGAAGAGGCCCAGTCCTCCCCAGATGAGGGGGATGGGGGCAATGGTCAGGGCAGACGGGGTAGACACAGGCGGGTGGCTGTCCACCGTTACCGGCTGGCCCAGCGGGCACGGGACAGACTGATAAGACGCCCGCTTCACTGACTAGATGGGCGTGGGAATCGGGTAGTATGGCCACAGACCGCACACCATGACAACAGCCGACCACCCACACCCCCCACCCATCCACCCACCCAGCACCCTCACCCCCCTCCCCAACCCCACACACCCCACCCGCATGCACACCACCCCCCCCCCAACTGCCGATCCACCGGCGGCACAACGGGCCGGGCTCACCCAGTTGCGGGTGGACGCGTGTCTATCGCAGGCCATGGAGGATGATGACAACCCGCCTCCGATGAGCTCCTGGCTCTACATCGTTGGACTATGTCTGACCCATGGCCACAGTACCACCATCCACCCGGACCATCCCTGCATGCGGCTGTGACACTGCAGCGCACGGTCCCGTCCTCTGCCCGGGGGATGTTGATGGCGGCCCAGGGGGAAGGGGGCAGACTCACCTGGGGCTGAGGTAAGACCACCCGTCACACACACACTTGCGCTCAACGTACATGACACGCCCGCACACTTTGGACAGAGCACAAAGGCAGCTTCGGTAGGTGTAACATTGACTTTAATAACCAAAGGAGTTCATGCACGTGCCCTAGTCCCTAAAACTCATCTGTGCCCTGCACCCGTGCCAACTTACTCAGTGTCTAATTGTTTGGCCTTACGGGCCCTTTGACTACGTCTACGTGGTTCCCCAGACGGTACAGCAGAACTGGAGGTGGACTCCTGTGATTCCTGCCCTCTGACACTGGATCCCTTTGGCGGCCGTTTCCTGGGGCGTCCTGGCCTAGATGGGCCAGGCTGCGGCCCGGGCGACTGGGATGGCGAGCTGCCAGCCTGTCCTGCCCGTTGCCCACCCGATGCACCTGGGACGGAAGGGGGGGGGGGGGGGGGGGGGAGTCCGAGGTGTCGCGGTGTACCGGGACTTCCCCTACAGAGGGAGCCGGGACGGACCACACCACCTCCTCCTCCCTCGGGGTGCCCGATGGCCCCCAGGCCTCTACATGGGTGGGGGATGCGAACGGACTGGCCATCCGACGCGCCCCCGACATCTGGCGCTGCCAGTCCTGGAGGCCCGTGCTGGTATCGACAGGGGTCTGCAGGTTTGCAGCCATGGAGCCCAGGGGGTTGTCGAACCCTGTCTGTGACAGTGCGACGCCGGCTCGCACATGGCCACTGGCGCCGATGCCCTCAGCGATGGCCTGCTGAGACTGGGCCATGGCCTGCAGAGACTGGGCCATGGCCTGCAGAGACTGGGCTATGGCCTGCTGAGACTGGGCCGTGGCCTGCTGAGACTGGGCTATGGCGTTGAGCGCCTCTGCCATCTGGCGCTGGCACTGGCTCATGGCCTCCTGTGAGAGGGCAGCCATTTCCTGGGCCACAGACGCCGCCTGCACGGAAGGCCCCAGGCCTCGCAAACCGTTCCCCATGTCTGACACCGTCGCACCCATTGCCTCCACCGCGGACGCCACCTGTGCGGTGTCAGCCTGGGTGGCACGCATGACCGGGACCACTCCCAGCTCCTGGACGCGGGTGGACTCCTCCACCTGCGACCGCAGCCGCCGCAAGCCACCTGTCACCCTCTTCGCTCGTCTCCGTGTCGGTGGTTGCATCGGATCTATGTGTGGGTGTGGTAACTGCAGTAACCCGGGATCCATCTGGGCGGCAGATGTTCGCTTGGCCTGGGCTGCACTCCGACCGCCCGGTCCCTCTGCTGCTCCTACCTCCACCTGCTGTACCGGGACGGCTGTGTTGTGCGCACCAGTGAGTGTACCAGACGCCTCATCACTAAAGTGCCCAACCGTGGTGAGTGTTTCTGCGATGGTGGAGGGTGTTGGTGACAGCAGTGGCGTTGTGTCGTGCTCTTCGTCCCACTCTGAGTCCATGGCACTTTGGGGTGGGGGTTCGTCTCCACCCATCCACTCTGAGTCACTGTCCGGTATTTCGTCTTCCCGGGTAGGGGTGTCCTGGGTAGTGCTGTCCCGGGTAGTGCTGTCCCGGGTAGTGCTGTCCCAGGTAGTGCTGTCCCGGGTAGGGGTGTCCCGGGTAGGGGTGTCCCGGGTAGGGGTGTCCTGGGTAGTGGTGTCCCGGGTAGGGGTGTCCTGGCTCGGATGTGACGGGGGCCTGTGGCTGCTCCCCTCATCGCTGGTTGGTCGCTCCCGCACGTGACGGGGGTGTCGTCTCCCTGTTGCTCCAGGTCTCTCCGTCTCCCGTGGTGTGCGAGGGGCATCCTGCGGGCGTCGCATGCTGGAGGGTGCGGGTCTCTCCGTCTCCCGTGGTGTGCGAGGGGCATCCTGCGGGCGGTGTGCATCTGCGGGGATGGGTGCCTGGACGTTTGGTCCTGCGATACACAATGAAGCATGCATGGTTAGACATCAGGCAGTGATCAGGTGATACGGGGGAGGGGGATATAGGGGAGGGGGGATATGGGGACGGGCTGTTGGTGGCTCACTTGCTCGTGGGGCCCCGACCTCTGCATCAGCAAGCTCCCGGTCCTCAGGTCCGCCAGCCAGTTCCAGGGCCCTTTCCTCGTGTACGGTCAGTGGCCTCTCATCAGCGGGCCCTCCTCCAGTCCTCACATGCTCCCTATTGTTGTGTGTGCGCTTCTCCTGTGGGGGGGGGGGGTGGTGGCAGGGGTAAAAGGCAACAGTGTTAGGCAGGTATATGAATGCACGCCATCGGTTGCGCGTGCATTGCAAAGGTTAAGGTTAGGGCTGGATTCACTTGGGGATATGGAGGATATGGGGGAGGGGGGGATATGGGGGAGGGGGGGATATGGGGGAGGGGGGATATGGGGGAGGGGGGGATATGGGGGAGGGGGGATATGGGGGATGGGGGATATGGGGGAGGGGGGGATATGGGGAGGGGGGATATGGGGGAGGGGGATATGGGGGAGGGGGGGATATGGGGGAGGGGGGGATATGGGGGAGGGGGGGATATGGGGGAGGGGGGATATGGGGGAGGGGGGGATGGGGGAGGGGGTATGGGGGATATGGGGGAGGGGGGATATGGGGGAGGGGGATATGGGGGAAGGGGGATATGGGGGAAGGGGGATATGGGGGAGGGGGGATATGGGGGAGGGGGGATATGGGGAAGGGGGGATATGGGGGAGGGGGGTTATTGGGGAGGGGGGATATGGGGGAGGGAGGATATGGGGGAGGGAGGATATGGGGGAGGGAGGATATGGGGAGGGGGGATATGGGGGAGGGGGGATATGGGGGAGGGGGGATATGGGGGGATATGGGGGAGGGGGGTATGGGGGAGGGGGGATATGGGGGAGGGGGGATATGGGGGAGGGGGGATATGGGGGAGGGGGATATGGGGGAGGGGGGATATGGGGAGGGGGGATATGGGGGAGGGGGATATGGGGGAGGGGGGATATGGGGGAGGGGGGATATGGGGGAGGGGGGAGATATGGGGGAGGGTGGATATGGGGGAGGGGGGATATGGGGAGGGGGGGTTATGGGGAGGCTCACCCTGCCTGCTCTGACGAGGTCGTTCACCTTCTTGTGGCACTGGGTGCCTGTCCGTGGTGTTAGGGCCACAGCGGTGACGGCCTCTGCCACTTCCCTCCACAGACGCCGGCTGTGGCGTGGGGCAACTCTGCGGCCGTGCCCGGGATACAGGGCGTCCCTCCTCTGCTCCACCGCGTCCAGGAGCGCCTCCACATCGCGTGACTCGAACCTCGGGGCTGAGCGACGGCTAGCCATCCAGTCGGGTGTTGCGGTCGGGTGTTCCGGTCGGGTGGGGGGGAGCTGCGCGGCCTTATGAGCCGTCACGCCGTGCAGCGCGTATGACGCTGCACGGCGTGAACCATTGCGCAAGCGCGGATCCCGTCACGTGGCTGCTAGCCCATTTCGGGCCAGAGACTATTGGCCCATTTTTATGACGTGACGCAAGTAGGATTTGCGCCGTTTTTTGCGCCGATCGGCGGACTTTCCGCCGATAACGGAGAATTTCGCCCCAGGTTTCACACTCCAAGGCTACAAAATCTAACTTCAATGGAGACAGCAGATGATTTGAACGGTCAACTGTCTCCATGAACCACGCTTGTGTGAAATGTGAACCACCTCCATTCCCACCCTCCGAAAATGGAAAGTACTGCGTTTCAGGGTGGCACTTATGGTTTTCTGCCACTTCTACCAAGTTTGCCACAATGGATTTCTGTCATGGTGAAAATCAGGCCTTTGTCTCATTGGTAATATGACAGTGGCTGCTGCATTGGTAATATGACAGTGAATACACTATGAAGAAAGTCAAATGCAAATTTGCTTTTTATCTCACTTAGTGAAGTATAGATGCCGCAACTGCCATATGACTCCAAATACTGGCATTTATGATAATGTACTGCAAAGTGTACTGGAGAGTTAGAAGTTAAAACTAGTTTTGGTGTCAACAATAGAAAATCTAATGCGAGGGCTTGTAAAAGTCCCTGCTTTCAATGTTATCTCAGCTTCAAACATTGCTAATATGAATTTGTGCTTGCAGTGGGCCTCCAATCTATTTTTAATAACAAATTTGTATGACAAAACTCCTTATGGAATGAATGCTTTGGTACTTGTGGAATATAATTACAATATTTCAGCATCATACAGTGTGTATCTTTTAGGTGTTCAAACAGAATTCTGTTCCTGTTTGTAGAAACCAAAATATATAAGTTACTAGACATCCCCAAAACAGGAGTTTATTTCACGTGGAAGGGTCGTGGTGGTGGTGGGGGTCATCAATGTCCCTGACCACCCCCACTGAGCTCCCGTTGTGGTAATCATGACTGGCCTTCGCTTTAGAGACCAGTAGTGATTCCCACCGGCGTTCCATCACATCGGCAGGTGGAACATCTGACAAACTCGGAAGATTCGTCATTAAGCTAATTTTGAGTATTAAAATATATTAATGGAAATCAGGTTCATGCCCAGCTGGTTACGTTGCTGGTGGGGGCAGGGAAGATCGCATTTTGAAATTTCCCCGTGGCAAATCCCCCTATGGTTCTCTCGCCATAGAGTTTCTGGCCATAACAGGATTTACACCTGCACAAAGCGGGGTGGAAAATTGTCACCATTTTTATATTTATAAAGTATAATCTCATCCTTGTGATTGGTAAGAAATGAGAGTTAGATATCTGAGATTTACTTAGCCACATCTGGATCAGAGATATCTGTAATCACTGAAGTGAGAGCGAAAATTGCCCAAGGTAATTAGTACAACTATCTGAGCATCTGAAAAAAATCACACATGATGCTCTGTCACTACCCTGACCATTTTCAGTTGGGACTGTAGCTCTGGTAAATTGTTATAAATAATCTGAACTGGCATTGAGCCAGAATGTTACCCATATGTAGGCGACATGCTATGTATGGAGTTTATAACGCACAGGCTATGCAAGAATTATTTGTACGCACAGCCTGTGTTCTTCTGCATGACAAATACATATTTCTTTCAATGGAACCATTAATAAAATTAATTGCAAGTTTTCAATGTTGAAGAAATCTTGAATTTAATCCCAATTTAGTACAGTTGAGGACTGCTGAATTTGAGTTCCAAGGGAGAAAATGATAATGCTTACTAATTTCAACTGTAACTTATAATTCTAACACAGTGATAGCGCCTGACAATTAGATCACAGCAAGTCATTTTTAAAATTTGATAGTGATTTTTTTTGTCAATAAACAAGTTTTATTCTTTTTTAACAACAAATCAGTGGTTACTTTTGTATACTGACATAAATGAAATTCCATTCATGGTTTTTGAGGAAGGTTGCATTAATGGTGCAGCTTTTCTCTTCAAGAAGTAGCAGTCCCTGATTTGAATATCAACATGCTTGTACATTTACACACTTGTGTACTTGGATAGGAGCCTGAAAAGGTTCAAAACGTTGATGTGCAATATCTCCCACAGGGAGAGCTGCACCTAATCAGCAGATGGCCCCTGATAATAGTTATTTATGTACATGTAGCGGAGAGGCTGGTGGAAATTGTACTTTTCTGAAATAACATCTTTTGTGAAGATTCACCATTGTACTTTGATATGCCTTTTCCACATTACACCCATTGAAATAAATCTATTTGTCTACTCTATTGTATATCATAGTAGCATTCACAGGGTTAAATAGTGAAACCATAAGATGGCACATACAAATTATGGACTGAATTTTAAATGCTCAAGGCGGTAGCGGTTCCGTGGAGGGAGGGGGGGGGCATGTAAAATAGGGCGGGTGTCCATCCCACCACAAGATTGCCCACCCCTGAGCTCTCGCCCATAATACCAACGGATGATGGCCGGGGAGATGCTGAAAACGGCAGGCCGTTTGCCCCATTTAAATGAATAATCGTTATAAAATCAATTGACCCTGATAACATACTACCTGTGCCACAAAGCGTTTGGCACAGACAGCTGGCATGGGAGCGGTACGCCCAATTTTAAAAATGTCATGCTTAAAGTGTTGGAAGAATTGGGGGGATCGATCTTCAGGGCAGCACTTGGCTGATTGTGGGATATTCCCACTTAGGTCGATTATCCCGCTTTCTTCCTACCTATTCCCTTACTTAAACTCACCACCCACCTTTACCCCCACCCCTGCCGCTCTTCCAAACCGACCCAAACCTTCTCAGCTCAAGACTGCAGACTTACCGGCTCTGGAGATCCATGGGCCTTGATCTTCCTATTCTCCTATAACCCCGGCAGCTGGTGTCTTTCTGGCGCTGCTGGGACTCGTGAAACTGCTGGCCAATGATCGGCTGGCAGCTCCCAAGGCCGTGATTTCCTCCCCCAATGAGGAGCACAGGTTATAGTGGGTGATAGGAGATTCTCTGAATTTGTGCGGGGTTTACCGAACAACCCGCCATGTGTTTCACGGCGGCGCGAGGTGGCCCACCATTGGCTTGCGGCAGGATCATCTGGTCCCTCCGTTGTAAACGGGGTTTCCCGTTGAATGCACCCTTCGCCACCGGGAAACCCATAGTGGGGTTTGTAATTTATCCAGGTATAAATTTTGGTTGGACGGGAAGATCCCTCGAGTGTGAACAGCTGGAAAATCTTGCCCAATATTTCAGGCCATTAAAATTTTTAAAAAAATAATCTTTATTATTGTCTCAAGTAGGCTTACATTAACACTGCAATGAAGTTATTGCGAAAAGCCCCTACTCGTTACACTCCGGCGCCCATTCAGGTGCACTGAGGGAGAATTCAGAATGTCCAAATTACCTAACAGCACATCTTTCGGGACTTGTGGGAGGAATCCGGCGCACCAGGAGGAACCCCACGCAGACACACTTGGTCCCCATCAGTCCGTCTCACAGTGCTTTATGGCTGTGAGGTGTGATATGTCAGCAAAACTAAGGATCCGGTCATTGACTTTAGGAAGCGAAGTGCCATACACACTGCATCAATGATGCCGAGGTGGAGATGGTTGACAGCTTCAAGTTCCTATGTGCACATCACCAACAATCTGTCCTGGTCCACCCTCATCGACACTATGATCAAGAAGGCACAACAGCGCCTATACTTCCTTAAAAAAGTAAGGAAATTCGGCATGTCCACATTGACCCTTACCAATTTTACCAATGCACTATATCATAGGTGGATTGACCATGATAAATTGCCCTTAGTGTCCAAAATTGCCCTTAGTGTTGGGTGGGGTTACTGGGTTATGGGGATAGGGTGGCGGTGTTGACCTTCGGTAGGGTGCTCTTTCCAAGAGCTGGTGCAGACTCGATGGGCCGAATGGCCTCCTTCTGCACTGTAAATTCGATGATAAGCATCTACAGTGCAGAAGGAGGCCATCCGGCCCATCAAATCTGCACCATATGAAGCATCATATCTGGCTGCATCACAGCCTGGTATGGCAATTGCTCGGCCCAAGACCGCAAGAAACTATAGAGAGTTGTGAACACAGTCCAGTCCATCACGCGAACCCACATCCCATCCCCCATTCTTTGACTCTATCTACATCTCCCGCTGCCATGAGAAAGCAGGCAGCTTTTTCAAAGACACCTCCCACCTGGGTTATTCTCTATTCCAACCTCTTCCATCGGCAGAAGATACAAACGTCTGAGAACACACACTAACGGATTCAAAAACAGCTTCTTCCCCATTGTTACCAGACTGAATGGCCCTTCAATGGACTGATCTGATCTCTCCACACATCTTCTCTACTGTTGCAGCACTATACTCCGTATGCTTCACCCGATATCTATGTCTATGTATTTATATTGTGTATTTATCGTTTTTCATGCATGGGATGATCTGCCTGGACTGTACGCAGAACAATACTTTTCACGGTACACATGACAATAAATTTAAATCTAAATCATTCGCCTCCCCACCTGGTATTATTCAGACCTATGTTACTTGCTTGTGTATACACCTTCGGAGTGAAATGAAAGATGCAGATTTCTGAGACAAAACTAGTTATTCTGTTATAACCCCCACGGGTCTCACGGAGCAGGGATGATTAACCACCCTGTTGATCTTGCAGAATATGAGCTCCCCCGATAAGAGGGCGGGGGACTGTTAACAATTTCTAGTTATGTATAAATAGAGTCGGCCAGTAAGGCACCAACTAGACAAGACCCAGTAGTAAACTACTGGACCTGCATATAATAGTAATTGTAAAATAAAGTTAATTTTCGTTTCAACCTACTTGGTGTGGACTCTACATTGCTCTTACAAAATAACTTTATCCCACTATTTGTGCAACTAAGTGCATCTTAATTATGGGGCAGCACGGTGGTGCAGTGGTTAGCACTGCTGCTTCACGACACCGAGGACGCGGGTTCGGTCCCAGGTCACAGTCCGTGTGGAGTTTGCACATTCACCCCGTGTCTGCGTGGGTCTCACCCCCACAATGCAAAAGATGTGCTGGGTAGGTGGATTGGTAACGCTAACTCGGAAAAAGAATTGGGTACTCTAAAAAAAATTTTTAAAGTATGGCCGCGATTCCCCAGCTGTGTTGTGCTCAAGCGAGAGCACAACTCGGCTGGGGAATCTCGGAAAAGCCCTCCAGCAAGCCTACTGACAGCCTCCGCGCCTCGCAAGATTCACCGGAGTCCTGCGAGAATCAGAGTCGGAGCCCCGCCCTGGACCGAATGACACTTGCGGAAGTAGCTCGTAAACCTACTTACGACCTACTGACCTGGGATCCACAGGCGTCCGTCGATTCTCCAACCTCCCCAGGGAGGCTGCAGCCGTGCACCGATGAGTGCTGGTCCACACAAACATGGATCAGGCGGAACAGCACCCGGGGGGTTTCCCGAACCATCGGAGACCATTGGGTGGTCAGGGTAAGTGCAGGGTAGCTACCTAGTCCCCCCCCTGGAACACGGACACCTTGGCACTGCCCAGCTGGCACCGTGGCACTGTCACCCTGGCACTGCCAAGGTGCCCAATGGCACTGCCAAGCCAGCAGGACTATTGCCTGGATGCCAGGGTGGCAGTACAGGGGTGCCTGACTGCCAGGGTGGCACTGCCAAGGACCAGAAGGCGAGGGGGGGCCACGCCCATGAAATGAGGGTGGAGGGATGGTTTGAAGAGTGCGGGAGTGCTGGGCAGGTACGTAGGGGGTTCTGGGATGTTGGGGTGATGGGTGGGGGTCCTAGAAGGGAGGGGGTGCTAGTAAGGAGGCTTGAGGGGGCCCAGGGACCCCATAATGGGGTGCCCTCACTTGGGGGGATGTGGGGTAGTCCATGTGTGTGGGGGGGTGTGACATTGCCCATGGGTGAGGGGTGTGGGGGTCCCTTTCAAAATGATGGCTCGATCTCGGAGTTCATCTCCGCAATGCTGAAAAAATTCTAAGTGTGGCCTAAACCGATGACAAACGCCCCAGGGCCAAAAAAAATCATTAAGTGTCATTGAATAGCGGCAGAGCCGACGGGAAACTCCCTGAGAAACCCGTTATAAATTAACTTAGAAATTGTTGGGGAGAATCACGCCCTCTGTCTTAATTACTGTTATTATTACCATTCAGATTCATACAGAGATATGAGGTATATTTGTGCTGTATGAAGTGCAAAGCATGTTTAATATTGAACTGTTTAAATAGGAATGTAATAAACACACAATAGTAAGGGGATTCAGTCTGTAGGCAGAGTTGCCTGCCGTGCTTTTTCTTGCCAATAGTAAGCATCTGACAAACACTCTACTGTTTAACTTATTCGTTGAATATTAAATGTCACTGTACTGATCTTCTGATTAACAAGACAGTAGTTAAAATTTGTAATGGGCTTGTTATGTTGGTGTGCATTTGTAAATTGTAACAGTTTAGCCTTCCTTCGTAAATGTGTTGTAAAACCTGGTGTTGTAAGACTTCTTCCTTCGTAAAGACATCACAGCGATCAACAAATTAATCTGAATAGCTGTTGTAGTTGAGGGACAATGCCTTCCTCTGTTTTGTTCTTTTTGCAAATCCAGCTTTATTTTAATAGCTTTTCTCTTATTTCAATATCTGCCAAATTAATAATGTTGTCTATTTCCAATTGCATTAATCACAAGATATCTTTTGAATGAAGTCAGTTGCTTGCTTTCTGTCAGCACCCATATGACGTGGCCAGAAAAGCACAGCCCAGTTGAGCACATTAAATTTGCAACTTTAAGCATTCGTGCCCATTAAACTAGGTATCTGGATCAGACAGCTTGTAATAAAATGCACGTTTCTAGAGTGCACCTAGGGAAAACGTGAGTGGACAGTGAAGAATTTTGATCAAAATCACAGAACATACAGTGCATGCTTAACATTTTTATATACTACTAATGGATCTCCCTTGGTGTGGTAGACTGGCGTAACTGTTGCTGGCCTCAATTGAGACAGCTATAAGTGAGGCCATCGTAAGCCTGAAAAGTACAGATTTGTGCAGTGATGTTTTGGGATTCTGCCTTCAAACAGCTGGGCTTGCTCCTCAATTACATACAGCACAGAACAGGTCCTTCGGCCCATCTTGGCTGTGCTGGTGTTTATGCTCTACACGAGCCTCATCCCATCCCTCTTCATCCAACCCTCTAAGCACACCCTTCAATTTCTTTCTCCTTCATGTACTTATTTAACTTCTATGTCTATGCATCCATGTCTAGCTTCCCATTAAATGCATCTATGGTCTGCTGGTAAATGGTCTGTTCTCATTCAGACTTTGCTAATGCAATCCTGTAGCCAGACAGTAAAAGGTACTCATGACAGCCCATGATGATACCTTTTATGATTTTCTTCTCCTTCGTAATAAAGCTGGGGGCCATCATTTGGGGAATCACTGCATGCATCTAGATCCTATTGCTCCAAATAGAAGACAGGCATTAGGTTTTACGATAAAGCAGACCCTGTTTTTTCTCTACTTAGCTGCTGCTCCTCGAGCCTGCTCTGCAACTTCCAGCCAGAATTGTTTTTTTAAAGGCTGCACTATTATTTCCGTGCACTCCAACACTGTACTCTCATTTTACATGGGTTTTACACTAACCATTACTTGTGGGAGAGACTAAAGCTAGAGGCCACCATTTAGAAATATGGGGTCTCCCATCTGAGAGGAGGAGAATTTTTTTTTCTCAGAGTGTCTTTAGTCTTTGGAACTCTCTTCATCAGAAGGCAGTGGAGGCAGGGTCATTTTTAAGGTAGAGGTAGATACATTCTTGACTGACAAGGGAGTCAAGGGAAATCGAGGGGTTGCATATCATTAGTGGGCGAGACCCGGTACTCTCCAGGGCCTCTGCAATTCTCCGCCTCCGATAGCTGGGTGTAGTGGGGCGTGGCCAGGTGGTGGGCTGTGGGGTCAGGGTGGACGGACACGGAGCACCATTGTCGCAACCGGCAAGGCAGCCATGCAGCTCTGCACACCGCTAACAGCCCACTTTGAACCTGTTGCCATGAGTCATATAAGTGCCCCCCAGGGCACATCTGCTGTGTGGGCGCGCTCCAGTACAACCAGTGCCATCTTTATGGCTGGGGTAAGTATGTGTAGGGAGTGTTATGTGTATGTGTGGCTGCAGCTTGTTAGCCTCCGGAGTGTTTATCACAGAACCGGCATATCCCGCACCATTTTTCAGTGGAATCGAGTGTGTTCCATGTTGCACCAGTGCTCGCCCTTCAACGGTAGCAGAATCGGTCCAGGTGCGGTGCTGGGTTTTCTGTCATAAAAGTCCACGGATTCTCCGTTGACATTAACATTTAGTCTCAGAAATGGAGAATCCCATCCAATATTTTCTTGGACGGAGAAGTATTGGCACATGACCCACATCCAACATATTTTGAGCCAATTCAAAGTTGCATACCTATTTATATGCCAAAGTAACTCAGAAGATCAGCAACAGAAATGACCTCTCAAATAAACCTGCAGGCTCAACATAGGGAGCTAATGCGCAAACATTGCAACAATCAGCACTAGTTCTCTGCTGAGTTAGAGAATATAGTGCCAATGTGAGATTAATTTCTTCCCACACAAAACTAGTACATGTACGAATATATCAATGACAATAATAAAAGGGATTATGTGACTAACAATATCTGGTCAACTATCAGTCCTCTCAAAATATACAACCTCTTAAGATAACCTGTTATACTGCAACCCCAGTTGAGAAAATCCAGGTAAGGCTACTTTTTTTTTTTCTTTTTAAAATAAATTTAGAGTACCCAATTAATTTTTTCCAATTAAGGGGCAATTTAGCATGTTCAATCCACCTACCCTGCACATCTTTGGGCGAAACCCACGCAAACACAGGGAGAATGTGCAAACTCCACATGGACAATGACCCAGGATCGAACCTAGGACCTCGGCGCCGTGAGGCAACAATGCTAACCACTGCGCCACTGTGCTGCCCAAGGCTACTTTTTAAATACACACAGGAGGTGCTTTGTCATCACTCATCAGCTAAAGAACAATCTGGAGTACGTTATTAACTTTTCCACGGTAGATGCTGCCTCATTATGATGAGCAGGATAGCTCCAAAACCTGTCACTTGGCTCCCCACACTGCAACTGGATCCTCGATTTTCTGACCAACAGACCACAATCAGTAAGAATGAACAACAACACCTCCTCCTCAATAGTCCTGAATACCGGGGCCCAGCAAGGCTGTGTACTTAGTCCCCTACTCTACTCCCTGTACACACACAACTGCGTGGCATCTCTCTCTGTAGCTATAGTGTAGCCCAATTGCCTTTGCATACTCACTGAATGGTTGCTCGTTTCATACAGGTCTACCAGCAGGACATTCCATGTTCCATAATGTTGATGAAGGATATGGATGCAGCACAGCAAACGTTCACTAGATTGGGGGTTGAGACAGTTCTCCAATGGGGAAAAGCTGAATAAATTGAGTCTATATTCTCTGAGGGTCAGAAGAATGAGACGTGATCTCATTGGAACATGCAAGTTATAAACATGCAAAGAGCTTTACAGGGTGGGCTGGATTCTTCCGACCCGCCCGACATGGACAATGGAAAGGTCCACTGACTTTGGGCGTGATTCTCCGGTCGCCGGGCGGGACTCGAGAATCCTGCCTGGTAGTGCTAATGACCAGATTTCTGTAATGGAGGCTGGAATGTTGGATCAGGAAACTTCCGAACTAGGCAGACCTGTCTCCTTTAAAAAAGTTCCTAGGTCCGGGGCACATGCCACCTCACACCCCCATACCCCCTAACATCCCCCTCAATTGCTACTCATCCAGTATCCACTATTGCCAGACCTCAGAAGCTATGTAATAGCAACAGGATGGTTTTGAAATGGACATGAAATAAAACTATAACAATCTAATGGAGCTGTCACTCAAATACACTTCATACTGAAAGAAAGCTCTAGACCCAATGAAAAAAACAGAATTCCTCTCAAGTGGTCATTCAATTGTAAAACAAACATTTCTTCAATAACTACATCAAATAAAGTTAATTCCTTAATAACCTCATAAACCGTCAAAATTGTAAACACAACCACCCGCTGATATAAGCGGTCCTTTAGTTTTTGAACCACAGCCAAGCATTGGCAATGGGCTCGGCTGTCACAACAACCAATCACAGCTCCAAGAGAGCCAATTGAAATTGAAGAACAAATATAATTTTGTATTTCAAAGCAAATGGCCCGTCAACCAAAGAATTCCAGGAGTAAGTGGTTGTTTTTTTGGTTCCCCACTCAGGACTGGGGTTTCCATTTGGGAAGGCGAATGGCATGTTGGCCTTTATTGCAAGGGAATTGGACTACAGGAATAGCAAAGTCTTGCTATAACTGTACAGGGCTTTGGTGATAGCATATCTGGAATACTATGTGCCGTTTTGGTCTCCATACTTAAGGAAGGATATATTTATATTGAAGGTGAAGTTTCACAAAATTGGTCCCTGTGATAAGGGAGTTGTCCTGGGATGACAGGTTGAGTAAATTGGACCTATATTATCTAGAAAGGCACTCTCATTGGAAAATACAAAATTCTAAAGGACTTGATAGGTTAGATGCTGACAGATTGTTTCTGTTGTTGAGGAATCTAAAACACAAGGCACAATGTCAGAATAAGGGATCATCAATTAGGGCCGAAGGTGGTGCCGTAATTCTAGCTCCCTCTTGTTTCGCACACTTGTCTGTACTGCTGGTTTGTGATGCAGAGCAAGGCCAGCAGCGTGGGTTCAATTCCCATACTGGCTAAGGTTATTCATGAAGGCCCCGCCTTCTCAAACTTGCCCCTCGCCTGAGGTGTGGTGATCCTCGAAATGAAAAAATGAAATGAAAATTGCTTATTGTGTCAAGTAGGCTTCAAATTAAGTTACTGTGAAAAGCTCCTAGTCGCCACATTTCGGCGCCTGTTCGGGGAGGCTGGTACGGGAATTGAACCATGCTGCTGGCCTGCCTGGGTCTGCTTTAAAAGCCAGGTATTTAGCCCTGTGCTAAACCAGCCCCAGATTAAATCACCACCAGTCAGCTCTCTCTCCCTCAAAGGGGAAAGCAGCCTATGGCCACCTGGGAATATGGTGATTTTACATTTTTAATAAATTTAATGAAAATGTTATTTTTTTTTTATTAAAGAAAATTTCAATTAAGGAGAAATTTAGCATGGCCAAGCTACCCATCCAGCACATCTTTTTGGATTGGGGACTTGGGGAGTGAAAGAGAGAGAGAGACCAACTTAGACACGTGGAGTGACCCGGGGCTGGGGTCGAACACGGGTCCTCAGCGCCGTGAGGCTGCAGTGCTAACCACTGTGCCACCTGAAAACGTAATTTAATAAATGAGGAATTGTAGAGGTGCTATTGATGTTCAGCCATAGCGAATTGTGAGTCCATTTTACATTGTTTCAATGGGAAAGAAAGTTTGGTAGAACTTAAAACAGGCTACTGGTTCACTATCACATCTTTCCACTCTTATCGAAGGCTAATTTCACATTCTGTAGCAGTAATGATTATCATTGCATAGTAACCAATTAGCTCCCTCTATTGGCAAATGGCACTTTTGTTTTCTTTTAAAAAAAATATATTTTATTAAAGTTTTTCGATCAAACAAAAATTTCCCATTTTACAACTTTGTAATAATATATACATTGATCGTTTTTAAAATAAATAATATGCTAACTAACGGCAACTGCCAACAACAAAATAAGAAACGACAAAAATAATAACTAAAATAGTAACTTTGTGAAATCAAATATAAATAACTAATATATAAACACACACATAAAACCCCTGAAGACCCCAATGAGCCCTCCCCCTCCCCCCCCCCCCCCCCCCCTGGGTTGCTGCTGCTACCTTTCCTATTTTCCCTTATCGCTCTGCGAGATAGTCGAGGAACGGTTGCCACCGCCCGGTGAACCCCTGAGCCGAACCTCTTAATGCATATTTTATCCGCTCCAGTTTTATAAACCCTGCAATGTCGTTGATCCAGGCCTCCACAACCGGGGGCTTAGCTTCTTTCCACATAAGTAGAATCCTTCGCCGGGCTACTAGGGACGCAAAGGCCAACACGTCGGCCTCTCTCGCCTCCTGCACTCCCGGCTCATCTGCAACCCCAAATATAGCCAACCCCCAGCTTGGTTTGACCCGGACCCCCACCACCTTCGAGATCACTTTTGCCACACCCACCCAGAACTCATGCAATACCGGACATGACCAAAACATGTGGGTGTGGTTCGCCGGGCTTCCCGCGCATCTCCCGCACCTATCCTCCACTCCAAAAAATCTACTCAGCCTTGCTCCCGTCATATGCGCCCTGTGTAGAACCTTGAATTGTATCAGGCTGAGCCTGGCACACAAGGACGAAGAGTTTACCCTACTTAGGGCACCTGCCCACAGCCCCTCCTCAATCTCTTCCCCCGGCTCCTCCTCCCATTTTCCCTTCAGCTCCTCTACCATCGTCTCCCCCTCGTCTCTCATTTCCCTATATATATCTGACACCCTACCATCACCCACCCATGCCCCCGAAACCACTCTGTCCTGGATCTCTTGCGCCGGGAGCTGCGGAAATTCCCTCACCTGTTGCCTCACAAATGCCCTCACTTGCATATAGCGAAATGCATTCCCAGGTGGCAACCCATATTTTTCTGTCAGTGGTCCCACACTCGCGAACGTCCCGTCTAAGAACAAGTCCTTCAATTTCGCAATTCCTGCTCGCTGCCAAGATTTAAATCCCCCATCTATCCTTCCCGGGACGAACCTATGGTTGTTCCTTATCGGGGACCACACTGAGGCACCCGTCACTCCCTTATGTCGTCTCCACTGCCCCCAAATTTTCAGAGTTGCCACCACCACTGGGTTTGTGGTGTATTTTTTCGGGGAGAACGGCAACGGCGCCGTCGCCAGTGCTTTTAAGTTAGTTCCCCTACAGGACGCCATCTCCAGTCTTTTCCACGTCGCTCCTTCCCCTTCCCTCATCCACTTACATATCATTGACACGTTGGTGGCCCAATAATAATCACTTAGACTCGGCAGTGCCAGTCCCCCTCTGTCCCTACTGCTCTGCAGGAACCCCCTCTTTACTCTTGGGGTCTTTCCAGCGCACACAAAGCTCATAATACTCTTGTCCACCTTCTTAAAAAAGGCCTTTGTAATCAGTACAGGGAGGCACTGGAACACAAAAAGAAACCTCGGAAGGACCACCATTTTAACCGCCTGCACCCTGCCCGCCAATGACAGTGGCGCCATGTCCCACCTCCTAAAGTCCTCTTCCATCTGCTCTACCAGTCGTGCCAAGTTAAGCTTATGCAAGGTTCCCCAGTTCCTGGCCACCTGGATCCCTAAATACCGGAAATCTCTTATTACCCTCCTCAACGGTAAGTCGTCTATTCCCCTGCCCTGTTCCCCGGGGTGCATCACAAACAGTTCACTCTTCCCCATATTCAATTTATATCCTGAAAATTCTCCAAACTCCCTGAGTGTCTGCATTATCTCAGGCATCCCCTCCACTGGGTCCGCAACATACAACAACAAATCATCCGCGTATAATGACACCCGATGCTCTTCTCCTCCTCTAAGTACCCCCCTCCACTTCCTAGAGCCCCTCAGCGCTATGGCCAATGGCTCAATTGCCAATGCAAACAGTAACGGGGACAGGGGACATCCCTGTCTTGTACCCCTATATAGTCGGAAGTGGTCAGATCGTTGCCTATTTGTAATCACACTTGCCACCGGGGCCCTGTACAGGAGCTGAACCCATCTACTGAACACCTCTCCAAATCCAAATCTCCTCAGTACTTCCCACAGGTAGTCCCACTCCACTCTATCAAATGCTTTCTCTGCATCCATCGCCACCACTATCTCCGCCTCCCCCTCCGGTGGGGGCATCATCATCACCCCCAACAGCCTCCGTATATTAGCATTCAATTGTCTCCCTTTAACAAACCCCGTTTGATCATCAAGCACCACCCCAGGGACACAGTCCTCCATCCTCGTCGCCATCACCTTGACCAAAAGCTTGGCATCTACGTTCAAGAGGGAAATAGGCCTGTATGACCCGCACTGCAGCGGGTCTTTGTCACTTTTCAGGATCAGCGATATCGTCGGGGGTAGTGTCCCCCTTTCCCTAGCCTCATTAAAGGTTCTCATCAGAATTGGGGCCAGCAGGTCCACGTATTTCCTATAGAACTCCACCGGGAACCCATCCGGTCCCGGGGCCTTCCCTGCCTGCATGTTCCCAATTCCTTTTACCACCTCCTCCACCTCAATCTGCGCTCCCAGTCCTGTCATCTCCTGTTCCTCAACCTTCGAGAACTCCAGCTGGTCCAGGAAACGCATCATTCCCTCTTTCCCTTCCGGGGGTGGAGCCTTATATAGCCTCTCGCAAAATACCTTAAACACCCCGTTCCCCCTTTCCGCTCCCCGTTCCATCTTTCCCTCCTCGTCTCTAACCCCTCCGATCTCTCTCGCCGCCCCCCTCTTCCTAAATTGCTGGGCCAGCAGCCGGCTCGCCTTCTCTCCATATTCATACTGCACTCCCTGTGCCTTCCTCCATTGTGCCTCCGCCTTACCCGTGGTCAACAAGTCAAAGTCCGTGTGCAATCTCCGTCTTTCCCTGTATAGCCCTTCATCTGGAGCCTCCGCATATTGCCTATCTACCCTCAAAATCTCCCCCAACAATCTCTCCCTTTCTTTACCCTCTTGTTTCCCCTTATGGGCCCTTATGGAGATGAGCTCCCCTCTAACCACCGCCTTCAGCGCCTCCCAGACCACTCCCACCTGGACCTCTACGTCATCATTGATCTCTAGGTACCTTTCAATACATCCCCTCACCCTTACACATACCCCCTCATCCACCAACAGTCCCATATCTAATCTCCAGAGTGGGCGCTGCTCCTTTTCCTCTCCTACTTCCAGATCTACCCAATGTGGGGCATGATCTGAAATGGCTATAGCCGAATACTCCGTTCCTGCCACCTTCGGGATCAGCGCCCTTCCCAGGGCAAAGAAGTCTATCCGGGAGTACACTTTGTGGACATGGGAGAAGAAGGAAAACTCTTCACTCCTTGGTCTAGTAAATCTCCAGGGATCCACTCCTCCCACCTGCTCCATAAAGTCCTTAAGCACCTTGGCCGCTGCCGGCCTCCTCCCGGTCCTAGATCTGGACCGGTCCAGCCCTGGGTCCAGCACCGTGTTGAAGTCCCCCCCCCCCATTACCAACTTTCCCATCTCCAGGTCCGGGATGCGCCCCAACATACGCTTCATAAAGTTTGCGTCATCCCAGTTCGGGGCATATACTTTCACCAGCACCACCGCCTCACCTTGCAATCTGCCACTCACCATCACGTATCTACCCCCACTGTCCACCACTATGGTCTTCGCCTCAAACAATACCCGTTTCCCCACCAGTATTGCCACCCCTCTATTTTTCGCATCCAAGCCCGAGTGGAATACCTGTCCCACCCATCCTTTTCTTAATCTGACCTGATCCGCCAGTTTCACGTGCGTCTCCTGAAGCATGACCACGTCTGCCTTTAGCTTCTTTAGGTGCGCAAGTACCCTTGCCCTCTTAATCGGCCCATGCAACACTCTCACGTTCCACGTGATCAACCGGGTTGGGAGGCTCTTTATCCCACCCCCCTCGTCAACTAGCCATCCCCTTTCTTAGACCAGCTCCTCACCCGGTTCCCACGCGCCCGCTTATCCCCCGGACGGTGCCCTCCCATCCCGTCCATCCCATCCCGTAACAGCTCCCCCTTCCCCTTAGCAGCAGCAACCCACTTAACACCCCCCCCCTCCCCCCGCTAGATCCCTCTCTAGCTTTAGCTTAGTTGCTCCCCCCATATTGCTTCCGGAAGTCAGCAAACTCTGGCTGACCTCTGCTTCCCCCGTTTATCCTTAGCCTCCCATTATGTGAGGCCCCCTCCTTCCTGCGCCCCCTTTTCCCGCCGCAATTTCCATAGCGCGGGAACAAAGCCCGCGCTTCCCTCTCGGCCCCGCCCCTGATGGCGCAGCTCCCTCTCTCCTTCCCCCTCCCCTTCCCCACCGGCGCCCACATTTCTTCGTGTCCCCCCCCTTCGAGGGGGAAGAAAGTTTTCCCCCATCTGATTCACAGTCCCTTGCCACCACCTCGCTACTTCATTTCAAACACTCTTTCTCTTTCTCAAATCTGGTCCAACTTCTCCTCTTCAATAAATGTGCACGCCTCATCTGCCGTCTCGAAGTAGTGGTGTTTACCCTGGTGTGTAACCCACCGTCTTGCCGGCTGCAACATTCCGAATTTCACTTTCCTCTTGTGGAGCACCGCCTTGGCCCGATTGAAACTCGCCCTCCTTCTCGCCACCTCCGCACTCCAATCAACAAAGAACAAAGAAATGTACAGCACAGGAACAGGCCCTTCGGCCCTCCAAGCCCGTGCCGACCATGCTGCCCGACTAAACTACAATCTTCTACACTTCCTGGGTCCGTATCCCTCTATTCCCATCCTATTCATGTATTTGTCAAGATGCCCCTTAAATGTCACTATCGTCCCTGCTTCCGCCACCTCCTCCGGTAGCGAGTTCCAGGCACCCACTACCATCTGCGTAAAAAACTTGCCTCGTACATCTACTCTAAACCTTGCCCCTCTCACCTTAAACCTATGCCCCCTAGTAATTGACCCCTCTACCCAGGGGAAAAGCCCCTGACTATCCACTCTGTCTATGCCCCTCATAATTTTGTAGACCTCTATCAGGTCTCCCCTCAACCTCCTTCGTTCCAGTGAGAACAAACCGAGTTTATTCAACCGCTCCTCATAGCTAATGCCCTCCATACCAGGCAACATTCTGGTAACTCTCTTCTGCACCCTCTCTCAAGCCTCCACATCCTTCTGGTAGTGTGGCGACCAGAATTGAACACTATACTCCAAGTGTGGCCTAACTAAGGTTCTATACAGCTGCAACATGACTTGCCAATTCTTATACTCAATGCCCCGGCCAATGAAGGCAAGCATGCCGTATGCCTTCTTGACTACCTTCTCCACCTGTGTTGCCCCTTCCAATGACCTGTGGACCTGTACTCCTAGATCTCTTTGACTTTCAATACTCTTGAGGGTTCTACCATTCACTGTATATTCCCTACCTGCATTGGACCTTCCAAAATGCATTACCTCTCATTTGTCCGGATTAAACTCCATCTGCCATCTCTCCGCCCAAGTATCCAAACAATCTAAATCCTGGTGTATCCTCTGACAGTCCTCATCGCTATCCGCAATTCCACCAACCTTTGTGTCGTCTGCAAACTTACTAATCAGACCAGTTACATTTTCCTCCAAATCATTTATATATACTATATATAATATTATATATAATCCTGATACACACGGATCACCGCGTTCTCCCACCTGCTGCTCCGTGTCTTTTTCGCCCATCTCAGGACCATCTCCGTGTCCTTGTAGCGGTGGAACCTCACCACTATTGCTCGAGGTATTTCTCCTGCCTTTGGTCTTCTCACGAGGACTCGGTACGCTCCCTCCACTTCCAGGGGGCCCGTCGGGGCCTCAGCTCCCATTAAGGTATGGAGCATCGTGCTCACATACGCCCCAACGTCCGCTCCCTCTGCCCCTTCGGGAGGACCCAAGATTCTTAAGTTCTTCCTCCTCAAGCTATTTTCCAGGGCTTCCAGTCTCTCCATACACCTCTTATGCAGTACCTCGTGCGTCTCCGTCTTCACCACCAAGCCCTGTATCTCGTCCTCATTTTTGGCAGCTTTTGCCTTCACTCCACGGAGCTCCATCTCTTGGGTCTTCTGCGCCTCCTTTAACCCCTCAATCGCCTGCAGCATCGGTGCCAGCACCTCCTTCTTGAGCTCCTCCACACATCGCCGGAGGAACTCCTGTTGTTCCAGGCCCCATACCAACTGGCCTCCCTCCGCCGCCATCTTGCTTCTCACTTCCCTTCTTTGCCGCTGCTCCAGAGGATCCTCCGCAATCTGGCCACTATTATCTCTTCTGTCCATTCACATCCGGGGGGACTCCCTTCTATGTCGCTAAACCTCGAAGGTTTAGCCTTCGAAAATTGCCGTTGGGGCTCCCGATAAGAGCCCAAAAGTCCGTTAAAACGGGAGGTGCCGAAACGTGCGACTTAGCTGCTCATCGCCGCACCCGGAAGTCCACTTTTGTTTTCTTAATGACTATTTTGAAACTGTAATCAAGGAATTTTACTCATATTTTACTCATCAATTTTGTAAAATGAAAATGTGCAAATTGGAAAAGATATATTAACTCTATGGTGATCAACAGAATGAATGGTCTGAATTTTAAATTAGTAACTATGACAAAAATGTCAGCAACTTCTGGATTCTGCACAGGTATAATAAAACATGGAAATCCAGAAGTTATTGTCAGTGATTCCATGCTTCTCACGGGATACGCTGTTGATGTACCCACAAGTTGAAATCACACAGAAAGCAGAGAACTAAAGGAAACTTACCCTTTTATGGTATTGGTTTCACTGCAAAATTAATTGAAAAATCTTTTTAAATGAGATGTATCTTGACTTCTAAAAAAATAGCAAGTTCATATTTAATGCTGAAAAAGCACTCTGATCTAAAATTAATAATATATTGCTATTTGTAGAATATCAATTTTTTCCAATCTGATTGATACATTTTTCACATATTTATACTTACTGTTACGGGAGAGGTGTTTTCAGAACCCTAAAATGTATCATGGAGTTCAACCAACCCCCCCCCCACCCACCCCCCCTTTAATGGATTGTTGCTTTTGAAGTACACGGCTTGTTCCCCAGTTGTAGTATTACAATTATGGACACGTGGTTTTTAAAACAAATCAATGTTATTCCATGAACTCAAATTAACCTTTTAAATAAACATTGGATCTCTTAACACCCCTTACTTCAAAGATAACCCCGAAAATAATACAACACTACCTAATCCTGCAAACTGTTCCTTTACACATCCAAAAGACTTCACCTTCACAAAAACAGTAACACACCAGGTCACAGTTAATATATATTTTCTGTTGGATGGCAGAGATATATCAGCTTGGTTGACTTCAGCTCCAGCATCTTGCTTTTCTTCCTGCAGCTCTCACCAAAACACACAGACACTCCCAGCTGCTCTCTCAAACTGAAACTAAAACTCCCAAAAAGCAGAAGTGAGCTCAGCTCCCCCCGTGTCATCACTTCAGTAATATGATCAGCTTCATTTCTTAAAGGTACATTTCTTAAACATCCAATTCTTAAAGGCACTCTCACATGATTGATACATTTTTCACATATTTATACTTAGGCACCAAGCTCTAACATACCCTCCCTACAATTCTTCATCTCTGTACTTTGCTTTCTTCCTCCCTACAATTCTTCATCTCTGTACTTTGCTTTCTTTCTTCCTTTAAGATATTCTCAAAAGCCTCCCTCTTTGACCAGCTTTTTGTCATTTGATTTAATTCTTCAGCCACATTGTGCTCTCGCTCGAGCGAAATGAGGCCGGTGAATAGCGGGAGAGGCCGAAAGTGAGAAACGCGTCAAACAGTTTGCGATGCAACCGGCCCGCTTCCGTAGGCAAAATCGGGTTCTCGCCGTACGATGGCGAGAAACCAATTATCACCACTTAAGCCCTATTTCCATACAATTAAGGGGGGGCGACCCCATATCCAACGGCCTCCCGTCATTCATCGACTTCCCCAGCAAGTGCTCACCCGGGCACCGACTAGTACTCCTTTTTAAAAATGTGAACATGGTGGAAGGGCTGCTATTGGGAGCCGAGGAGGTGAGTAGCCATCTTTGCTCACAGGCAAAGAGCCTGCAGGCGTTGGGCTTTCTGCCCCAGTGCTCGGCGAGGGGTGAGGGACCCTCATCAGAGGTGGTGGGGGCACTCTCCGGAGGAGTGGGCCACCATGGGAGGTGAGAGGGGGAGGGGGAAGGGGGGGTCACTGGGGGGGGGGGGGTGCAACTGGACCACCGAGTACACCCATTCCAGGGGCAACCCTAGTCCCTGCCCGCCTGCCCCACCGACTACTCGGCCGCAATGCGGAAGAAAGTGACACACGCATCATACTGGTTGCGCTCAAGGGTTTTTAATGTGTCACAAGTGTCCAACAGCGCCCCAATCACGATGGTGCCGCCCCACTCTCCCCACCATCCCCTCACCCCCTACCTACCTCCCTCCCCCATGTTCTTCCTCCTTCCCCCGGTGCTCTCAGTGATCCTCAACCTTCCTAGCTCTACTGTTACGTCTGGGTGTCTCCCCAGGATGCACATCTGAGGTGGAGGCAGCCAGCTGCTTACCTTGTCCCGTGGCCTTCAATGCCCCTGGTGGGCGTCCTCTGGGGGCTCTGGAGCCGGAGGGCCCCGGCTCACTTGTCGGCGGCACATGGACAGCCATACCGCCTTGTCCGTGTGCTGACATAGAGACGCTGCCTCATCAGAGGGGTGGAACTCGGGGGCGGGCGGGGGGGGGGGGGGGGGGGGGGGGGGGGAGGAGCTGGTGGCCACCATCCCCACTCCATGGGACTGGTCTGCAGCACCCCACCCCTTCTTGGTTGGTGCCCTTGGGACCCAGGGTTCACTTCGGTATGGAAGGGTAGCTGGTTCGAGCCCTGGCTGCCCCTTCACCATCTGCTCTGCCCGTCCTAGCAGCTCCCCGATGTCTGCATCAAGGTGTCGGCAGCCTCAGCGATGCTCCTCAATGACTGGGACACGCTCTGCAGAGACTCGGCAATGCCCACCTGCGGTCGCCGCCCTAGCAGTATTGGCCTCAGTGCTACGCATTGCCGGCGCTATCCCCTGCGCCCGTTGCCTCTAGGACCCCTCCAGGTGGCTATGGATCTGGAGGATTGTTTCTGACATCTCCCTCTGTCCGGGCCGCACCCTAACATCTGCATCTGCTCCGGCTAACCCAGTTCCAGAGGTTGAGCATCAGGCTGGGATCCAGCTGGGTTCTGGGATCCAGCAGACTTCTGACAGCTGTCTCGCCTGGGGTTCCTGCCTCCACCTGATGTACATCAGCAGCTGTATGGTTCTCACCAGATTGTGCCCCAGACATCTAACCACTAGCTTTTCCCACCGAGGTGCATACATCTGCACTGGTGGAGGGTGGGGATGACAGCTGTGATGCCTCAATCGCGGCATCCTTGGTGCTCTCCTCCGAAGTGTTCTCCTGCGATGCTGGATGGGAACCACCCAGGATGGGCCGGCACCGTCAACTGAAGGACCTGCGGGAGAATGGACATGTGGTCAATGGGAGGGATGGTTCAGTCAGTATGGAAATAATAACTCACGTTTGACAGGTACTCCGGGTGGGGTCCGATGTTTATTCACCTCTGTGGTTTTAGCCAATCTCCGCATTGGTGACCACTCTGTCCTCGGCCATCCCAGTCAACTCCAGCGTCCATTACTCAAAGGTGGTAAGAATCCATATGTCCAGCATGGCTCCACCAGTCTGGGGCCTCTCCTGGTGATTGTGGGTGAGCTTCTCCTGCGGAGACACAGAGAGGGCAACATTAGCCACACATGGTTTACAGTGGTGGGAGGGGGGTATGGGGTGTGGAGGAAGGGTTTGGGGGGGGGATGTTAAAAAGAGAGAGTTGGGGACGTCATGAAGCGTTGGGAGGGGAGGATGCCCGCGTGGGGATAGAAAGGTCTCGGGGTGGGGGTGGGGGGTGGCGTTGGTTTCAACTCACCCAAAGCTGCCCTGGTGTAGGTCATTTACCTTCTTACGACACTGGAGGCCAGTCCTCCTGTTCACACATCCCGAACTTACGGCCGCCGCCACCTCATCCCAGTGGCACTGGCAGCCCTGTGGCTCACCCTGCGGGACACTCGGGGGAAACAGGACATCCTTCCTGGCCTCCATCTCATCGAGGAACCACCCCGGGTCTGGCCAGGATTAGCTGAGCAAGTGCTGTTTAAGTGCTGCTCGACCTCGTTAGCGAGGGGCTGGCAAACACGGTCCCAGCGAATCGGCTGGCGAACCTTTATTTGTGACAAGAAACCCGTAGGCCTCATTAAGTGGACAAATTGACGGTGAATAGCATTACCAGCCTCTCTGGGCCGAGCGCCAGGAAGCTCGCGGCAGTTCTCGCTCGCTACCACACTTACAAATATTTCCCACCCAGAAATTCACGCCCAGAATCTCCTTATGCAGCTCAATTTCAGGGTTTATTTTATAATGCTCCTGTGAAGCGCCTTGGGGTGTTTTATTACATTAAAGGTGCAACATAAATATAAACTGTTGTTGATATTTCAGCTTCTACTTTAATTTCATATATGTCCCAATCATTTATTTCACTCTCCGTGGAATTCAATTAGAATGAAGGATATTCATCACATGTTGCTTCTTGGAGTTTGTTGTCTGTGGGCATTCTTCATTAGGATCTTTTGCTCCTCCTCTTTGATATCACTATTCCTGAAAGCCTGGAGTTCCCTTTGATGGCCCCAGGAGAGACGGCGCATGGAAACGTGCCAGGTTGGCGGCTTGGCGAGGGCCTTTTGTGTCACCGGTTAAATCCCAGTGGCAGGGGGATGAGCCGTTCAGTGGAAATTAATTGTCCACTTAAGGGCCTCAACTGACCCACTGGTGGGCATGCTTTCTGATACCACCACTGGTATAGTTGTGATGAAAGTAGAGGCAATGGGCAGGCCACCAACTGGACTTAATGAGCTCCTCACTCCCGCTCCACCTTCAATTCCCCCTGCTGATGGAGAAGCGTAAAATCAAGACCTTAGACTCCCGTGTTGAATTCATAGCGGTTGATTCTGGAGTAAATCTTTGGGCTGATTGTATATTTAATCTATGGGTTAGCATTTATGTCAATGCAGTGTGCCTCTTCTCATTTTATTTAGCACAATATAATTTGCTCTGAAGAGTCGTCATGAGGTCTCTATCTCTGTTTCCGTCTCCATAGATGGTGTCAGACATGCCTAGCTTTTCCAGCATTTTCTGTTTTTATTTATAATTTGCATTTGATGCTCTATGTGTTTTCACACCTATGCACATTCCAGATTAATTCGGAGAATAAGGTGTCTTTGCACGATGTAACACAAATGCTACGTCCATTTATCCCAAATAAAATGAAGCTAGATCTAAAAGAAAATGTAAAAGCAACAAGAAAGAACTTTTGTGCAGATGGAAACTACATTATTTTATCACAAATTGAAGTTATTTTTATCCGCATTGCTGATTTTGCAGCCCTTCATAGGAAGTGGATGCCTGGTAATTTAGCAATCACAAAGTGTCGAAAAATATTGAGAAAATAAACAAAGAAAACACTCCAAATGCCATTGTGACTACACATTTTTTCAATGTGGGCCAACTATACCAAACTGTTCCTGGCTGGTTAAATGAACCCTCACAATGCCTTCAGCAATTTGGACTGCCATCCGATCATTCTAGAGATTTATAGTACAAAGACAAATAATCTCTACTGGATTTACTGCAGCACCTCGCCAAGGATTGTTCAACTGCACCTCCCAAACCCTCACCTTCACACTCAGAAGATCAAAGGTGCATGGGAACAATCATTACCTTCAACCTTCGCTCCAAGTCACACACAACCCTGGCATAGACACCTATTGCTTTTTCTCCATTGCTCAGGCTAAATGCTGGAAATCCCATCTCACAAAATTGTGGGAGAACCTTCACCACATGGATTGCAGCAGTGCATGAAAATTCAGCACCACCGTCTCAAGATAACTAGAGATAGGCAATAAATGTACACACTCAGAAAATGAATATTTTTTTTTTTTTTAAAAAGAGTTAATTATTGATTTCATAAGCAAACCATTGCAAAGATTCCATTAAAATGCTCAGATGGCCATTGTACAGATTATTGTGTCGCTTTTTGAAGTAAAGCCTCTTTCCCACAAGAGGTGAAAATATAACTTACTATTAGACTGCAAGCATATTATATGACCTCAAGCAAGATATGTAAATGCTTTATATTAGTAAATGCATTTTGAACCAAATTGATTTTGTGGCTGTGGTTACTATTTCCGTGACCCATCTCTTCAAGATTTGTGTCCGGGTCTTTGAAGCTTTGTTCAATTTGAATTTTGATGCTGACCTAGTTGCCTGAGCGCAATTGTAATTCCTCAAAACTTTTGAGCCTCTCTACTGATCTGTTACATCTTGGCAAACTGCTGACTGCCAACTGCTGCAGAATTACAATGATATAATGCTCTACTCTTCCCATTTCAAAATGTATGCATTTTGGAGTGATTGCCTTATTTCCCAAAGAGCAAAACATGCACTTTTTCCAAAGTACAAATAGGACACTTAAAATCAAAATACATCAGGAATTATGCTTCTAACAGAGTTTATTCACAATAAAGTCCTTATTAAAGGCTAGCATATAATCCAGCAATGCTTTTGGAACCATAATTAGAGTTTTTAAAGTGAAGGCTGCATTTAAAAAAATAAACTATCTGTTGTAATTTCTGAGCAACAGAGGTAGTGTCCGATATGCGGAAAGCTCCATTCTTTTAAAAACAAGGAGTAAATGCAAATGTCGCCACAGTCCCAGAGGACCATGCTCTCCGCTTTGAGGGAGAGCTGACTGGTGGTGATTTAACCGGAGAGTCACCACACCTCAGGGGGGGGGGGGCGAGGTTGAGAAGGTGGGGCCTTCATGAATAACCTCAACTGATGTGGTAAATGAAGCTGCGCTGTTGGCGTCTCGTCGCATCACAAACCAGTCGTCCAGCCAATTGAGTTAAACCACCCCCTGCACGAGGAGTGATGATCATATTACAACTTTTAAGTTAATTTATTGTATTTATGTTTCTTGTTCGACATTTAACATACAGTTTTTGCAATCATTTTAAACTAAAAAGTGGTAAAAGTATTTTGAAACTAACCTCCATGGTGGGTGGGTCCTTTCTGCGTCCTCGTATCCAAGCTGTTATGTACAAAAGAAAATTAAAATTTACTAAAATCAAATATCTTATAAAAATGTTCCCAATATGTTTAGGAAATAAAATAAATGACAATGTCTTGTAAATGACAAAATGATCCAAATTCTGATGCCGGCATCCATTCATGACATTACTTTTCTCTTTCAGTGCAAATTACACTAATTTGCACATTTCAGCCATTTAAATTTTTTTTTTTCTCTGATGCTTAGTATTCAGAGTTTGAAAAAATCTCTTCTGAAGTTCATGTTCTTTTTCAAACAATTCTACATTGTAGTGCTGCTATTACTCCAACGTAACAAAGTATGAGCCAAAAGTGCATATCATAACAGATCACTAATTAAGTTTTTGTCAGTGGTGAGGGGGCACAGATCAAATGTTTCACAAAATACTTGATTAATTCTTGTCTGTATTAAAAAGCTGGTTATAAAATATTGAACTGTACTTCAACATGTGGCTGGTTAAAAAATTGAAACAATTGACTTCCGGGTGCGGCGATGACCAGCTGAGTCACACGTTTCGGCAGCTCCCTGTGAAACGGACTTTTGGGCTCTTGATAGGAGCCCCAATGGCAATTTTAACGGCTGAAAACACCGTGCGGTAAACCAGAAGGGTGTTCCCCCTGGACACGGATGGAAAAAGGAGAGGAAAGTGGCCGGATTGCAGCGGATCCTTTGGAACAACGGCAAGGAAGGCAAGCAGAAACCAAGATGGCGTCGGAAGGTGGCAGTTTCATATGGGGCCCTGAACAACAAGAGTTTTTGAAACGCTGCGTGGAGGAGATAAAAAAGGAAATGAAGAAAGAGTTGTTGGCCCCGATATTACAGGCGATTGAAGGGCTGAAAGAGGAACAAAAGACCCAGGAGCAGGAGCTTCGGGTCGTGAAGGCGAAAGCAGCAGAGAATGAAAACGACATACAGGGCCTGGTGGTGAAGTCGGAGATACAGGAGGCACAGCAGAAACGATCTGTGGAGAGGTTGGAGGCACTGGAAAATAACGCAAGGAGGAACAACGTGAGGATTCTTGGCCTTCCTGAAGGTGTGGAGGGGGCGGACGTCGGGGCATATGTGAGCACGATGCTGCACTCGTTAATGGGAGTGGAGGCCCCGACGGGTCCGTTGGAGGTGGAGGGAGCATACCGAGTTATGGTGCGAGGACCGAGAGCAGGAGAAGCTCCCAGAGCCATAGTGGTGAGATTTCTCCGTTTTAAGGATAGAGAAATGGTCCTTAGATGGGCGAAGAAAACTCGGTGTAGTAAATGGGAGAACGCGGTGATCCGCGTCTATCAAGATTGGAGTGCGGAGGTGGCGAGAAGGAGGGCGAGCTTTAATCGGGCCAAAGCGGGTACTTCACAAAAAAAAGATAAAGTTTGGAATGCTGCAACCGGCAAGACTGTGGGTCACATATCAAGGGAGGCACCACTACTTTGAGACGGCGGATGAAGCGTGGACTTTTATTGTAGAAGGAAAATTGGAATGATTGGACTACGAAAATGAACGTTTGGACAAAGTGGTGGGACGAGTGGGGGGGGGGGGGGGGGGGGGGGGCGAAGAGGGATTGTATGATTAATCCTGCGGTATGGTAACTTTTCTTTCTCCCACAGGTGGTGATGGGGGGAGGTGGGGAGGGAGAGGAGATGGGGCGTTGGCCATGGGAGGCGGGGCCGAGGGAGAGGCGCGGGCTTGGTTCCCGCGCTATGATAATTATGGCGGGAATAGAGAAGCAGGAAGGAGGGGGCGCCGCACGGGGCGAGCCGTGATCACGGGGGGAAGCCGAGGTCAGCCAGAGTTTGCTGACTTCTGGGAGCAACATGGGGGGAGTAATTACGCTAGCGGGGGGTCTAGCGGGGGGGGGGGGGGAATTACTGGGTTGTGGCTGCTGGGGAAAGGGGGGAGTGGGTGCGGGAAAGGATGGGCGGGGGGGCACCGTCTGGGAGAAATACAGCCGCGTGGGAACTGGGCGAGAAGCTGGAAAAAGATGATGGCTAACCGGCAAGGGGGGGGGGGGGGGTGGGGAAGCCCCCCAACTCGGCTGATCACGTGGGGGGGGGTGGGAAGCCCCCCAACTCGGCTGATCACGTGGAACGTGAGGGGGCTTAACGGGCCGATAAAGAGGGCACGAGTACTCGCACACCTTAAGAAACTTAAAGCAGATGTGGTCATGTTACAGGAAACGCACCTGAAACTGATAGATCAGGTTAGGTTGCGCAAAGGATGGGTAGGGCAGGTGTTCCATTCGGGGCTGGATGCGAAAAACAGGGGGGTGGCTATATTAGTGGGGAAGCGGGTAATGTTCGAGGCAAAGACTATAGTGGCGGATAACGGGGGCAGATACGTGATGGTGAGTGGCAAATTACAGGGAGAGATGGTGGTGTTGGTAAACGTGTATGCCCCGAATTGGGACGATGCCAATTTTATGAGGCGAATGCTAGGACGCATCCCAGACCTAGAGACCGGAAAGCTGATAATGGGGGGAGACTTTAACACGGTGTTGGAACCAAGGCTGGATAGGTCGAAGTCCAGGACTGGTAGGAGGCCGGCAGCAGCCAAGGTGCTTAAGGATTTTATGGAGCAGATGGGAGGGGTGGACCCGTGGAGATTCCGTAGACCTAGGAGTAAGGAGTTCTCGTTTTTCTCCTATGTCCATAAAGTCTATTCACGCATAGACTTTTTTGTGTTGGGTAGGGCATTGATCCCGAGGGTGAGGGGAACGGAATATACGGCTATAGCCATTTCGGATCATGCCCCACACTGGGTAGACTTGGAGATAGGGGAGGAAACAAGAGGGCGTCCACCCTGGAGAATGGATATGGGACTAATGGCGGATGAGGGGGTGTGCTTAAGGGTGAGGGGATGCATTGAAAAGTACTTGGAACTCAATGACAATGGGGAGGTTCAGGTGGGAGTGGTCTGGGAGGCGTTGAAGGCGGTGGTTAGGGGGGAGCTGATATCAATAAGGACACATAAAGGGAAGCAGGAGAGTAAGGAACGGGAGCGGTTGTTGCAAGAACTTTTGAGGGTGGACAGACAGTATGCGGAAGCACCGGAGGAGGGACTGTATAGGGAAAGGCAAAGGCTGCAGGTGGAATTTGACTTGCTGACCACAGGCACTGCAGAGGCACAATGGAGGAAGGCGCAGGGTGTACAGTATGAATATGGAGAGAAGGCGAGCAGATTGCTGGCACACCAATTGAGGAAAAGGGGAGCAGCGAGGGAAATAGGGGGGGGTGAGAGACGAAGATGGAGAGACGGAGCGGGGAGCGGAGAGAGTGAATGAAGTGTTTAAGACATTTTATAAAAAATTGTATGAAGCTCAACCCCCGGATGGGAGGGAGAGAATAATGGAGTTTTTGGATCGGCTGGAAATTCCCAAGGTGGAAGAGCAGGAAAGGATGGGATTGGGAGCACAGATCACGGTAGAAGAAGTGGTGAAAGGAATTAGGAACATGCAGACGGGAAAGGCCCCGGGACCGGACGGATTCCCAGTTGAATTTTACAGAAAATATTTGGACTTGCTCGCCCCGCTACTGACGAGGACCTTCAACGAGGCAAAGGAAAGGGGACAACTGCCCCCGACTATGTCAGAAGCAACAATATCGCTTCTTTTAAAGAAGGAAAAGGATCCGCTACAATGCGGGTCCTACAGACCAATCTCCCTCCTCAATGTAGATGCCAAGGTCTTGGCCAAGGTAATGGCAATGAGAATAGAGGAATGTGTCCCGGGGGTGGTTCACGAGGACCAAACTGGGTTTGTGAAGGGGAGACAGCTGAACACGAACATACGGAGGTTGTGAGGGGTAATGATGATGGCCCCACCAGAGGGTGAAACGGAGATAGTAGTGGCGATGGATGCCGAGAAAGCATTTGATAGAGTGGAGTGGGATTATCTGTGGGAGGTGTTGAGGAGATTTGGGTTCGGAGAGGGGTATGTTAGATGGGTGCAGCTGTTGTATAGGGCCCCAGTGGCGAGTGTGGTCACGAATGGACGGGGATCGGCATATTTTCGGCTCCATAGAGGGACAAGGCAGGGATGTCCTCTGTCCCCATTACTGTTTGCACTGGCGATTGAGCCCCTGGCGATAGCGCTGAGAGGTTCCAAGGGATGGAGGGGAATACTTAGGGGAGGAGAAGAACACCGGGTATCTTTATATGCGGATGATCTGCTACTATATGTGGCGGATCCAGCGGAGGGGATGCCAGAAATAATGCGGATACTTGGGGAGTTTGGGGATTTTTCAGGGTATAAATTGAACATGGGAAAGAGTGAGCTGTTTGTGGTGCATCCAGGGGAGCAGAGTAGAGAAATAGAAGACCTACCGTTGAGGAAGGTAACAAGAGACTTTCGTTACCTGGGGATCCAGATAGCTAAGAATTGGGGCACATTGCACAGGCTAAATTTGACGCGGTTGGTGGAACAGATGGAGGAAGATTTCAAGAGATGGGATATGGTAGCATTGTCAATGGCAGGGAGGGTGCAGGCAGTTAAGATGGTGGTCCTACCGAGATTCCTTTTTGTGTTTCAGTGTCTCCCGGTGGTGATCACGAAGGCTTTTTTCAAAAGGATAGAAAAGAGCATCATGGGTTTTGTGTGGGCCGGGAAGACTCCGAGAGTGAGGAAGGGATTCTTACAGCGTAGTAGGGATAGGGGGGGGCTGGCACTACCGAGCCTAAGTGAGTATTATTGGGCCGCTAATATTTCAATGGTGAGTAAGTGGATGGGAGAGGAGGAAGGAGCGGCGTGGAAGAGATTAGAGAGGGCGTCCTGTAGGGGGACCAGCCTGCAGGCTATGGTGACAGCCCCATTGCCGTTCTCACCAAGGAACTATACCACGAGTCCGGTGGTGGTAGCTACACTGAAGATTTGGGGACAGTGGAGACGACATAGGGGAAAGACCGGAGCACTGGGGGGGTCCCCGATAAGAAACAACCATAGGTTTGCCCCGGGGGGAATGGATGGGGGATATGGAATGTGGCAAAGAGCAGGTATAACGCAATTGAAAGATCTATTTGTGGATGGGAAGTTTGCGAGTCTGGGAGCGCTGACCGAGAAATATGGGTTGCCCCAAGGGAATGCATTCAGGTACATGCAATTGAGGGCTTTTGCGAGGCAGCAGGTGAGGGAATTCCCGCAGCTCCCGACACAAGAGGTGCAGGACAGAGTCATCTCAAAGAAATGGGTGGGGGACGGTAAGGTGTCGGATATATATAGGGAAATGAGAGACGAAGGGGAGACTATGATGGACGAACTAAAAGGGAAATGGGAAGAAGAGCTAGGGGAGGAGATTGAGGAGGGGATGTGGGCAGATGCCCTAAACAGGGTAAACTCGTCGTCCTCGTGCGCCAGGCTAAGCCTGATTCAGTTTAAGGTATTACACAGGGCACATATGACTGGAACACGGCTCAGTAAATTTTTTGGGGTGGAGGATAGGTGTGCGAGGTGCTCGAGAAGCCCAGCGAATCATACCCATATGTTTTGGTCATGCCCGGCACTACAGGGGTTTTGGATGGGGGTGACAAAGGTGCTTTCGAAAGTAGTAGGAGTCCGGGTCGAACCAAGCTGGGGGTTGGCTATATTTGGGGTTGCACAAGAGCCGGGAGTGCAGGAGGCGAAAGAGGCCGATGTTTTGGCCTTTGCGTCCCTAGTAGCCCGGCGCAGAATATTGCTAATGTGGAAAGAAGCCAAGCCCCCGGGGGTGGAGACCTGGATAAATGATATGGCGGGGTTCATAAAGTTAGAGCGGATTAAGTTCGTCCTAAGGGGGTCGGCTCAAGGGTTTACTAGGCGGTGGCAACCGTTCGTCGAATATCTTGCGGAAAGATAGATAGGGGAGAACAAAGAAGGCAGCAGCAGCGGCCCAGGACTTTGGGGGGGGGGGGGGGGGGGGAGGGATTGGGGGGGGGGGGGGGGGGTGGCCTGAGACAAGGCAGTTGCCAATTAGGGCTAGTTTTTTTTTTTTTTTTTTTGTTATTTAATATTTATTTATTTGTTGTTGTTTTTGTTTAAATTTAAAAAAGGTCATTATTATCTGTATTGTTATAATGTTGTGTAAAGGATGCACAATGTACTGTGTTGGTTGACCAAAAATTTTCAATAAAATATTATTTAAAAAAAAAAAAAAAAAATTGAAACAATTAAGCCTCAGGTGTAAACACAACAGTACATGGATTTAGATAGCACTTTCTCACATTGTCAAACGTTTTCATACAATTACATCCTCTTTATTAATGTAATGACAGTGTTGGATGCAAAAGTCTTGGTCATTCTGCGACAGCATTGTTCTGTATACAACAATAAGATGAATTTGTAGTTTGTCAGTTTTATTTGGTGTTATCTGCTGAAGGAGGGATAGTACGCAACACACGAGGAGAACTTGCTGTTTTTCTTCAAACCATGCCATTGTATCATTAATGCCCAGCTGAACAGACAAATAAGATGCACTGTGCAGATGAATATGATATTGCAGATAGTTCAAAAACATTTTTTTTTTTTTGTTGCTGTTTCTAACTTCTGGCAACTTCTGGTTTGTAATGCAGAACAAAGCCAGCAGCACGGGTTCAATTCCCATACCAGCCTCCCCGAACAGGTGCTGGAATGTGGCGACCAGGGGCTTTTCACAGTAACTTCATTGAAGCCTACTTGTGACAATAAGCAGATATTATTATTATTTCAAAAGTAAATTCTTCGTTAGCTGCAAAGTACTCTGGATGTCCTGAAGTTATGAAAGGTGCTGAAATGCAAATAACCTTATTCCCAAATCACAATGCATAGTAACATTGAGTGATGAGACAAAATAAAAATCAGCCTGAATTCCCATTCCTAATTAAGATCCAGTAACTCCTGACAGAATGTATTTATTTGTGGATTGCGTGTGAAGGGAGGCAAAGCTCAGAAGCAAAGTCACCCCAGTCAAACAGGCTCATAGCACAACAGACTGCTGCTTGAGAATTTAACCTTTCAGTACTTTAAAATTATCTGAACTATTTTGCTTTTGTTGCAGTTTTTGAATGAATCTCTTCAGGTTTGACCCAGCGACAGTGAAGGAACAGCAATATAGTTCCAAATCAGGATGGTGTGGGGCTTGGAGAGGAACTTGCAGGTGGTGATGTTCCCATGCATCTCTTACCCTTGCCCCTCCGGTTTGGAAGGCACTGTCAAGTGGGCTGTTTTGTCCTGGATGGTGTTGAGCTTCTCGAGTGCTGTCGGTGCTGCACTCATCCATCACACTCCTTTTTTTTTCTTGAAATATATTTTATTGAAAGTTTTCATTCATAATTTTTTCCCCATACACATCAAACAAAGAAAATTTAACAGTACAAGTAACATGATAACTACAATCTAATAAAGAGTAACTAACTAATATGGTAAACTAAACAATTAACATAAAATGAAACTTTCCCCTCCCCCCTGGGTTGCTGCTGCTGGTCATCTATCTTCCCTCTAACGTTCCGCTAGGTAGTCGAGGAATGGTTGCCACCTTCTGGTGAACCCTTGAGCCGATCCTCTCAGTGCAAACTTAATCTGCTCCAGTTTTATGAACCCCGCCATATCGCTTATCCAGGCCTCCAGTCCGGGAGGTTTCGCTTCCTTCCACATGAGTAAAATCCTACGCCGGGCTACTAGGGACGCAAATGCCACGACATCGGCCTGTTTCGCCTCCTGCACTCCCGGCTCATCCGCAACTCCAAGTAAAGCTAACCCCCAGCCTGGTTTGACCCGGACCTTCACCACCTTCGAAATCACTCCCGTCACTCCCCTCCAATACCCCTCCAGTGCCGGGCAAAACCAAAACATATGTGTGTGGTTTGCCGGGCTTCCGCCGCACCTCCCACACTTGTCCTCCACTCCGAAGAACCTGCTCAACCTTGCTCCCGTTATGTGTGCTCTATGTAGCACCTTAAATTGAATCAGGCTAAGCCTGGCACACGAGGAAGAGGAATTTACCCTGCTTAGGGCATCCGCCCACAGACCCTCCTCTATCTCCTCCCCGAGCTCTTCTTCCCACTTTCCTTTCACTTCGCCCACCAGCTCCTCTTAATTGCCTGCACTCTGCCCGCCAGTGACAGTGGCTGCATGTCCCACCTCTTGAAGTCCTCTTCCATTTGTTCCACCAGTCGTGTCAGATTAAGTCTGTGCAGGGTTCCCCAGCTCCTGGCTATCTGAATCCCCAGGTATCGAAAGTTTCTTTCCACTTTCCTTAAAGGCAGGCCATCTATCCCTCTACTCTGGTCCCCAGGGTGTATCACGAAAAGTTCACTCTTCCCCATGTTAAGCCTATATCCCGAGAAATCTCCGAACTCCCTCAATATCTGCATGACCGCTGTCATCCCCCCCACTGGGTCCGTCACATACAACAGTAGGTCATCCGTGTAGAGTGACACTCGGTGTTCTTCTCCCCCTTTAATCACCCCTCTCCATTTTCTGGAGTCTCTCAGCGCCATGGCCAGTGGTTCAATTGCCAACGCGAACAGTAATGGAGATAGCGGGCATCCCTGTCTTGTTCCCCTGTATAGTCGGAAATACTCCGATCTTTGCCGACCCGTGACCACACTTGCCGTTGGGGCCCCATAGAGGAGTTTGACCCAGCTAACAAACCCGTCCCCGAACCCGAACCTCTTCAGCACCTCCCATAGATACTCCCACTCCACCCTGTCAAATGCCTTCTCTGCATCCATTGCCGCCACTATCTCTGCCTCCCCCTCTACTGGGGGCATCATTATCACCCCAAAAACCGTCGCACGTTGACATTTAGTTGTCTCCCCTTTACGAATCCTGTCTGGTCTTCGTGCACCACCCCCGGGACACAGTCCTCTATCCTCGATGCCAGCACCTTTGCTAGCAATTTGGCGTCCACATTTAGTAGTGAAATAGGCCTATAGGACCCGCACTGCAGCGGATCTTTATCCCGCTTCAAAATTAGCGATATCGTCGCCTCCGACATTGTCGGGGGTAGAGTCCCCCCTTCCCTGGCCTCGTTAAAAGTCCTCACCAGCAGCGGGCCCAGCAAGTCCACATATTTTCTATAAAATTCCACCGGGAACCCATCTGGTCCCGGGGCCTTCCCTGCCTGCATGTTCCCCAGCCCCTTGGTAACCTCGTCCACCCCAATTGGTGCCCCCAGGCCTTCCACCTCCTGCTCCTCCACCCTCGGGAACCTTAATTGGTCCAAAAACTGCCGCATCTCCTCTTTTCCCTCCGGGGGTTGGGACCTATAAAGTCTTTCGTAAAAGGTCTTAAACACCTCGTTTATCTTCCCTGCTCTCCGCACCGTAGCTCCCTTTTCGTCTCTAATTCTCCCTATCTCCCTCGCCGCTGTCCTCTTTCGCAGCTGATGGGCCAACAGGCGACTAGCCTTTTCCCCATATTCATATCTCATCCCCTGTGCCTTCCTCCACAGCACCTCCGTCCTCCTGGTGGTCAGAAGGTCGAACTCCGTCTGGAGTCGTCGTCTCTCCCTGTACAGTCCCTCCTCCGGGGTCTCCGCATATTCTTTGTCCACCCTTAAGATCTCCCCCAGTAATCTTTCCCTTTCCTTGGCCTCTGTTTTCCCTTTGTGGGCCCTGATGGAGATCAGCTCTCCTCTGACCACCGCCTTTAGTGCTTCCCATACCACTCCCACTCGGACCTCCCCGTCATCATTGGCCTCCAGTATCTCTCGATACATCCCCGCACCCTTTCACAGACTCCCTCATCCGCCAACAATCCCACATCTAATCGCCAGAGTGCACGCTGCTCCCTCTCCTCTCCTAGTTCCAGGTCCACCCAATGTGGGGCATGATCCGAGATAGCTATGGCTGAATACTCAGTTTCTTCCACCCTCGAGATCAACGACCTTCCCAAAACAAAAAATCTATCCGGGAGTACACCTTATGAACATGGGAGAAGAATGAGAACTCCTTGGCCTTCGGTCTAACAAATCGCCATAGATCCACTCCCCCCATTTGGTCCATAAACCCCTTAAGCACCTTGGCCGCTGCCAGCCTTCTTCCGGTCTTAGATCTGGATCTATCTAACTCTGGGTCCAGCACGGTGTTGAAGTCTTCCCCCCATTATCAAGTTTCCTACCTCCAGGTCCGGTATACGTCCCAGCATCCGCTTCATGAATCCCGCATCATCCCAATTCGGGGCATATACGTTAACCAACACGACCTCCATTCCCTCCAGCCTGCCACTCACCATCACATATCTGCCCCCACTATCTGCTACAATGTTCCTTGCTTCGAATGATACCCGTTTCCCCACCAGTATGGCCACCCCTCTATTCTCTGCATCCAGCCCTGAATGGAACACCTGTCCCACCCATCCTTTCCTTAACCTAACTTGGTCCGCCACCTTCAGGTGCGTCTCCTGGAGCATAGCCACGTCTGCCCTCAGTCCTTTCAAGTGCGCGAACACTCGGGCCCTTTTAATCGGTCCATTTAGGCCTCTCACGTTCCACGTGATCAGCCGCACTGGGGGGCTACCTGCCCCTTCCCGTGTCGACTAGCCATCACCCTCTCTAGGCCAGTCCCACGTCCCGATTCCGCGCTCCCACTCGTTCCCCAGGTGGCGCATTCCAGCCCCGACCACCCTTTCTTTAGCCAGTTCCTCTTTGATTTCTGCAGCAGCAACCCAGTTATCCTCCCCCCCTCCCCCCCCCCCCCCCCGCTTGATCCCCATCTAGCGTGATTGCTCCCCCCATATTACTTCCGCAAGTCAGCTGACTTCAACTGACCCCGGCTTCTCCCGCTCACTCCTTGACCCCCCCGTGTGGGGAACTCCCATCTACCTTGCGCCTATCTTCCCGCCATCACCTTTCTGGCGCGGGAACAAGGACAGTAGGCTCCATATTCTCTGTAGCTGTCCCGCCCCTTGTGGCGCAGCTCCCTCTCCCGCCCCACTCCCATTCCTCATCCTCCGCCTATGTCTCTTCTTTCCCCCCACCGGCGCCCATATTTCTTAGTGTCCCCCCCTTCCCAATTTACATCCCTATATACATCGACAGTGACATTTCCCTCTAATATCAGTCCCTCAGTTCTGATCCAGTTTCTCGTCTTTCATAAAGGTCCATGCTTCTTCCGCCGTTTCGAAGTAGTGATGTCTCTCCTGGTACGTGACCCATAGTCGCGCCGGCTGCAGCATCCCGAACTTCACCTTCTTCTTGTGTAACACCTCCTTGGCTCGATTAAAACTCGCCCTCCTTCTTGCCACCTCCGCACTCCAATCCTGGTACACCCGTACCACCGCATTCTCCCATCTACTACTCCGTACCTTTTTGGCCCATCTCAGAACCACTTCTCTATCATTAAGGCGGTGAAATCGCACGATTGTCGCCCTAGGTGGTTCTCCCGCCTTTGGTCTCCTCGCAGGGACCCCGATGAGCCCCCTCCACTTCTAAGGGGCCCGAAGGGGCCTCAGCTCCCATCAGCGAGCTTAGCATCGTGCTCACGTAAGCCCCGCAGTCCGCTCCTTCCACTCCCTCAGGGAGACCCAGGATCCAAAGGTTCTTCCTTCGTGCTCTGTTTTCTAGGGCCTCAATCCTTTCAATGCACTTTTTGTGGAGCGCCTCGTGCGTCTGTGTTTTGACCGCCAGGCCCAGGATCTCGTCTTCATTATCCGTCACCTTCTGCTCCACCAGGTGGAGCTCTGTCTCCTGGGTCCTTTGTGCCTCCTTAAGCTCCTCGATTGCCTGTAGCATCGGGGTCAGCATCTCCTTCTTAAGTAGCTCCACACACCATCTTAAGAATTCATCTTGATCGGGCCCCCATGTCGCCTGGGCTTTCTCCGCCGCCATCTTGCTTCTTTTTTCCTCCTGTCCCTATCGTCGAGGATTCTTCGCGATGTAGCCGCCGCCGACGATATTTTTCTCTTTCGTTGGGGGGGACTCCCTATTAACTCACCCCACACCGGGTTTCGTCCTGAAAAAATTCCCCGTTGGGGCTCTTAAAAGAGCCCGAAGGTCCGTTTGAGCTGGAGCCGCCGAAACGTGCGGCTTAGCTGGGCATCGCCGCAACCGGAAGTCATCCATCACACTCCTGACTCGTGCCCTGTAGATGCTGAACAGGCTTTGAGGAGTCAGAAGGTGAGTCAATCTGGTTTTGGTGTTTATTATTTGTGGAATAATATTGTCAAGGGCAGGACAGTGGATTGAATTATTTTACGTCCACCTGATTGAACAGACAAGTCTTCATGCTAATACTTCAATCAAAAGGCAGCACCTTGATCTATGTGGCACTGCCTCACTACTGAACTGCAAGCCTAGATTCTGTTCTCGTTGAGTCTTGAACCCCAAATCTTCTTACTAATAGGTGCCAGAGCTAGCAAAGAGCAAAACTGATACTTAAAATGCCTCTGGGAATCTTGAATCAAATGCCATGGACCAAATGATAGCAAATGTGACATTTTTCAAATAAGGCCTGAGCTCAGAGTGGACTAGGCGGAGTAGCTACAGAAAATTGAAAAATACAGAAAATATTTTTATTCTCCTTTTTCACATTTTCTCCCGCATTTACACCCATCAACAATAAACAATAATCAGCAACAGATATGTCAATCCCATAACAATAACAACGATCCCATCCTCCCACCAACCCCCAAACATCAGCCCGCATGTTTACATAAACAAATGACAAAAAGGAATCAGGGATTACCCATAGTCACCCTTAATATATACAGCCGCCCCCCCCCATTAATGTTCGATGTTATCCAGTTCTTGAAAGTGCATAATAAATAGTGCCCATGACTTGTAGAACCCCTCCGAGCTTCCCCTCAGTTCGAACTTAACCTTCTCAAGGGTCAAGTATTCCAACAGGTCCCCCCGCCACGCCAGGGCACTGGGTGGAGAGGCTGCTCTCCATCCCAGCAGGATCTGCCTTTGGGCGATCAATGAGGCGAAGGCGATGATATCTGCCTCCGCACCCGTTTCCAACCCTGGCTGGTCTGACAAGAGGGCACATGTTTAAAGTGGTTTGCAAAAGAACCAAGGTTAATATGAGCAATAACTTCCTTAATGCAGCATGTGGTTATGATCTGGAATAACTGCCAAAAAGAATGGTGGGAGGGAAGTTTCAACTGTGGCTTAAAGAGGGAATTAGATAAGCACCTAGATAAATAATGTACACGGCGACAGTGAAAGGACAGGGGCTGGAATTAGTTGGATTGCTCTGACATCGGCAGTAGGGAAAATGTTAGAATCTATTCTGTGGACGTGATAACTGGGCATTTAGAAAATAATGGTGAGATTGGGTGGGTTTATCAAAGGGAAATCATGTTTGACAAACCCGCTGAAGTTGTTTGAGGATGTTACTAGCAGGCAAGATAAAGGAGAACCAGTGGGGCGGCACCTTAGCAAATCTTCTTATTAATAGGTGCCAGAGCTAGCAAAGAGCAAAACTGATACTTAAAATGCCTCTGGGAATCTTGAATCAAATGCCATGGACCAAATGATAGCAAATGTGACATTTTAAAAATAAGGCCTGAGCTCAGAGTGGCCTAGGCGGAGTAGCTACAGAAAACTGGGAACCAGAGGACAAATGTTTAAAGTGGTTTGCAAAAGAACCGAGGTGCCTCACAGCACCAGAGATCCGGTTCAATTCCGGCCTTGGGTGATCATCTGCATGGAGCTTGCACACTCTCCTTGTCTGCATGGGTTTTCTCCAGGTACTCCAGTTTCCTTCTACAATCCAAAGATGTCCATCGGGTAAGGTGCAATGGCCACGTTAAATTGCCCCTTAAGTGTCCAAACATGTGCAGATTAGGGGAATGCGCCATGATCAATGCACGGAGTTACAGGTATGGAGGGGGTGGGTCTCGGTAGAGTGCTCTTTCAGAAGGTCAGTGCAGACTTCTAGGCCCAGCCATCTTCAACTGCTTCCTCAATGACCTTCCTTCCATCATAAGGTCAGAAGTGGAGACGTTTGCGGGTGACTGCACAATGTTCAGCACCATTCACGACTCCTCAGTTAATGAACCATGTCCAAATGCAGCAAGACCTGGACAATATCCAGACTTGGGCTGACAAGTGGCAAGTTACATTTGCGCCACACAAGTGCCAGGCAATGACCATTCCTACAAGAGAGGATCTAACCATCGCCCCTTGATTTCAATGGCATTACCATCGCTGAATCCCCCACAATCAACATCCTGGGGGTTACCATTGGTCAGAAACTGAACTGGACTAGCATTAATACTGTGGCTACCAGGGCAGGTCAAAGGCTAGGAATCCTACAGCGAGCAACTCACCTCCTGACCCCCAAAGTCTGTCGACCATCTACAAGGCACAAGTCAGGAGTGCAATGGAATACTCTTCACTTGCCTGGATGAGTACAGCTCCAACAAAACTTAAGAAGCTTGACGCCATCAAAAGCAGCCCGCTTGATTGCTCCCCCTTCCACAAAAATTCAAATCCTCCACCACCGACGAACAGTGGCAGCCGTGTGTACCATCTACACGATGCACTGCAGTAACTCACCAAGGTTCCTCAGACAGCACCTTCCAAACCCACGACCACCATCATCTAGAACGACAAGAATAGCAGATACCTGGGAACCCCACCGCATGGAGGTTCCCCTCCAAGTCACTCACCACCCTGACTTGGAAATATATCGGTGTTCCTTTACTGTCGCTGGGATAAAATCCTGGACCTCCCTCCCTAACATCACAGTGGGTGTACCTACACCTCAAGGGCTGCAACGGTTCAAGATGGCAGTTCACCACCACACTTTGAAGGGTAACTAGGGATGGTCAATAAATGCTGGCCTAACCAGCGATGCCCACATTCTGTAAATGAATTTTTAAAAACTCAATGGGCCGAATGGCTCCCTTTGGCACTGTGTAAATGTGTATCGTCGTCATAGACCCAGATAACCATCGACTGCTTTCCCCTTTGAGGGTGAGAGCTGACTGGTGGTGATTTAACCCAAGAATCACCACACCTCAGGTGAGGGGCAAGGTTGAGAAGACGGAGCCTTCATGAATACATGAATTGAACCTGCGCTGCTGGCTTCGCGCCGCATCACAAACCAACTGTGGCCAACTGGACGTCCCTCTTCTGTACTGTAGGGATTCTATGGATGTGGTGTATTTGGATTTTCAGAAGGCTTTGGGTAAGAACCTTCATAGGAGATTAGCAAGCAAAATTGGGGGTAATATATTAATGTGGATTGAGGATTGGTTATTGGACAGAAAACAGAGTAGGGTCAAACAGTTCATTCTCAGATTGGCAGGCTGTGACGAGTGAGGTATCCCAAGGAACAGTGCTTGGGCCCCAGCTATTCACAATCTACACAGTGATCTGGTTGTGGGACAAAATATTTCCAAGTTTGTTGATGACACAAAATGAGGTGGGAATATGAGTAGCGAGGAGGATGCTTCAAGGAGATTTATACAGACTAAGTGAGTGGGCAGCTGGAATATGTGAAGTTATCCTCTCGGTATGAAAAACAGAAATACAGAGCATTTCTTAAATGGAGAGAGACTGGGAAATGTTCATGTCCAAAGACATGAGGCAGCACGGTAGCATTGTGAATAGCACAACTGCTTCACAGCTCCAGGGTCCAAGGTTCAATTCCGGCTTGGGTCACTCTCCGTGCGGAGTCTGCACATCCTCTCCGTGTGTGCGTGGGTTTCCGCCAGGGGCTCCGGTTTCCTCCCACAGTCCAAAGATGTGCAGGTTAGGTGGAGAAAGATGTGCAGGTTAGATGGATTGGCCATGATAAATTGCCCTTAGTGTCCAAAATTGCCCTTAGTGTTGGGTGGGGTTACTGGGTTATGGGGATAGGGTGGAGGTGTTGACCTTGGGTAGGGTGCTCTTTCCAAGAGCCGGTGCAGACACGATGGGCCGAATGGCCTCCTTCTGCACTGTAAATTCTATGAATTCTATGATCTATGACCTGGGTGTTCTTGTTTGTAAGTCACTGAAAGTTAACAAGCAATTAGAAAGGCAAATGGAATTTGCAGTGCAAGGAGATTTGAGTACAGGAATAAGGGGCGATTCTCCGACCCGGCGAGGGGGTCGGAGAATCGCCGGGGGCTGGCGTGAATCCCGCCCGTTGCCGAATTCTCCGGCACCGGATATTCGGCGGGGGCGGGAATCGAGCCGCGCCGGTTGGCAGGCGCCCCCCCGCGATTCTCCGGCCCGGATGGGCTGAAGTCCCGCTGCTAAAATGCCTGCCCCGCCGGCGTAGATTAAACCACCTACCTTACCGGCGGGACAAGGCGGCGCGGGCGGGCTCCGGGGTCCGGGGGGGGGGGGGGGGGGGCGCGGGGCGATCTGGCCCCGGGGGGTGCCTCCACTGTGGCCTGGCCCGCGATCGGGGCCCACCGATCCGCGGGCGGGCCTGTGCCGTGGGGGCACTCTTTCCCTTCCCCCTTCACCACGGTCTCCCCCGCGCATGCGCCGCCCGGAGATGTCATTTCCGCGCCAGCTGGCCGGGCACCAAAGGCCTTTTCCGCCAGATGGCGGGACGGAAATTCGTCCGGCGCCAGCCTAGCCCCTTAAGGTTGGGGCTCGGCCCCCAAAGATGGGGAGCATTCCGCACCTTTGGGGTGGCGGGATGCCAGACTGATTTGCGCCGTTTTGGGCGCCAGTCGGCGGACATCGCGCCGATACCAGAGAATTTCGCCCAAGGAAGTCATACTGCAGCTGTATAGAGCTTTGGTGAGACCACACCTGGAGTGGTGTCAGCAATTTTGGCCTCTTTATCTAAGGAAGGGTATACTGGCCATAGCGGGAGTTCAACAAAGGTTCCCCAGCTGAATTCCAGGAATGGTAGGATTGTCCCATGAGGAAAGACTGAGGAGACTGGGTCAAAATTCTTTAGAGTTTGGAAGAATAAGAGGTGATCTCATTGAAGTGTACAAAATTCTTCCAGGGCTTAACAGAGTAGATGTAGAAAGTATTTTTTTTTGGTTGATGGAGTCTATAACCAGGGTAAACAGCCTCAGAATAAGGGACTAGCCATTTAGGACTGAGATGAGAAGGAATTTCTTCAGTCAAAGGGTAGTAACTTTTTGGGGAATTTTCTACCCCCAGAAGACTAAGGTTGTGAATGTTCAAAGCCGGGGGTGATACATTTCTAAATACCAATGACATTAAGGGATACGATGAAAATGAGATGGAATTTCAACCATTATCTAGTTAAATGGCAGAGCAACCTTGAGGGGCCGAATGGTCTACACCTGCTCCTATATTCCGAGCTGGCATGGGCCAATCGGCCACATGGTCCCCTTCTGTACTGTAATCATTCTATGATTTTAATTTATAAGTCAATTAGTCTGACATCAGTGTTGGGAAAAATTCCAGAGCATTTTATAAAATGCCATCAATGTTCATCTAAAGATACCATAGACCATAAGATATAGCCAGCAACAGGATTATTCCAATTATACTGGAATTCTTCAGAATGCAACTAAATTGCTTGCCAAACACAGCACAGAAAATGTAATCCATTTGGAATTTTTCAAGGCATTTAAGACGTTTCAAATTTGAGGCTTTCAAGAAGATTAGCATTCATGAATTTAACAACCCTAATGTACCATTTAAAGCAGAAGGTGACAATAAATGAAAAAGCTGCACTTGGGTGTAACCCAATTCATAAAAAAAAAATTAGAGCACCCAATTCATTTTTTCAATTAAGGGGCAATTTAGCGTGACCAATCCACCTACTCTGCACATCTTTGGGTTGTGGGGGCGAAACCCACGTAAACATGGGGAGAATGTGCAAACGCCACACGGGCAGTGACCCAGAGCCGGGATCGAACCTGGGACCTCGGCGCCGTGAGGCAGCAGGGCTAACCCACTGCGCCACCGTGCTGCCCCAACCTGTTATTCATAATATGTAATGGAAGAGTGCACTTCCTATAATAAAAAAAAAGGTTTGCTGATAGTAAATGAATTAACGAATCTGAAATTTAAAAAAAACTAGTTTCAGTGATGGTGAGTGTGAAACTACCAGATTGTCATTAAAATCTATCCGGTTCACTAATGTTTCGGGAAGTAAATCTGACGTCCTTACCTGGTGTTACAACCATGTAACAGGCATTTCCTTATGTAATGATATGTCTATAGGCACACCAGTGAAGGGTTAATTATTACATCTCAGTGTATTTCTTTTGTAAAGGCCCCGAAGAATCCAGCACGAGTTTTAAGGATACAAAATAATAAAGTTTATTTACTATAACAATTTATACATAGTAGTAGCAGTAACTTCCCTTGCTACCTTCTCCTTCCTCCTGGTTCCTGGACTGGCCAGCTTATTTATAGGAGGAGTTTCTCCGCCCCCCCTCATTGGGGAAGTTCATACTCCCATAGGATTGTGGGATAATCATTAGTCCCCAGCCAATCGTCAGTAGGCAGGTTATAACATCCCTCCCCCCCAAAGTCCAAGGAATCCACCGTAGGCCCTGGCGAAGGAAGGCGTCGAACTCGTTTGGCCGCAGGCCGGACGCCATTTGCACGCGGCGCTGGATCAGGCGGCGTATAACGAGACGGAGACCGGCGCTTCCGTGATGAACGGCGTGGTTGTACATCCACGGCCTGTGGACCCGAGGAATCTCCCTCTGATTCATCCTGTGTCTCCATCTCGGAGTCAGAGTCTGCTGCCTCCGTCATGTCAGCATCTCTGTCCCCATTCGGTCCCGTCATGACCTGCGCAGGCTTTGAGTGAGGCACCAGTGGAAGATTTGGAGGACTACCTTCCCTTGTTTCTGGTCTTTGCCGCTGTTGAACTGAGCTCCGGGGGCGGGGAATCTTTTGCGGGGATGATCTTCTGGACCGGACGTGGTCTACATGTTTTCGCTGGAGACGCCCCTGGGCTTGCACTTGGTACGATATAGGGCCCGTTTGGCGAAAGATTACCCCAGGAACCCATTGGGCACCACCAGCAAAATTCCGCACGAATACTGGGTCACCGGGCGCAAACTGCCGAATCGGACGATGCTGAGACAATCCCGGTCCCTGCCGTTCTTGTGTGCGGCGTACTTTTGCGCCAATGTCCGGGAAGACCATACTAAGGCGGGTGCGAAGTCTCCGGCCCATTAGGAGTTCTGCGGGAGCTACCCCAGTCACTGTATGGGGGGTGGTCCTGTACGTAAACAAAAACCGAGCCAGTCTCGTGTCCATTGATCCGGAAGACTGCTTCTTTAGGCCTCTTTTGAATGTTTGCACTGCACGCTCTGCCAACCCATTTGAAGCCGGGTGGTAAGGGGCAGTGCGGATATGGCGGATGCCGTTCATCTTTGTAAACCTAGCAAACTCCTCACTCGTGAATGGAGTGCCATTATCCGTGACCAGCACCTCGGGGAGGCCATGCGTGCTAAATGATAAACGCATTTTTTCAATTGTTGCGCAGGACGTTGTCCCCTGCATCTTATGCACCTCCAGCCATTTGGACTGGGCGTCAATTAGTAGGAGGAACATGGATCCCTGAAAAGGGCCTGCGAAATCTGCATGTAAGCGTGCCGAAGGCCGCCCTGGCCATTCCCAGTGATGTAGGGGCGCGGCCGGCGGAAGCTTCTGATGCTCCTGGCAAATGGAGCAGTTTTGGGCCACCTTCTCAATGTCGGTGTCGAGGCCTGGCCACCAGACATAACTCCGGGCCAACATTTTCATCTTGGTCACGCCCGGATGCCCATTGTGCAAGTCTGATAATATCAGCTCCTGGCCTTTTTCCGGGACAACCACACGCGTCCCCCACAAGAGGATGCCGTCTTCCACGCTGAACTCTGACAGCTTGGAGGAAAATGCCCGTAACTCGCCTGGGAGCTGTCTATGCTGCCCACCATACAGGACTATGTGCCGAACCTTTGACAGGACTGGCTCCGTCTGGGTCCACTCACGGATCTGTGATGCCGTGACAGGCAAGGTGTCCATAAAATTTAGGGTTGCGACCACCTCACCGGTCGTGGGGGTCGACATGGGGCCGGTCGATAAAGGCAATCGGCTCAGTGCGTCGGCATTTGCTATCTGCGTACCTGGTTTGTGCTCCAGAGAATACTCATATGCAGCAAGCAACAAAGCCCAGCGCTGGATCCGTGCAGAAGCAATGGGCGGTATCGGCTTATCCTCTCTGAAGAGTCCCAGCAGGGGCTTATGATCAGTCACGATAGTGAAATGGCGGCCGTACACATACTGGTGGAAGCGTTTCACCGCGAAAACCACTGCCAGGCCCTCCTTCTCGATCTGCGCGTACTTCTTCTCCGCTGCAGTCAATGTGCGGGAGGCGAAAGCTATCGGTCGCTCGGCTCCGTTCTCCATCTTGTGGGACAGGACAGCCCCAATACCATACGGGGATGCATCACATGTGACGAGCAAAGGCTTTCCCGGGTCATAGTGGGTTAGTAACCCAGACGACGACAATTGTTGCTTTACCCGCCGGAAAGCGGTTTCTTGCGGCTGACCCCAAACCCAGGTGTGATTTTTCTTTAGCAGCAGGTGTAAGGGGGCCAGCGTAGTTGCCAGATTGGGGAGGAACTTCCCGTAATAGTTTACGAGACCGAGAAAAGAACGAAGATGCGAAGTGTCAGTCGGGGTGGGGGCATGTTGAATTGCTCGCACCTTCTCTGCGACGGGGTGCAGACCCTCGCGGTCCACCCGATAACCTAGGTAGACTACTTCTTTTGCCTGAAATACGCACTTTGTGTGACGTAAACGGACTCCAGCCTCCGAAAGGCGTTGAAGGACAGCATTCAGATTTTCCAAATGCTCTTGCTCTGACGTCCCTGTAATCAACACGTCATCTAGGTAGACAGCCACACGTGGTAAACCTCTCAAAATGCCCTCCATAACACGTTGAAAAATTGCGCAGGCAGAGGATACTCCAAAGGGCAACCGTGTATATTCATACAGGCCCCGGTGTGTGTTAATTGTTACATATGGTCGGGAGGCAGGGTCCAGCTCCAACTGCAGGTAGGCGTGACTCATATCTAATTTTGTGAATGAGAGTCCGCCTGCAAGTTTCGCGTAGAGATCCTCTATGCGAGGCATTGGGTATCGGTCGAGTCGGGAAACTGTATTCACTGTAAGTTTATAGTCGCCACACAAGCGAACTGTGGCATCTGGCTTCATTACTGGCACAATTGGTGCTGCCCAGTCAGCAAAACGGACAGGCCTGATAATACCCAAACTCTCCAAACGAGTGAGCTCCCCTTCTACCTTCTCGAGCAAAGCGTAAGGCACTGGGCGCGCCCGGAAATAGCGCAGTGTGGCTCCTGGTTCAACTTGGATACGGGCTACGGCCCCTTTTATTTTCCCCAGACCAGGCTGGAATACCTCTGGGTATCGTCCTAGCACCTCAGTCAACCCTCCAGAAACTGTTTGGAGGATGTGCTGCCATTGCAACCGCAAATGGCGCAACCAGTCCCGACCCAACAGGCTGGGCCCATGGCCACGCACTACGATAAGTGGGAAACGCCCCTCCTGGCGTCCATAGACAACAGGGGTCATTGTAGTTCCTGCAATGTCCAGTGGTTCCCCCGTGTAGGTGGCCAACCTGGCCTGTGAGTCAGTTAGTGTAAGGGTCTGTATACTCTGCTTGATGCGGTCGAATGTCCTCTGGGCGATCACGGAGACCGCTGCGCCAGTATCCAACTCCATCTCCAGCGGGTGGCCATTGACCCGTACTGTCACCTTAATGGGGGCCACACGGGGAGCTGCCACACAATGCAGCTGCAGGCAGTCGTCCTCCGTCTCCACGTCCTCAGGAGTGGTCGCCGCAGGTTCATCCACATGGAAGGTACGGCCTCTGGGCTGGTCCCAGTTACGGCCCCTGGGCTGGTCCCAGTTTCGGTCGGAACGACGGCGCCTCTGGCGTCCCCAGGACCGCCGTCCGCGACGGGGTCGGTGCCTACAAGTCTGACACGGACATGGCTCCTCATCCATTGGCTCTGGAGAAGGCTCCCTTCGGGGAGGAATGTCCGATGGCCACTGGCGTCGGTCTGGTCGTTGCCTCGCCCAAGGTACCGCAGGAGTGCGGGGGGACGTTTTTGGGCGGAAAGGGTTTCGCCCCAAGGCATGCACTTCCATTCCCTGTAGCTCCTGTACTCCTCGCTCTGCGCTCTCTCGGGACAAGACTATTTGTATTGCCTGTTGAAAAGTCAATGTTGGCTCCGCTAACAACTTCCTCTGGGTGGCCGCATTGTTAATACCGCAAACCAAACGGTCGCGTAACATTTCTGACAAGGTCTCACCATAGTCACAGTATTCCGCAATCCCGCGTAGCCTGGATAAAAAAATCGGCAAGGGATTCTCCAGGGGTCCTCTCAGCGGTATTAAACCGGTAACGCTGGACTATCGTGGATGGGGTTGGGTTAAAGTGTTGCCCCACTATATTCACAAGTTCGTCAAACGTTTTGGTGTCCGGCGCAGCTGGGTACGTAAGGCTCCTAATCACCCCAAACGTATGCGGCCCGCAGGCGGTGAGCAATATGACCACCTGGCGCTCGTTTTCAGTGATATTGTTTGCCCGGAAATAGTAACGCATCCGTTGCGTGTACTGGTTCCAGCTTTCCAGCGCAGCATCAAAAACATCCAAACGTCCGTACAGAGGCATGGTATAATAGAAAACAACTTTCAACCTGTATCCAACAAAAATCCAGGGAGGTGGCTTCAGCAGTGTAGACAGCTATTCACTTTTACCTTCGTCGCCAGTTTTGTAAAGGCCCCGAAGAATCCAGCACGAGTTTTAAGGATACAAAATAATAAAGTTTATTTACTATAACAATATATACATAGTAGTAGCAGTAACTTCCCTTGCTACCTTCTCCTTCCTCCTGGTTCCTGGACTGGCCAGCTTATTTATAGTAGGAGTTTCTCCGCCCCCCCTCATTGGGGAAGTTCATACTCCCATAGGATTGTGGGATAATCATTAGTCCCCAGCCAATCGTCAGTAGGCAGGTTATAACAATTTCAAACACTAGAGGGCACCACCAGTTCCCAGTATAAATATCATACCTCAGGGAATGCTGGGTAGTTACCAAAGGAGAGGGACTGATCACAGCACGAGGCGTAGTTTAGATTAGAGTTAACACGAGGATATCATTAGTGACCACGAGCTTATAGATTACTGCTAGACAGATTCAATATTACTAGTTATTGCTTAGTAGATGTGTGAACTTCATTTAATTAATCGTTGTCCAATTAATTTGTTTTGATTCAATCTAAAGATTGATGGTTTCTTTGTCATCAACTCATTGGACCATTCTGAATCAAAAGGCAAAGGACAACGACGTATTATCACCAAAGGTAATATAACACCTATGAACTATGAATTTGTGTGTGTGTGTATGTATGTAACATCTCCTTTTAATTCATGAGTGAGTGGTTCAATTTAAAAGTAACCAAGCAGACAAGCTTTAATCTTGAACAAGATATAGATTATTTTATCACAAAACCTATTGCTGAAAGTTACTTTGAAGTTATTAACTAAAAGTTAAAAGCAGATACTTTAAGATGGTATTTCAAATCAACCTCTGATTGGGAGCTTGTTGGTTGAATTCTTTCTTTCTGAAGTGAAGTGGTTGAACCTGGAGACTCAGTTAAGCAGCTGTAATAGCTTCTGCAGTCAAATAGTTGCCGTTTGCCTTTTTCAGGTGGACTTAGCTGCTCAAGCAGTTCTGGGAGAAAGGGAATGTTTCTTGTTCCTCATTAGTTCTGTGGTTACGACACTAGAAGATCACCTGGACTCTTTTGGCAAAAAAGTATTTGCGTTCTTAATACCTCCCCTTAGACCCTTGGTGGGAAATAGAAAACCCCTCGGATGACATCATCAGTGTTCTTCTTGGGGTTCATGGCTGTTTCAGCTGATAGCTGCAATTGTCTCTCACACTGCCAATCAAGATGGCTTCTTACTCTGTCCTTTACACACCTCATAAAACACAAAAATGTCTGATACGTTAATTTTCAAGGAGTCATTGTTTCTTCAGGTAAAGAAGTTAATTACATTCTGGTCCGATGAAGTCCCTTCCCGACTCCTATTCCCTCAAAAGTAAAAGGGATCTTTACACATTTTAGAAGACACAATGAAATGAATTCCCAGGAGGGCTCTTTGCATTTTAATGATTATTCATAGCCAGCTCTAGAAAAAATAAGTCTGACAAGGCTTGACCTAAAAGAGAAAGGTGCCATGTTGTTTTTCTGTATTTCCATTTGAAAAAATTATTTTGAACTCAATGTAAATGTTTGCAAACAAAAATGTACCTTTAAGATATTGTTAAAGTGTGTAATATCTTAACTACATATTTGTGACACTGGCTGGCCTACATATGCTTCTAGATCCACAGCAATGTGGTTTACTCTCAGCTGCCCTATAAAATGGCCTTACATGCCACCAATCATTATTCGTTGATGTACTATTTGTCAATGTACTTCTTTTTGTCTACTATGTACGTACTGTGTACGTTCCCTTGGCAGCAGAAAATATTTTTCATTGTACTTCGGCACGTGATAATAAATATCAATCATTCAGTTGTACCAAACTGCCTCAGAATGGTTGAAAAGGGTTAAAACCAGATGGAAAACCTGGCATTTACCTTGGCACTGGAAACAATGATGACAAACTCTGCCCAGTCAACTCAGCAAAGTCCACTTTATTAACATCTGGGGGCTTTTCCCAAAATTGGTAGAGCTGTTCCATGGGCTAGTCAATCCGACAAAGTCATGCACACTAAATCATACCTCACAACCAATTTTCCAAATATTACCACCATCCCTGGGCATATGTCCTTGTTCCACAGCAGGACAGACCTAGCAGAAGTGAAGGCATAGTGGTATACCATTGGAAGGGAGTCCTCAACGTGAAGTCTTATGGCATCAAACACAAGCAAGGAAATCTCCAGCTGATTACTGCCCATCATTCTTCATTAGCTGATGAATTGGTACTCCATGGTGAACTCCACTTGGATGGTCACAGGTAGCAAGGACACAGAATGTACTTTCAGACTGAGGATACTGTTCATCATAGAATAGACACATTGAATCTCTACACCGACGCTCTAAAAGAACACCCTATCTAGGCCCATTCCCCCACCCTATTCTCATAACCCCACCAAACCTATACATCCCTGGACACTAAGGGGCAATTTTATCATGGCTAATCCTGCCATCCTGCATACCTTTGGACTGGAGGAAACCGGAACACCTGGAGGAAACCCATGCAGACACAGGGAGAACATGTAAACTCCACACATACAGTGAGCCAAGGCTGGAATTGAACCAGGACCACTGCAGCTGTGAGGCGACAGTGCTAACCACTGTGCCAACGTGCTGCCCCTGTGCCGCCCCATGTTGTGTGGCATTACCACAGTGTTAAATTGTATAGATTTAATGAAGATCTTGCAGCATAAAACTGGGCAATCATGAGATGCTGTAGGCCATCAGCAGCAGCAGAATTGTATTCAACCACAATCAGCTATCGGATGGCCAGGTATCGTCCTCACTCTACCATTACTGATAGGCCAGGGGTCAACCCTGGCTCAATGAGGAGTTCAGGAGAGCATGCCAGGAGCAGCATCAGCAATATCTAAAAATGAGGTCTCAACCTGGGGGAGCTATAACACCTGCATGCTAGCCATAAGACGCAGCACGCGATACTGCTAAACAATCATAAAACCAACGGATCAGATCAAAGCTTTGCATTCCAGCCACATCCAGTTGTGAATGGTAGCGAACAATTTAACAAATAACCGAAGAAAGAGGCTCTACAAACATTCCCATCCACTACGATGGGAAAACCCAGCACATTAGTACAAAAGAAAAGGCTGAAGCATCTGCAAACATCTTCAGGCAGAAGTGCCGAGTGGATAATCCATGTTAGCGTCCTCCTAAGGTCCCAGAGTACCAGATGCCAGTCCTGATCCAATTCGATTCAGTCCAAGTGATATAGACCAATGGCTGAGGGCACTGGACACAGCAAAGGCCATGGGTCCTGACAACATCGTGGCAGTAGTACTAAAGAATGTGCTCCAGAACCAGACCCAATCCTAGCCAAGCTGTTCCAGTACAAGTATAACACTGGCATCTACCTAACCTGAGAAAAATTGCCCAGGGATATCCTGTCCACAAATGAATAGGAAAATCCAATCTGGAAAATTACTGCCCTATCAATCTACTCACAATCATTAGGTATCATCAACTGTGCAATAAAGCAACACTTAAATAGCAATAGCCAACTCATTGATACTCAGTTTGATTACACCAGGTCCGCTTAGCTCCTGATCATATTGCTATCTTGGGACAAAGATGGACAAAGAGCTGAACTCAAGGTGAGGTGACAGTGACTGCCCTTGATAAAAAGCCAATGGGAATCGGAGGGGGGGGGGGGGGTGGAAATCACCTCACTGGTTTGAGTCATAGCTAGCACAAACAAAGATGGTTGTGGTTGTTGGAAACCTATCATCTTAGCCCTAGGGCATCACTGCAGATGTTCCTCAGGGTACTGTACTAGGCCCAACCATCTTCAGCTGCTTAATGAATGCACAGTGTTCAGCACCATTTGTGAGTCCTCAGATACTATAAGACTGACATGTGAGATTACCTTGAAGAAATGAGTGTTTATAAATGGGTGTGTATATAAATATCTGTAGTGAGAGTACCTTTAAGAAATGGATGTTTATTACTGCAGGGATGTCAGAGAGTGGGTGAAGCAGGGCTGTCAGCTTTTTACTTTTGTTTTAGGCTGCAGGGTGTGTTTTAGTTTCAATTTCAGAGCTGAATAGCTGCAGTCACAGCCAGAAGGTGTATGAATCTCTCTCTGTAATCTAAAGACTGTAAATCGATCCTGGTGATTTAAAACTAATAACAGTAGTGACTTTAACCTTATGTGCTTCTGGTAAAAGGTGTTTTAAGTCATATGGATATTAAAAGGAAAGCTTAAAGGATTACTTAGTGTTGTATTCTTTGGGGGTTGTATTTGAATTAATGGTTGCTCAGATGTTCACTCTATGTTTTAAAAAGGATAACTTGAGTTCATAGAATAAACATTGTTTTGCTTTAAATATACTTTTCCATTTCTGCTGTACCACACCTGTAGAATGGGCCGTGTGCTCCCCATACCACAATCTATTAAAAGTTGTGGGTCAGGTGAACTCCATGATACACTTTGGGGTTCTCTAAACCCTGGCCCATAACAAGACCGTAAGACCTAAGAGCAGAAGTAGGCCACTCAGCCCATCGAGTCTGCTCCGCCATTCAATGAGACCATGGTTGATCTGAAATGATCCTCAACTCCACTCTCCCGCCTTATCGCCATAACTCTTAATTTCATGACTGATGAAAAATCTATCGATCTCAGCCTTGAACATACTTACCGACCCAGCTCTCTGCAGTAAAAAATTCCACAGAATCACTACCCTCTGAGAGAAGAACTTCCTCCTCATCTCCGTCTTAAATGGGCGACCCCTTACTCTGAGATTATGCCCTCTGGTCCTAGACTCTCCCACAAGAGGAAACATCCTCTCAACATCTACCTTGTCAAACCCCGTGACAATTCTATATGTCTCAATAAAGTCATCTGCCATTCTTCTAAACTCCAATGAGTACAAATCCAACCTACAAAACCTCAAATAAGAAATTTCCTCCATGAGACTTCCGGTGGCGTTCGTGAGCAGGACAGCCGCATCACGAGGAGCCTTCCGCCGGTGTCCGTTATTTTCGTCGTTTCGGGGGTTTCCCCGTTTTTTCGCTCTCCCCCGGTATTTTGTCAGCCTTTGGGGCCGTCCCGGGCGCCAAGCAGGGCCGGTTTGGGAACCGGCGAGGAACCCCGCACGAGTGTCAGGCAGCCGGAGCTGAGGCGTCGAGCCCGGGGCGTGCGACATTTGGAGCGGCGGGGCGGGGCCGAACCGAACACGAGGCTGTAGTGGCAGCAGGCCCGAATCCAGGGCGCGATGTAGTGGCGTGATGTAGTGGCCCCCGCTTAAAATGTGTTTTTAAGAAGTTTGATGTCCGGTCCCGGGGGAAGGTTTGAAAAAAAAACAATTAAAATTTTTATTTTTATTTTAGAATTGTTTTTTTGAAAAAAAATTGTATTAAAGATTGAAGAAAGAAATAGAAAAATAATAAATCATTAAAGGATGCGAAAAACGGCTGTGAAGAAGGGAGGATACGTGGGTTCGACGTCGAATGAGAGGACCAGCAAAAACGTTGACAAGATGGTGGATACCGGACCGCATGATGGGGCCGCACTGCTTAGTGCCTGCTGAGTAAAGGCGACATTGTACAACAATGGGGTGCGATTTGGTATGGAATACCCGGCGAAGCCGAGGGTGACGTATAACACCAAAGATTTTTATTTTGAAACAGTGGAGGCAGCTGAGGCGTTCTGAAGGCAGACGACTTGAACAGAAGTGAGGAGTGGAGCTGGAAGAGAGGCTGTGGACTGTGACTGGGGAGCTGGAAAATGTATAAATGCTATAACTTTCTTTTCATTGACCTGTATTGTAATTTACTTGACTTCACATTGTTATAGAGTTTAAGTTTTTTTTGTTTAGTTTCATTGGCATTTTTGTTCCCTTTTTATTTGTTGTTGCAACGGTTATATGTTATTTTATTGAATTGTATGGGTTAGATTGTTTTTCCTTTTCTTCCGGGACTGGGTTGGGGGGGGGGGGGGAAACGGTATGCCTTTGGGGTGGGGGCACTTGCACTAGCTAACTAAAGTCGGCTAGTGAACGGAGGTGAGTTGAGGAGGGCTGCGGACATTGGAGGTTTGCAGGTTTTGATGGGCCTATGAGGCGAGCAAGTGGGAGGGAGAGGATCGATACTGGGGGAAGTTTTTTCGAGAGGAAGTGCAGGTGGGGATTCTGGGAGGAGGTTCGAAGTTAATAATGGATAGGGGCGGGTCAGACTCATGGGGCAGGGCCCGGTGGTATGATGATGGTGGATAAGAAGTGGGGGAGGGGTGAGAGACCCCCAGTTAGGATAGTCACGTGGAACGTGAGGAGGTTAGGAGGTCCAGTCAAGAGGTCAAGGGTGCTTGCACATCTTAAAAGTTTGAAAACCGATATAGCAATGCTGCAGGAGACTCACTTGAGGGTGAAGGACCAGGTGAGACTTAAAAAGGGCTCGGTTAGTCAGGTGTTTCACTCTGGATTTGACAGGTCTCGAGGGCTAGCGGTAATGGTCAGCAAAAGAGTACAGTTCCAGATGGAGAATGTGGTTTCAGATCAGGGGCGTAAATATGTGATTGTGATAGGGGTGCTGGAGGGGAGGTTAGTGGCGCTGATAAGTGTGTATGGTCCCAATTGGGACGATGTGGGATTCGCGAAGAAGGTGTGTGGGGCCATCCCCGACTTGGACACACATAAACTGATAGTGGGGGGGGGGGGGACTGGAACTTGGTGCAGGAGCCAAGGTTGGACATGTCACGGCTGCACTCACTGGTCCCGTCAGGGGGGGTGAAAAGGTGTTGGCTGGACTAATGGTGGAAATGGGAGGGGTGGACCCTTGGAGTTTTCTCCCGAGGGAGCGGGAGTACTCGTTTTTCTCGGCGATCCACAAGGTATACTTGAGGATCAAAGTTTTTGTGATGGGGGAGGTTTGCTGGCTGGGGTTAAGGGGTCAGAATACTCGGCAATTGCAGTCTCAGATCATGTTCCGCTTTGGGTGGATATGGTATTGGAGAAGGGGATAGTACAAAGGCTGTGGGACTGTTGGGGAACCGAGGGTCGGTGACAAAATTGAAAAAGTAATTGAGGAATGTGTAAGTTTCAACTGTATGGGTGAGGTGTCGTAGGGGGTTGTCTGGGAGGCTCTGAAGGTGGTGGTGAGGGGTGAGGTGATCTCGTTTAAGGCTAGGGTGGACAAAGAGGAGCGGCAGAAGGTAATAGATGAGATGCTGGAGGTAGATAGGAGGTCTGCAGAAGATGGGGACCCAGCGAAGTTAGAAAAGAGGCAGGAACTACAGGCAAGCTTTGACCGACTATCTACCAGGAAGGTGGTATGCCAACTGAGGCGAGCAAGGGGTGCAATTTATGAGCATGGAGAGAAGGCAGGGCGTATGTTGGCGGGGCAGCTTCGGAGGGAGGCGGCGGCAGGGAAATTGTTCAGGTGGGGGACAGGGCAGGGAAGTTGGTGGTGGTTCCGGATCAGATTAACAAGGTCTTTGAGGAATTCTATGAGAGGTTGTACAGGTCAGAGCCACCTGGGGGGGTCCGGGAGATGCAGGAATTTCTAGATGGGCTGGAGTACCCAAGGTTAGGGGAGGGGGACAGGGCTACATTAGAAGGAGCGATAGTGGAACAGGAGATAAAAGATTAAATTGGGAGGATGCAGTCGGGGAGGGTGGCAGGGCCGGATGGGTTTGCGGTGGAATATTATTAAAAAATTCAAGGATAAGCTGGTACCGCTGATGGTGGGGATGTTTGAGGAGGCCTTAAGGGGGTGATACCACAAAACGTTGAAGCAGGCATCGATTTCCCTGTTTCTGAAAAAAGATAAGGATCCGACGGTGTGTGGATCGAATAGGCCCATATCACTTTTAAATGTGGACGCAAAGGTATTGGCGAAGGTACTGGCAGGAGGCTGGAGTAGTGCCTCCCGAAGGTGATAGGTGGAAATCAGACGGGGTTTGTGAGAGGGAGGCAGCACTTTCAAACGTTAGGAGGGTATTGAACGTGGTTATGGCACCAACGGAGGGGAAGGAAACAGAGGTGGTTGTGGCATTGGACGTCAAGAAAGCGTTTGACCGGGTAGAATGGGGGAATTTGATGGCAGTTCTGGAGCGGTTTGGGATTGGGATTTGTGCACTGGGTAAAGCTACTGTAGAAGCAGCCGAGGGCGAGTGTCCGCACAAATAACATCAGCTCGAGATACTTTCCTCTCCACCGTGGGACTAGACAGGGATATCCTATGTCTCCCCTGCTGTTTGCACTCGCGATTGAGCCATTGGCCGTTGCGTTAAGAAGTTTGGGGGCATGGACAGGGATGCCATTCCCTAGGGCAGGGACTCACTTTAGATACCTGGGGGTGCAGGTTGCTCGGGATTGGGGGGGGGGGGGGGCTCCGTAGGTACAACAGTTCTAGTTTGGTGGGGAGTGTGAAAGCTGATCTGGCAAAGTGGGATGGTCTCTCTCTGTCACTGGTGGGTGGGGTACAGGGGGTTAAAATGAACGTGTTGCCGTGATTTCTGTTTATTTTCCAATGCATGCCGATTTTCCCGCCAAAGGCATTTTTTTTTTAGAGAGATTGAAGGAATGATTACCTCGTTTATATGAGGAGGGAAGGTGGCAGAGTTAGAAAGGTGCTGCTACAGAGGGGAAGGCAGGCAGGGGGGTTGAGTCTTCCGAATCTGATGTATTATTACTGGGCGGCGAATGTGGAGAAGGTGCGGAGCTGGGTCAGAGGGGTTGATTCCCAGTGGGTCAGAATGGAGGAGAGTTTGTGTAGGGGGTCGGGATTGAAGGCGCTAGCAACAACGCCGCTCTCGATGGCCCCGGGGAAATACTCTGGGAGTCCAGCAATAATAGCTTTGTTGCAAATTTGGAGGCGGTTTCACCACCATTTTGGGTTGGGGGCAGGGTCAAGTGAAATACCGATTCGGGGGAACCACAGATTTGGACCAGGGAAGTGGGTCGGATATTTTCTGTGATGGGACGAGAAGGGGATTACGAGACTAAAAGATTTGTTTCTTGGGGGTTGGTTTGTAGGATTGAAGGAGCTGGGAGCAAAGTATGGGCTGGAGCAGGGGGAAATGTTTAGAAACATGAAGGTTCACAATTTTGACAGGAGGGAGATACAGAGCTTCCCGGTGGAGCCGGCCTCCATATTGCTGGAGGAGGTGCTGACGACAGAGGGACTGGAGAAGGGGGTAGTGTCAGCGGTTTACGGGGCTATTTTGGAAGAGGAGAAGGCACCACTGGAAGGGATCAAAGCAAAGTGAGAGGAAGAGTTGGGAGAGGGGATGGAGGAGGGGTTCTGGTGTGAGGTGCTCCGGAGAGAACGCCTGCATCTCGTGCGCGAGGTTGGGGCTGATACAGCTGAAGGTGATATATTGGATTGGATTGGATTTGTTTATTGTCACGTGTACCGAGGTACAGTGAAAATTATTTTTCTGCGAGCAGCTCAACAGATCATTAAGTACATGAGAAGAAAATGGAATAAAAGAAAATACATAATAGGGCAACACAACATATACAATGTAACTACATAAGCACTGGCATCGGATGAAGCATACAGGGTGTAGTGTTAATGAGGTCAGTCCATAAGAGGGTAATGTCAGCAAACTTGTAGATGGAGTTGGAACCAAGTTTTGCCACGCAGTCGTGTGTGTATAGAGCACACCTCACTAGCAAGCATGAGCCAGCTCTTTGAGGGGGTAGAAGATGTATGTGAACGTTGCAGGGGGGGGGCCCGTGAATCACATTCATATGTTTTGGTCCTGCCCAAAGCTGGAGGATTGCTGGAAGGAGGTTTTTAGGGAAATTTCTAAAGTGGTGCACGTGAAACTGGACCCGGGCCCTCGGGAGGCCATATTTGGGGTGTCGGACAAGCCAGGGTTGGAAACGGGTGTGGAGGCAGATGTTGTAGCCTTCGCCTTGTTGATCGCCTGAAGGCGGATCCTGATGGGATGGAGAGCAACCTCTCCACCCTGTGCCCTGGCGTGGCGGGGGGACCTGCTGGAAATCTTAACTCTTGAGAAGGTTAAGTTTGAACTGAGGGGAAGGATGGAGGGGTTCTACAATTCATGGGCATTATTCATTATGCACTTTCAAGAATTGGATAACATCGAACATTAGGGAGGGTTGGGAGGGGTGGTCTGTATGTGTTAACGGTGACTATGGGTGATGCCTGATTCCTTTCTGTATTTTGTTTATTTTAACATGCGGGCTGCTGTTTGGGGGTTTGGTGGGAGGATGGGATTGCTGTTGTTGGTATCGGGATTGACATTGTATTCGTTACTGCTTATTCTTTCGTTGGTAGGTGTAAATTTGGGAGAAAATGTGAAAAAGGAGCATAAAAATATTTTTTTTAAAAAAAGAAATTTCCTCCAAACCCAGGGTCAACCCAGTGAACCTTCTCTGGACTGCCTTCATTTCCAGTATTTCCTTCCTACAATAAGGGACCAAAACTGTTCACAGTATTCCAGGTGTGGTCTAACTAGTGCCAAGTATAGCTTTAGCAGGACTTCCCTATATTTCTACTCCATTCCCTTTGAAATAAAGACCAACATTTCATTTGCCTTCCCAATTTCTGAACTTGCATGTTAGCTTTTTGTGATTTATCCCCAAATCCCTCTGCGCTGCAGTGCTTTGCATTGAAATTTTATTCAGTTCCTTTATTCTACCTAGCAAAGTGCATAACTTTACATTTTCCAACATTACATTCCAGCGGCCAAGTTGTTGCCCACTCACATACACTGTCAATATCCCTCTGTGGACTGTGTTATCTTCACCACTTGCCTTCCCACCTATATTTGTGTCATTGTGCGACATGTACTGCAAGACCTTGACAATAGCACGGTAGCATAGTGATTAGCACCGTGGCTTCACAGCGCCAGAGTCTCAGGTTCAAATCCCTGCTGGGTCACTGTCTGTGCGGAGCCTGCACATTCTCCCCGTGTCTGCATGGGTTTCCTCCGGGTGCTCCGGTTTCCTCCCACAGTCCAAAGATGTGCAGGTTAGGTGGATTGGCCATGATAAATTGCTATTAGTGTCCAAAAAGGTTAGGAGGGGTTATTGGGTTAGGGGGATAGGTGGAAGTGAAGGCTTAAGTGGGTCAATGCAGACTCGATGGGCCGGATGGCCTCCTTCTGCACTATATGTTCTATGTAATAGCTAGATTTGGGCTAATAATCATCCCCAACAAGAGAGAACCTAAACATTTCTCCACCTCAACAGCCAGAAACTGAATTGAACTTACCAAGGCTCCTTCGACAGCACCTTCCAAACCCACAACCACTGCCATCTAGATAGCAGACACATAGGAATACCACCACCTGGAATTTCCCCTTCATGTCACTCACCATCCTGACTTGTATTAAGTTTATTGAGGGTCGAGGGTTGCTGTAAGAATCCACTGCTAGAGGTCAATGGTTCAGTCAGTTAAGCTTGATAGCTTGGGAGAATAAATAGAATAGTCATGGTAATTTTGGGAAAGCTACAGAACGTGATTCGGCGAACTGATATTAAGGATTGCTGAACGGTGCGTTTAGCAGAGTGTTTCTCGGCAACTGCAGCGGCAAAAAACATCCTGTTATCCAACAGCACTTTGCTGTTTGTTTGGTCCAGGGGAGTTTCTTCCCACCGAGGCTGACAAAATGGTGCCCCGATCCCCTCAAGCCTGTGTTTTATTGACACATCACCCCCCACCCCGGCCCAATTCTTGGCACCTGGCAATGTCCCTGGCACCTTGGCAGTGCCGCTTGGGATCCCTAGATATGCCAGATTAGCACTGCCAGGGTTCCCAGGTGGCTGGGTGAAAGGGGGAGTGCCAGAGTGCCACCTTGACATGTTCCCAACCAACTGGGGCATTCCAATGGCCTGGGAGACCTCCCTTGATACTGATATGCCTGGTCCACGTTTGTGAGAACTAATTCTAAATGGTGCCCTGACGAGGTCTCCCAGGAACTGCCAGATCGGGGGAATGGGCTCAAATGGAAGAGTGCTCGCTTAGCATGTGACAGGTAGTGAGATCGATGCCCACATTCTCCACTTTCATTTCACGGCAGCCTTGATGGGGAGATGCCGGTGTTGGGCTGGGGTGAGCACAGTAAGAAGTCTTACAACACCAGGTTAAAGTCCAACACGACTTTAACCTGATGTTGCAAGACTGATTTCACGGTGGCACAGTGGTTAGCATTGTTTTCTTCGTTTTCACGCTGTTTTCTATCTGGTTTCTGGGAAAGACATGATGAGTACAAGTCATGGAGAGCGATAGGAACAGACAGCATGGGAAGGTATTTAATTGGGGGAGGGGAGGTTATACTGCTATTAGACAGGAGCTGAGGAGCATATAGTGGGAACAATTGTTCTTGGAGAAATGCACAACAGTAATGTGGGAGTTGTTTAAGGAGCACTTGCTGCGAGTGCTGAATAGTTTTGTCCCACTGAGACGAGGAAGGAATGGGAAGGTGAAGGAGCCTTGGATGACAAGAGAAGTGGAGCTTCGAGTCAAGAGGAAGAAGGAAGCTTACGTAAGGTTGAGGAAGCAAGGATCTGGCACGGCTCTAGAGGTTACAAGGTAGCCAGGAAGGAGCTCAGAAATGGACTTAGGAGAGCTAGAAGGGGGCATGAAAAAGCCCTGGCGGGAAGGATTAGGGGAAATCCTAAGGCATTCTACACTTGTGAGAATTAAGAGGATGATCAGAGTGAGAGGAAGGCCGATCAGTGATAGTTGAGAGAACTTGTGCCCAGAGTCGGAGGAGATGAGGGAGGCCCTAATTGAATATTTTGCTTCAGTATTCACGAGAGAGAGGGACCTTGTTGCTCATGAGAACAGTGTGAACCAGGTTAATAGACTCGAACAGGTTGATATTAAGGAGGAGGATGTGCTGGAAATTTTGAAAAGCATCAGGACAGATAAGTCCCCTGGGCCTGACGGGATATACCCAAGGTTAATACGGGAAGCGAGGGAGGCGATTGCTGCGCTGTTGGCAATGATCTTTGCGTCCTCACTCTCCACTGGAGTAGTACTGGCGAATGTTGTTCCCCTGTTTAAGAAAGGGAATAGGGAAATCCCTGGGAATTACAGACCCATCAGTCTTATGTCTGTGGTGTGGTGAGCAAAATATTGGAAAGGATTCCGTGAGATAGGATTTATGATTATTTAGAAAAACATAGTTTGATTCAAGATAAGCATGGCTTTGTGAGGGGCAAGTCATACCTCACAGGCCTCATTCAATTCTTTTGAGGATGTGACGAGACACATTGAAGAAGGTTGGGCAGTGGATGTGGTGTATATGGATTTCAGTAAGGCATTTGATAAGGTTCCCCATGGTAGGCTCAATTCAGAAAATTAGGGGGCATGGGATACAGGGAAATTCGGCTGACTGGATACAGAATTGGCTGGCAGAAAGAAGACAGCGGAGTGGTCGTGGGTGGAAAATATTCCTCCTGGAGGTCGGGGACCAGTGGTGTCCCGCAGGGATCTGTTCTGGGATCTCTGCTCTTTGTGGTTTTTATAAATGACTTGGATGAGTGGAAGGGTGGGTTAGTAAGTTTGCCGATGACACGAAGGTTGGAGGAGTTGTAGATAGTGTTGAGGGCTGTTGCAGGTTACAACAGGACATTGACAGGATGCAGAGCTGTGCTGAGAAGTGGCAGATGGAGTTCAACCTAGATAAATGTGAAGTGATTCATTTTGGAAGGTCGAATTTTAATGCTGAATACAGGGTTAAAGGCAGGGTTCTTGGAAGTGTGAAGGAACAGAGGGATCTTGGGGTCCACGTACATAGATCCCTCAAAGTTGCCACCCAGGTTGATAGGGTTGTCAAGAAGGTGTGCTGGCTTTCATTAACGGGGGATTGAGTTTAAGAGCCGCGAGGTTTTGCTGCAGCTGTATAAAACCCTGGTTAGACCACACTTAGAATATTGTGTCCAGTTCTGGTCGCCTCATTGCAGGAAGGATTTGGATGCTTTGGAGAGGTACCAGAGGAGATTTACCAGGATGCTGCCTGGACTGGAGGGCATGCATGTCTTATGAAGAAAGATTGAGGGAGCTCGGGCTTTACTCATTGGAGCGAAGAAGGAAGAGAGGTGACTTGATAGAGGTGTACAAGGTGATGAGAGGCATGGATAGAGTGGATAGCCAGAGACTTTTCCCCAGGGTGGAAATGGCTGTCACGAGGGGACATAATTTTAAGGTGATTGGAGGAAGGTATGGGGGAGATGTCAGAGGTGGGTTCTTTACACAGAGTGGTGGGTGTGTGGAATGCACTGCCAGCGGAGGTGGTGGAATCAGAGTCATTAGGGACATTTAAGCGACTCTTGGACAGGCACATGGACAGCAGTAAATTGAAGGGGTGTAGGTTAGGTTGATCTTAGATTAGGATAAATGGTTGGCACAACATCGTGGGCCGAAGGGCCTGTACTGTGCTGTGAGGCAGCAGTGTCGCCATGATTAAATGATAAAAATGTAAATAAATTGGAAAGGAGAGAGGATAAAAAAAAGAAAGTAAAATAAATAATAAAGAATTATTTTTTTCTATACTCAGTGTTGAGGTGAGGTGAAGTTGCATAGTCCCAGATGACCATAGGCTGCTTTCCCCCCTGGTGGCGATTTAACCTGAGGATTATCACACCTCAGGCGAGGGGCGAGGTTGAGAAGGCGGGGCCTTCATGGATAACCTCAGACTAATTGAGAAAATAGAATTACAAATCACACAAGTAATTATGCTCTCGCTCAAGCAAAACTACGCCGACGAACAGCGGGAGAGGCTAAAAATGAGAACCGCGTCAGGCGCCAAACAGTTTGCGATGCAACCAGCCAGCTCCTGTAGGCAAAATTGGGATCTCGCGTAGCGTAGCATAGCGAAAAATTAATTATTACCATTTCAGTCCCATTTTTATACAATTAATGAGAGCCACCCCATATCCAACGGCCTCCCATCATTCATCGGTCTCCCGAGCAAGTGGTCAAGCTTGTGCCAATTAATACTCCTTTTGAAAAACATGAACCTGGCGGAACGACTTCTGTGGGAGGCAAAACCACAGATGCAACAGTCAACATCCAAACACCCAGGGGCACAGCTCTGGGGACATGTCCACTGCTGAAGGGTGGGTGAGTGCCACGGGGAGGCGGAGATGCCACGGGGAGGGGGAGATGCCACGGGGAGGGGGAGATGCCTGGAGAGATGGGCCAAGGGTTTGGAAGTTGGGCCGCATTGCGGAAGAAAGTGAAAGAGGCATCATACCAGTTGTGCACAAAGGTGTTTATTGCATTTGACCTGATGTTTGACCCCACTCTCCTGATGGTGCCGTTCCCTCCCCCGCACCACCTACATGCTCCGCCACCCCCTGACCCTGTGCCCTCAATGATCCTCGATGTGCTTTATCCTCCTAGATCTACCACTATGTCTAGGTGTCACCCCAGGATGGGCACATCAGAGGTGGAGCCAGCCAGGTGCTTACCTCATCCCGTGGCCTTCGATGCCCCTGGCGGATGTCCTCTGGGGGCTCTGGTGCCGGAGGGCCCTGGCTCACTTGCCAACATGCCTGGTGGTTCCCCAAGATCCACATAATCGTGTAGCCACTGACAGCGATGCTCCTCAGTGACTGGGCCATACTCTGCATTGCCTCAGCAATGCCCACCTGCGACTGGGACAAGCTCTGCAGCGCCTCGGCCATTCCCATCTGAGAGTGGGATATGTCCTGCAGAACCTCATCACAGTCGGCCTGGTGATGGATGACATCCCTCAGTGAGGCGACCTACTGTTGAGGCCCTCAGCCATGGCCATCACCGACTGCGCAACATCTTGGACACTTTCACTAATGGTGCCGACATCGTGCAGCAGGTTCTCCACTGCGGTCACCACCCGTGCAGTGGGCCTCAGTGCCATGCATTGCCGGCGACATCTCCTGCACCCTTAGCCTGTGGGTCTCCTCCAAGCGGATATGGATCTGCTGGAATGTCGCTGACATCTCTCTCTGAATGCCCCGGCCGCACCCTATCATCTCCATCAGCTCCGGGTTACCCTGTTCCACAGGCTCAGCATCAGACTGTGGCCCAGCTGGGCCCTGGGATCCAGCAGAACTTCAACTGCTGTCATCCTGGGGGTTCCTGTCTCCACCTGATGTACATCAGCAGCAGTGTGGTTTTCATCAGATTGTGCCCCAGATGCCTGACATGTCCCAGAGAGATGTGTGTATCTGTGCTGGTGGAGAGTGGGATTGGCAGCTGTGACACGGCTAGTACGGTGGCATCCTCGGAGCTCTCCTCCAAGGTGGTCTCCTGGGAGGCTATAGACAGCGCTGCCCAGGATGGACTGGTGCCATCGGCAGGACAACCTGCGGGAGAATGGACATGTTATCAGTTGGAGGGATGGGTCAGTCAGTAAAGCAATAACATCTCACGTTTGAGAGGTTCACCGGGTGGGGCCCAGTGGTTCCTCACCTCTGCGACCTCTGCCAGCCTCTGCGTTGGTGACCACTCTGTCCTTGGCCACACTGGTCACCTCCAGGGCTCGCTCCTCGAAGGTGGTGAGGATCCTGATGTCTAGCATACCTCCGCCAGTCTGGGCCCTCTCCCGACGATTGAGGGAGAGCTTTTCTTGAGGAGACACAGAAAGGGCATCTTTAGACACACGCATGGTTTACAGTGGCGGGAGGGGAGGGTGTGAAGGAAGGGTTGGGAGGGTGTGGAGGAAGGGTTGGGGGCGTTGAAGGGGAGGGTGTGGACGCTCACTTGGGGGTGGGGAGAATATAGGTGTCTACTCACTCGTGCTGCCCGTTGTAGATCATTGACCGTCTTCCTGCACTGGAGGCCAGTCCTCCTGGTCACACTCCCTGAGCTCACTGCCACCACAATCTCATCCAGGCAGCACTGACTGCCCTATGGCTGACCCTTTTGAACCCTCGGGGGAAACAGGACATCCATCCTGACCTCCACAGCGTCTAGCAGTCTCACCAGGTCTGCGTCCTCGAATCTTGGGGCTGGTCTCCTCGACGCCATTGTTGCGAGCTGGCTGGGGTTGGCTGAGCAAGTGCAGCTTATGTGCTGCTCGACCTTGTTAGCAGGGGGCTGGTGAGCACGGTCCCGCTGAATCGGATGGTGAGCCTTCAATTGCGGCGAGAAGCCCGTGAGGCCTTGTTAAGTGGACGAATTCCCGCTTGCTACAACACTTCAAAATCTTTCCGGAGAATCGTGCCCAAAATTTCATACTTCCAAATGAATTTCAAACCCCCCCCATTTATTATTAATATTTGCTGTGCATTATTCTGAATGACCAAAGCCACACGTTTTCCAAAACAGCATTGTCTGATCTGCTTTAATTGCAAAAATTAGCAGGAATCTCAAATATTGCTTTGTGGAAAGCATAACAATTGTGTCTACAACCACATCAATGCAAAAGTGTTTGTGTAGGTTAAAGAGTCAAATTTAGTCCTTTTGAAATTATTTCTCAAATTCTTCGCATAAAAAACTGCTGTAGGTCATTCCACAAGCATATCTCTCGACTTCAATAGTCTTTGTTCACTTTTCAATTTGCATGCTTATTAGTATGTAAGAGCTTTGCATCAAGCTTTAATGTGAGGACTGGTGCAGAATACACTATAATGATCATAAAATTGAGCACTCAAATTAAACCGCATTGTAATCAAATTGTTACTCTGAAGAGGCAAGATGACATCAGCATTCCAGGTGCATCATGCAATTAGAGAATTTGCACAGGGAGCATGGAGAATTTGCTTTTCGAAGCAGATTTGACAGAACTTGTAGCACTAAATGATATCAGCTATGGCTCAGTGGTAGCAGTTATACCTTCAAGTCAGAAGGATGTGGCTTTTTGAGATAACAATTGAGGCTGACGCTTCGGTAAGACCTTGTAAATGAAACATTCAACTGAGGCCCCATTTACCCTTTCAGATAGAGCAAGGGCAGCAAGCACATGGGAAATCAACACCAGCAAATTTCCGTTCAAGTCACATGCCATTCTGACTTGGAAATATATCCCTGTTCCTTCATTGCTGCTGGGTTTAAAAAAAAAAAAAAAAATTTTATTAAAGGGTTTTCGTAAAATATCAATAACAAAATGAAAAAGAAATCCAACAGGGTTAAGTACAAAACACAGTCCAGAAAAACAACCCTCCATACCCCCCTCTCCCCCTGTACATAAGTAATAAATTAACATTAACACCCCGACTTAATACAACAAGTATATACAACCCCTCAGACCCTCCAGTATAAATAACAAAAACAAAAAAGTAAAGTGACCCCCCGCACCCCCCAGAGTTGCTGCTGCCATTGACCAATGTCTACCACTCTGCCAGGAAGTCTAAGAACGGTTGCCACCGCCTAAAGAACCCTTGTACCGACCCTCTCAAGGTGAATTTCACCCTCTCCAATTTAATGAAACCTGCCATATCATTGATCCAGGATTCCACGCTTGGGGGTCTCGCATCCTTCCACTGAAGAAGAATCCTTCACCGGGCTACCAGGGGCGCAAAGGCCAGAATTCTGGCCTTTTTCGCCTCCAGCACTCCCGGCTCTTCTGCCACCCCAAATATTGCGAGCCCCCAGCCCGGCTTGACCCTGGGTCCTACCACCACCCTACCGTCCTCGCTACGCCCTTCCAAAATTCCTCCAGCGCTGGGCATGCCCAGAACATATGGGTGCAGTTTGCTGGGCTTCCTGAGCACCTAACACACCTGTCCTCACCCCCAAAAAACCGACTCATCCTTGTCCCGGTCATGTGTGCCCTGTGCAGCACCTTAAACTGTATGAGGCTGAGCCTCGCGCACGATGAGGAAGAGTTCAACCTCCCCAGGGCGTCTGCCCACGTCCCTTCCTCAATTTCCTCTCCCAACTCCTCCTCCCACTTACCTTTTACCTCCACCACCGAGGCCTCCTCCTCCTCCTGCATCACCTGGTAAGTTTCCGAGATCTTCCCCACTCCCACCCACCCCCCCGAGAGCACCCTGTCCTGTACTGCGTGTGGCTGTAGCCGTGGGAATTCCGCCACCTGCCGTCTGGCAAACACCCTTACCTGTAAGTACCTGAAGGTGTTCCCCGGGGGAGAGCCCGTACTTCTCCTCCAGCTCACCCAGGCTCGCGAACTTCTCGTCCACAAACAGGTCCCCCAACCTTCGTATCCCTGCCCTGTGCCACCCCGCAAACCCTCCACCTGTTCTTCCTGGGGCGAACCGGTGGTTCCCCTGTAATGGGGTCCCCGCCGAGGCCCCCACTTCCCCCCTGTGCCGCCTCCACTGCCCCCAAATTTTGAGGGCAGCCACCACCACCGAGCTCGTGGTATACCTCCTTGGAGGGAGCGGCAGCGGCGCCGTTGCCAGCGCCCCCAGACTCGTACCCATACAAGATGCCGTCTCCAGCCACTTCCATGCGGCCCCCTCCCCCTCCATCACCTACTTGCGCACATTGTCGCATTGGCGGCCCAGTAGTATCCACAGAGGCTGGGCAGCGCCAGTCCCCCCCATCTCTACTCCGCTCCAGGAACACCCTTCCCACCCTCTGAGTCCCTCGCGCCCACACAAACCCCATTATACTCCTGTTAACCTGCCTGAAAAAAGCCTTCGGGATAAACACGGGGAGGCACTGGAACAGGAACAAAATCCTTGGGAGCACCGTCATTTTAATTGACTGCACCCTACCCGCCAAGGACAGCAACAACGCTTCCCACCTCTTGAACTCCTCCTCCATTTGCTCCACCAGCCTTGTAAAATTAAGCCTATGCAGGGCCCCCCAGCTCCTGGCCACCTGGACTCCCAGATACCTGAAGCTACTCTCCGCCTTTTTTAGTGGGAGCTCGCCAATCCCCCTCTCCTGGTCCCCTGGATGAACTACGAACATCTCGCTCTTCCGCATGTTGAGCTTGTACCCCGAAAAGTCCCCGAATTCCCCAAGAATCCTCATTACCTCCGGCATTCCTCCCACCGGGTCCGCCACATACAGCAGCAGGTCGTCCGCATAAAGTGACGCCCTATGCTCCTCCCCACCACGCACCAACCCCCTCCGGTTCCTTGACTCCCTCAGTACCATAGCCAGGGGTTCAATCGCCAGTGCAAAGAGCAGGGGGGGATAAGGGACACCCCTGTCTCGTCCCTCGGTGCAACCGAAAGTACTCGGACCTCCTTCTGTTTGTGGCCACACTCGCCATCAGGACCTCGTACAACAGCCTAACCCACCTGACAAACCCCTCCCCAAACCCGAACCTCTTCAGCATCTCCCACAGGTACCCCCACTCTACCCTATCGAAGGCTTTCTCAGCGTCCATCGCCCCCTTATCTCTGCCTCCCCCTCCCTCGCCGGCATCATGATAACGTTCAAAAGCCTCCGCACATTCGCGTTCAACTGCCTCCCCTTCACAAACCCCGTCTGGTCTTCATGGATGATCTACGGCACATAATCCTTAATCCTCGTGGCTAAGACCTTCGCCAGCACCTTGGCATCTACATTTAGCAAGGAAATCGGTCTGTAAGACCCACACTGCAGGGGATCCTTGTCCCGCTTCAGGATCAAGGATATCAGTGCCCGGGACATTGTCGGGGGTAAAGCCCCCCCCCTCCCCTGCCTCATTAAAGGTCCTAACCAACAGCGGGCCCAACAGGTCCATATATTTTTTTATAGAATTCGACCGGGAAACCATCCGGCCCCGGTGCCTTCCCCGCCTGCATGCTTCCCATCCCTTTGATCAGCTCCTCCAGCCCAATCGGGGCCCCCAATCCCACCACCAGTCCCTCTTCCACCTTTGGAAACCTCAATTGGTCCAGGAAGCGGCCCATCCCTCCCTCCTCCCGTGGGGGCTTGGATCAGTACAATTCCTCGTAGAAGTCCCTGAAGACCCCATTGATGCCAGCTCCACTCCGCACCACACTCCCTCCCCTGTCCTTAACTCCCCCGATCTCCCTAGCTGCGTCCCGCTTCCGAAGCTGATGCGCCAGCATCCGGCTTGCCTTTTCCCCATACACGTAAATCGCCCCCTGGGCCTTCCTACACTGCACCTCCGCCTTCCTGGTGGTCACCAGGTCGAATTCGGCCTGGAGGCTACACCTCTTCCTCAACAATCCTTCCTCGGGCTCCTCCGCATACCTCCTGTCTACCCTCACCATCTCCCCCACCAGCCTCTCCCTCTCGCCCCACTCCCTCCGCTCCTTGTGGGCCCTAATGGAGATCAGCTCTCCTCTCACCACCGCCTTAAGTACCTCCCATACCATCCCCACTTGGACCTCCCCGTTGTCGTTGGTCTCCAGGTACCTCTCTATACTTCCTCGGACCCGCTCGCTCACTTCCTCGTCCGCCAATAGCCCCACCTCCAAGCGCCACAGCGGGCGCTGGTCCCTCTCCTCCCCCATCTCCAATTCCACCCAATGCGGGGTGTGGTCCGAAATGGCTATTGCCGAATACTCAGTATCCGCTACTCTCGCTATCAACGCCCTACTCAAGATGAAAAAGTCGATTCGGGACTAAGCCTTATGGACATGTGAGAAGAATGAAAATTTCCTAGCCCCCGGCCTTGCAAATCTCCAAGGGTCCACCCCTCCCATCTGGTCCATAAACCCCCTCAGCACTCTAGGCGCCGCCGGCTTCCTACCCGTCCTAGACCTGGATCGATCCAGTGCCGGGTCCAGCACCGTGTTAAAGTCTCCCCCCATTATCAGGCCCCCCACTTCCGAGCCTGGGATCCGACCCAACATACGCCGCATAAAACCCGCATCGTCCCAGTTCGGGGCATACACATTGACCAGTACCACCCTCTCTCCCTGCAACCATTATGTACCTGCCGCCATTATCTGCCACAATGCTCGCCGCCTCAAACGACACCTTCTTTCCCACCAAGATCGCCACCCCTCGATTTTTGGCATCCAGCCCCGAGTGAAACACCTGACCTACCCACCCTTTCCTCAGTCTTACCTGGTCTGCCACCTTCTGGTGTGTCTCCTGGAGCATAACCACATCCGCCTTGAGCCCCTTCAGGTACGCGAACACCCGGGCCCGCTTGACCGGTCCATTCAGTCCCCTTACATTCCAGGTTATCAGCCGGATCAGGGGGCTACCCGCCCCCCTGCCCCGGCGACTAGCCATGACCCCTCCTCGGCCAGCCACACGCCCGCACCCCACACCCAGCCCGTTCCCCACAGCGGAACACCCCCATCTCGACCCCCCCCCCACACTCGCTCCAGCTCCTCCTTGACCATAGCAGCAGCAACTTGATTCCATTTGACTGTTTTGAAGGGGAGGAGTGGAATTTCCATCATGCCAATATTTGTCCCTCAACAAAGGTCACAAAAATAGATTTGCTGCCCATTTATCTCACTGTTATTTGTGTGACATTGTTACATGAAAGTCAGCTACCACGTTTCCTACATTATAACAATGACCAAAGTTCAAAAGAACTTCCTTAGCGGTGAAATTCCTCGGGGTACCCTGAGGTCATGAATATTCTTATATAAATGCAAGTTGTACTGTTTGAATGTGTGAATGACCACACTAAATCACATTTGCTGGCATGACTTAAGTCAAATGAAAGTTGCAGGTGTAACTCTGGTTTTCATTCCATTCTTGCCAATTTTCATGATTAATCATTCCTGTTGCTCATGAAGAGAAAAAATGTTAGTAGATAATAAAGTTGATTTCTCTAGAGTAACAGTTCAAACAACATGATTCGGGATCTACTCTGGAGATACCAGTAAATAACAACACTGCAGGATTTTGGTCGCATAGGGACGAAGACCACCTAGCAAAGCACGGTGTTGGGCCCATATAATATAATGTGCTTGACATGGAACAACTGTGGGTCTGGCCTAATGCTGATGCAAAACATTTGTAAAGTCCTGTGTAGTTTTACAAATTTAAACCAGAGCCTGGAAACGCATTGCAAAACATTACAAATAGACAATGTGCAGAATCGGCACAGAGTGATCACATGGAACAACGAGCAAGATGCAAAAATAAAGGTTCAGCGATACGTACATTAACTACTACATTCCCCGAAGAATCTCCAGCCCCGACGTACACTCAGGCCAGGGTTGTTATACCTCTGTGGGTATCCCTCATTAAAGGGGAAGCCCCGGCCCTTTACCAGGGAAGTTCATATTCTGTAGAGGTCATGGGTAACCGGATGGTCCACACCCCATTACCTCCGCGGGGGTATATATTTCTCAACATTTTTAAAAATCAGTAATTTGTTATAACTACCATGGTTTAAGAATATTTCTTACATCATTTACTTAAGTACAAGCATGTTTAATAAAGGTTGATCAATAACAAAACAATGTGCTCCAAAATACAGAAACTCAAAAGTATTTTTGATGCAGCATGGACAAGCTGGGCCAAAGGGCCTGTTGTTTCCATGCTGTAAACATCTATGACTCTATATGAAATGCATTTCAATTATCTGGAGCCGGTTGATGTCACGCAGGAAGTCCTTCCATTCCTTCTTTAAAACAAAAAGTAGTGCTATTTCTGTTATCATCATTGAAGTGTGAGCTTAGGATGTCGTTGTCAGGATCGATAGGGACTGCTGGAGCAAGGCTGTTGGTAAGCTTTACCTTTTATTAAACATTTTTCTACAGGATAAGGCTTCACACAGAACTCTCTCTCAACATGCTCTATTGCCATGATGTTACATCAATGATGATATGGGCAGTCAATTTATATACTTAACAATAACCCTTTACACTACACTACTGATTAACAAAAACTCCATCTCACCCTTCATCAACAAATGAAAAACTATGATGGGAGATATTTTGAACAAGAGGCCATAGATAAGATATAGACCACAGATAGATACACTGGGGAAACTTGCAGCATGACTAAGCTTTATCTCATTAATCGACCCCATTTGTAGACTACTTCAGGCACAAAAAAACCTTCTATTCAGATCCCACTCCAAAGACAGCTAATCGTTTAATAGACTCTTTAAACTGTCAATTAAACAGTGAACAGCGCGAGCAGAGAGAGAGCCGGGACAGCGAAAACAGCGCGAGCGGAGAGAGCCGGGAGATTTAAAAAGCGCGGGAGGAGAGAGCCCGGGCAGCGAAAACAGCGCGAGGGGAGAGAACCGGGAGATTTAAAAAGCGCGGGAGGAGAGAGCCCGGGCAGCGAAAACAGCACGAGGGGAGAGAACCGGGAGATTTAAAAAGCGCGGGAGGAGAGAGCCTGGACAGCGAAAACAGCGTGAGCGGAGAGAGCCGGGAGATTTAAAAAGCGCGGGAGGAGCGAGCCCGGGCAGCGAAAACAGCGCGAGGGGAGAGAACCGGGAGATTTAAAAAGCGCGGGAGGAGAGAGCCCGGACAGCGAAAACAGCGTGAGCGGAGAGAGCTGGGAGATTTAAAAAGCGCGGGAGGAGAGAGCCGGGAGATTTAAAAAGCGCGGGAGGAGAGAGCCGGGACAGCGAAAACAGCGCGGGAGGAGAGAGCCGCGACAGCGAAAACAACGCCGGAGGAGAGAGCCGGGAGATTTTAAAAGCGCGGGAGGAGAGAACCCGGACAGCGAAAACAGCGCGAGCGGAGAGAGAGCCGGGACAGCGAAAACAGCGCGGGAGGAGAGAGCCGGGAGATTTAAAAAGCGCGGGAGGAGAGAGCCCGGACAGTGCTAGGAGAGGTGAGTCCACAAAAGGTGTGGCAGGAGTGCCTTTAGACATGGAGTGCTGATTGGAACAGAGTGCATCTGAGTTTAGGTGAGTAACTGAGTTCGGGTGAGTGGCTGTGTTTTTGTTGATGTTCGGGTTTATCCTTGAGGTTCTATAAAAAATGTTTTTTAAATTATTTAAATTAATTAATTAGTTGAATATGGCTGGACAGGTGATGTGCTGTTGCTGTATGATGATGGAACTGGTGGATCCCATTGAGACCGTCAGTGACCACATCTGCAGCAAGTGTTGGCTGCTCGAGGAACTTCGGCTCAGAATTGATGAGCTGGAGACCGAGCTGCACACACTGCGGCACATCAGGGAGGGGGAAAATTACCTGGACACTTTGTTTCAGGAGGCAGTCACACCCAGTAGAATAAGTACTGTTAATTCGGACAGTGGTCAGGGATAGAGTGGTGTGACTGCAAGGGAGGCAGGTAGGGGGATCCTGAGTTTAGGAGTTGAGGAGCCTCAGCCCTTGACCTTGTCCAACAGGTATGAGGTACTTGCTCCCTGTGTGGATGAGGAAGAGGGCTGTAGGGAGGATGCGTTGACTGACCACTGCACCGTGGTACAGGAAGCCATTCAAGAGGGGGGAGCAAAAAGACAAGTGGTAGTTGTAGGGGATTCTATAATTAGGGGGATTGATGGCATCCTTTGTAAGCCAGATCGAGAGTCCCGCATGGTATGTTGCCTGCCCAGTGCCAGGGTGAGGGACATCTCTGATCGGCTTGAAAGGATTTTGGAGAGGGAGGGGGAGGATCCAGTTATTGTGGCCCATGTTGGGACTAACAATATAGGTAAGACTAGGAAAGAGGACCTGTTTGGGGATTATCAAACACTAGGGACTAAATTAAAGAACAGGTCCTCCAGGGTTATAATCTCTGGATTACTACCCGAGCCACGTGCCAATTGGCATAGGGTTGAGAAAATTAGGGAAGCTAGCACATGGCTAAAGGAATGGTGCGGGAAAGAGGGATTCCATTTCATGGGGCATTGGCATCAGTACTGGGGCAGGAGGGACCTGTACCGTTGGGACGGTCTTCACCTGAACCATTCTGGGACCAGTGTTCTCGCGAATAGGATAAATAGGTTGGTCACAAGGACTTTAAACTAGCAAGTTGGGGGGGGAAGGGAAGTGTAAAGCTATGGACAGTATAATGGTTAATGGAGATCAAGGCAGCAGATTACGTGACAGGTTATTATGTAGAGATATGGGTTCAAAGACAAGGAAAATTAGGAGAAAGGGTAAGAGGAAAAATAAATTGCGAAAAGTTACTGATCAAGGTGTTAGGATTCATAACAAAGACATAAAAAACAGCATAAGTGTACTTTACCTGAATGCTCGTAGTATACGAAATAAGGTAAATGAGTTGATGGCGCAAATCATCGTGAATGACTATGATTTAGTGGACATTACTGAAACATGGTTAAAAGATGGTCACGACTGGGAGTTAAATATCCAAGGGTATCAAACTATACGAAAGGATAGAATGGACGGTCAGGGCGGTGGTGTAGCTTTGTTGTTTAAGGATGGCATCCGGGCAATAGTAAGGGATGATATTGGTGCTCTGGAGGGCAAGGTTGAATCAATTTGGGTGGAAATCAGGAATAGTAAGGCGAAAAGGTCACTGATAGGAGTAGCCTATAGGCCACCAAATAGTAACAGGATGGTAGGGCAGGCAATAAGCAAAGAAATAACGGATGCATGTAGAAATGGTACAGCGGTTATCATGGGAGATTTTAATCTGCATATCGATTGGTTTAACCAGGTTGGTAAAGGCAGCCTTGAGGAGGAGTTTATAGAATGTGCCCGGGATAATTTCCTGGAACAGTATGTAATGGAACCTACAAGGGAACAAGCGGTCCTAGATCTGGTCCTGTGTAATGAGGCAGGATTGATTAATGATCTCATAGTTCGGGATCTTCTTGGAAGGAGCGATCACAATATGGTGGAATTTAAAATACAGTTGGAGGATGACAAGGTAAAATCAAACACTAGTGTTTTGTGCTTAAACAAAGGCGATTACAATGGGATGAGAAGAACTAGCTAAGGTAGACTGGGAGCAAAGACTTCATGGTGAAGCAGTTGAGGAACAGTGGAGATCCTTCCGAGCGATCTTTCACAGTGTTCAGAAAAGGTTCATACCGACAAAAAGGAAAGACGGTAGAAAGGGGAAAAATCGACCGTGGATATCTAAGGAGGTGAGGGAGAGTATCAAATTGAAGGAAAAAACATACAGAGTGGCAAAAATTAGTGGGAGACTAGAGGACTGGGAAGTCTTTAGGCGACAACAGAAAGCTACTAAAAAAGCCATAAAGAAGAGTAAGGTAGACTATGAAAGTAAACTGGCTCAGAGCATAAAAGCAGATAGTAAAAGCTTCTACAAATATATAAGATAAAAAAGAGTGGCTAAGGTAAATATTGGTCCTTTGGAAGATGAGAAGGGAGATTTAATAATAGGAGACGGGGAAATGGCTGAGGAGCTGAACAGGTTTTTGGGGTCAGTCTTCACAGTGGAGGACACAAATAACATGCCAGTGACTGATGGAAATAAAGATATGATAGGTGAGGACCTTGAGATGATTGTAATCACTAAGGAGGCAGTATTGGGCAAGCTAATGGGGCTAAAGGTAGACAAGTCTCCTGGCCCTGATGGGATGCATCCCAGAGTGTTAAAAGAGATGGCTAGGGAAATTGTAAACACACTAGTGATAATTTATCATAATTCACTAGACCCTGGGGTGGTCCCAGAGGATTGGAAAGTAGCAAACGTGACACCACTGTTTAAAAAAGGAGGTTGGCAGAAAGCGGGTAATTATAGGCCGGTAAGCTTAACTTCGGTTGTAGGGAAAATGCTGGAATCTATCATTAAGGAGGAAATAGCGGGGCACCTGGAGGGAAATTGTCCCATTGGGCAGACGCAGCATGGGTTCACAAAGGGTAGGTCGTGGCTGACTAATTTGGTAGAATTTTTTGAGGACGTTACCAGTACAGTAGATAACGGGGAGCCAATGGATGTGGTATATCTGGATTTCCAGAAAGCTTTTGACAAGGTGCCACACAAAAGGTTGCTGCATAAACTAAAGATGCATGGCATTGAGGGTAAAGTGGTAGCATGGGTAGAGGATTGGTTAATTAATAGAAAGCAAAGAGTGGGGATTAATGGATGTTTCTCTGGTTGGCAACCTGTAACTAGTGGGGTCCCTCAAGAATCAGTGTTGGGCCCGCAGTTGTTCACAATTTACATAGACGATTTGGAGTTGGGGACCAATTGCAATGTGTCAAAGTTTGCAGACGACACTAAGATGAGTGGTAAAGCAAAACGTGCAGAGGATACCGGAAGTCTACAGAAGGATTTGGATAGGTTAGGTGAATGGGCTAGGGTCTGGCAGATGGAATTCAATGTTGCCAAGTGTGAGGCTATCCATTTTGGGAGGAATAACAGCAGAATGGATTATTATTTAAAGGAGGATGGACATGGCCCTCCTTGTCGATTGAGGCATTTTGCGAGAAAATAACAGGCCATAGACAGATATATTACCAATAACCAGAATGGGGAGGTCTCACTCTCCACATTCTGGGACGTGCTGAAGGCTGTGATAAGGGGTGAGATTATCACTTATAAAGCATGCAGAGACATGCTGGAAAAGATGGCTAGGCAACAACTGGTTGACTCCATATTGGAGGTGGATCGCTGGTTCTCCGGGGCACGGACCTCAGAGCTTCTGGAAGAGAAGAAAAAGCTGCAAATGGACTTTGACTTGTTCTTCATTAGGAAGGCAGTGCACCAATTCTGCCAGACACAGAGGACCTTTTACATATACGGAGACAAAGCCAGCCGCCTGCTGGCTCACCAGCTGAGATGCAGGCAGCCACGAGAGAAATAGCACAGAGTAGGGACAACAACAGCAGGCAGGTAGCCGAGCCGGAAAGGGTCAACAAAACATTCAAGGCCTTCTACCAGGAGCTGTACAACTCCAAGTCCCCTTCAATGAAGCAGTTTCTCGACGGACTGGACGTGCCAGACGTGGGGGTAGATAAAAAACGGGGGCTGGATTTCCAGCGGACTTCTACAAAATATTTGCAGCAGCACTGGCCCCGCACTTGCGGGAGATGTTCTCAGACTCGCTAACAAGGAGCACTCTGCTTCCAATGCTAGCAAAACGTCAATCTCGCTGATACCCAAGAAAGACACAGACCTGACCGAATGCGGGTCCTACAGACCCATCTCGCTGCTCAACATAGATGCAAAAATACGTCACTGGAAAACCCCTTACCAGAGGTGGTCACAGAGAACCAGACAGGCTGTGTTCAGGGCAGGCAGCTAACATCGAATATCAGGCGCCTGCTGAACGTGATAATGACCTCATCAGGGGCGAGCACACCAGAGGTGATTATCTCCCTGGCTTTCGACAGAGCCAAGTGGAAGCACCTCATAGAGTGAGGGGATGGGTAAGGGAACGGGAAGCAGAATGGGTAAGGATGGAGAAGAGCTCTTGCATAGGGACGTCCGTCTGAGCCCTTGCCACAACAACATTCTCATCCCCGCCAGCCAAACATTCTACAAGCCCAGTGGTAATAGCCACACTCAGCACATAGAACCAGCTAAGGCAACACTTCGGCCTGACCAAAATGTCCACCATGGCCCGCATCTGCAGCAATCACAGGTTCGCGCCAGCCACAATGGACGCTGCCTTTAAACAGTGGAGACAAGACAGGGAGACAATGACAGTTAGGGACCTTTACATGGACGATAGACTAGCAACGCTAGATGAGCTGGCAGAGGTTTCAACAGCCCAAAGGGAATGAACTACGACACATACAAATCAAAAACATCCTGCGTAAGGGTGGCACGTGGCACAATGGTTAGCACTGCTGCCTACAGCGCTGAGGACCCGGGTTCGAATCCCGGCCCTGGGTCACTGTCCGTGTGGAGTTTGCACATTCTCCCAGTGTCTGCGTGGGTTTCACCCCCACAAGCCAAAGATGTGCAGGTTAGGTGGATTGGCCACACTAAATTGCCCCTTAATTGGAAAAAAAAGAACTTGGTACTCTAAATTTATCAAAAGAAAAAAAAAAGTCTTACGTAAAGAAACGACAACATACCCACGAATGCCGGGGCACTCACTGATAGAGGAGCTGCTGGATGCGGTCGACTTAGGAAGGGGGAACTGCGGAGGCCTGTGGGCGACTGTTAGAGGGGGCACACTTCCCGCTGGACGAGACAAGGGAAAAATGGGAGGAAGAACTAGGGATAGATATAGGGTGGGAAATCTGGAGTGAAGCACTGAACAGGGCAAACTCCACATGCGCAAGGTTAAGCTTAATGCAGCTAAAGGTGGCGCCTAACTACGCAGGTCCTTGCTGGAGGTGGAGGACAAATGTGAACGGTGCCAGGAAGGCCCAGCCAACCACACCCACATGTTCTGGGTATGCCCCAGACTTGTTGGGTTCTGGACCGCCTTCTTTGAGGCAATGTCCAAGTTTGTGGGAATGAGGGTGGAGCCAAGACCAGAAGTTCCAGTCTTCAGGTTATCAGATCAGCCAGGACTCTTCATGGGGAAGCAGGACGAGTGAGTTCTGCACAATAAATGCAAGAATTCCCACACGTGAAGAGCGAGTCCACCATTTTCAGGGAAAACAAGAACACATAAAAAAAAACAAGACTTATATTGGTACAAAAAAAGAAATAAGTTAAAAAGTGGAATCCTCACACACAAAAAGATACCCATGAATAAGGTGGTGTGAATAACCAAATTTTCCCATCCTTTTTTTCCTCTCCACCTTCCTCTCGATCTCTAAAGCTTTAAAATTTGTAATTTTCAACTCTTTAAAAATTCAGGGCCTGGAGGACTGCTATTATGTTTTGGGTTTTAGATGACTTGGGTACAATGACAACAATTCCCATATGTGATCCCCGTGTTTCCCGTGGTTCAGTGAATGCCTTTATTTGCATAATATTTACATTCAAAATACATATATCAAAAACAATTTTAAAAATACTTTCCCAGAGTTACTATCTATTATTACTAGATCGCTGAAAAATAGCTGCTCATTTGTCCAAACAGCTATGGAAACAGAACACATGATCCTCCTTCAAGAGAATACAGGATCAGTACTGCTGGCAGCAACACTGGGAGACTTTAAAAAGAGAGTCATCATTCATGAGTGGGATAAAAGGCAGAGAAGCTACTTTTCTTAGAAGTGTGTTCTATAAAGGAGGCCTTGCTCCAGAGTTCAGTTTAAAATACGGGCTGTTAAATCACTGCAGTTTGTACTTATCTATGCTGAACAAACTGCACAATTATTGAACAAAGTATGAAAATGTAAGCTTTTTGAACACAGAAGTTAGAAGCAGGGCATTTCAGGACAACAAAGCAATTCTATTTGCAAATCTAGAAGATTATGGGGATTGTTGTTTGATTTTGAAGTGTTTTAAATGCACAAGCAGCGTGTACAGGGTGTGTTTTCCTTTGTCAAAAATGTCCACAAAAACTGAAACAGCAGAGCAGATGGCTCGGGTAGATTACATATAAGAGTTTCCTAAAACAGACAATTATTATTGCAGGGTTCCACTGGACAGTCTGATCCCACTTCAGCCCAATGCTGTTGGCAGCCTTCATCTAAATATTTACAGATTCCAAAATTTCTAGATACCAGGTTGAGGGCGATGATCCTCAGAAAATGTCCCAGAGAATGATTAGAATTATTAATGAAACTGAGGACAATAGATGCGCTTGTTGCCCATTGTCATTCTGGAAATCATAAGAAAAGGCTCGAGGACAAATTTGTTACCTCAACTTAATTATGCTTCTATGGTGCTTCAGTTTGAGATTCTGCTCCATTGGTCCAAGAAAATCAAGCAAATTTATTAGACCCCTAGAGGGATTGTAAATGTTCACATGTTTGTCTGGCTGAGTTACTGAGCGTGTTAAAGGGAGAGAGGATGGATGGGAGAGCAAACCTGTGACATTGTGATCAAGTATATTTTGCTGTACAGCTGACTGTCAGTTGGGAACCTGTCTTGATTAGCCCAAGAGAAAGGGGAATCCCCACAGCAAACAATGCTTTATAGCTTCTACTACTTGGCACACCAAGCAGATAAAACAAAAAAATCTCAAAAATAAACTAGACAAATACCAAGGATAAATGAAGAAAGGTGCTAAAATATATCCAAATCTATTGAAGGCTGACCACAGAACTGTGCAGAGATGGGGGCTATTTTCCACCTGCGCTGCGTACGGTGCACATCCCGCTATTCCCGGAGAATAGCGAGACAGCCCTTAAATGGGGTTCACGCCGGGTGCCGAATGGAACACAATGCTCCCAATTTGCGATACTGGACACAATCTGGATCACTCCCTCATTAGTCGTGAACCAGATTTGAAATTAAATGAAATGAAAATGAAAATCGCTTATTGTCACAAGTAGGCTTCAAATGAAGTTACTGTGAAAAGTCCCTAGTCGCCACATTCTGGCGCCTGTTCGGGGAGGTTGGTACGGGAATTGTACCGTGCTGCTGACCTGCCTTGCTCTGCTTTAAAAGCCAGCGATTTAGCCCAGTGTGCTAAACCAGCCCCTGCTTATTTATATGAGCATTTAAATATGCATTTCCAAATTTTAGCTGGGATCTCCCAGCTCCTTGGATTTTCAGCTCACGCCGACGCAGAGTGAGGCCTGTGGGAATAACCACGGGTCTCCAGCAGATGTGATGACCATGCTCGGCGGCCTGGAGGCCATTGGAGCCCTCGGGTGGTCAGGCACAGAGCAGGACAGTGTTCAGGCACTGCCAGATTGTCACTGCCAGGAAGCCAAGGGGTGAAGCCTGAAAGGAGATGTGGTCATGAAAATGGTGCTTATGAAGGGGGTAGTTATGAAGTGGGGCGGGCCTCTGGCAACCACATTTTGCGGTGTCAGTCACGGGGAGGGAAGGTGGGTATGATGCCTACCTGCGAGTGGAGGTGGGGTTGGTCTCTGTTGATGAATTGGGGGAGTGGGGTGGGGCTGTGGGGTTGTCTGGAGGTCAGGACGCCCGATCTACGAGGAGCCGGCCTGGCCGGTGTCTTTAGGTCCTGAACATCTCTTTCCCCAAGCTCCAAAAAAATGACTACATGTGGGTGGATTGCGGGATCACACCGACCCACCCGGTGGGAATCTCATTTTTTCCTGTTGGGGACAACACTTAGGATTTTTAGGGAGCATTCCACCCCCTTGGACGGGATCCTTTGTTTCAGAAACTAAGGGGCGATTCTCCGACTTTGTTGCACTCTTGCTCAAGCGTAATGGGACCAGTGAATAGCGGGAGAGGCCAAAAACGAGATCCAAACAGTTTTTGATGCAACCGGCCCACTCCCATAGGCGAAATCGGCAATTCCCGCTCGCCTCCACACTTAGAAATTTTTCCGGAGAATTGTGCCCTTAGTGTTGACACCAGGACTGAATCAGTGGACTTCTAAATTGGTGCCGGTCCCAGAGCAATTCATGATCTGTTAATGGGCTAACACAGGCGCCACTTGGAACTTGATTGATTCACATGAAAAACGGTGTCGGATTCACCGGGGTCGGGATTGACACTCGAGAGGCTGACAAGCTACAGCTGCATATTAATACTCCACTCCCCACACACACTCATCCCAGCCAGCAAGATGGCAGCACAGAGAACAGCACCCCGGTGCACTGACACAGAGCTCGAGACCCCATTGGACACTGTGGAGGAGAGGCGGGCCACCCTGTTCCCCGGTGTGGGAAAGAGGCTGCCACCCTCCACTGTATACCAGGCCGAGGACTAGGTTGCAGAGGCCATGAGCGTCAAGATCGCCCTCGCCAGGACCAGCAGCAGTGCAAGAAGAAGCTGCATGATCTTGTCGGGGCGGCCAAGGTGAGAAGGCAGCACCATGCCCCTGGCGCTAACCCCATCTCACACACCCGTAACCCCCCATCTGGAGGACGTGTGAACCCCATCCAGCAGTGTGCGCATTCCCTATCCTGCCCGCGATGGCCGGGAGCCCTATTCACAAAGGCCACCTGCTGCCCATCCCCTGTGCTGCACACATCGACAGTCTAACACTATGCGCTTTCTGTCTCCCTCCGCATTAACCCCCCCCCCCGCCCCAAGGAGAAGGCGGTGCATAAAGTGTATATAGATAGAGCGAACAGTTGGATGTGCTGCACTGTTCTTTGTTCTTATAACCGCAGACAGAGAAGACTGGAGGGTGATCACTGGAACTGCGGCCCCTCACTGTCGCGGCGCAGGGGCAGTGGACCTAGTCGGTGGGCCTGGAGAGAGGGCAGTTGCCGAGGTGGAGGTCGACATCGGGCAACCAAGTGAGCCCCTGCTGAGTTGCGGTGTCCTTAATGCATGCGTGGCATGACCCCCACCCCAACCCCTCATCACCCCACCGCCCCCTCACCACCCCACCCCCTCACCAATCCCACACCAACCCACACCACCCACCACCTCAACTCCCACGATCCAATCATGCGTCATGTCTTGTGGGTCTTGCAGGAGCATTTGACGACGAAGCGGGCTCATCTAGCGTTCCCCGTCCCCGCCCCCAACCCCAACCCCAGCGGATTCCAGCGTGAGCAACGGACAGTGATGTGAACCCCCAAACGCTAGCCTGAGACACCCTGGAACATCAGTTTGGAGAAGACATTGGTTTTCCGTCACAGCTGTCACCATCCACCATCCCAGAGACACTTACCTAGTTGGGTATGATAGTAAAGAGGTTCCTGGGGCACTATCTGGTGCTCATCACATACATGCAGCGGTACATCAGGCAGAGGTAAGAACTCCCAAGGAAGGGCAGCACGGCGGTGCAGTGGGTTAGCCCTACTGCCTCACGGCGCCGAGGTCCCAGGTTCAATACCGGTTCTGGGTCACTGTCCGTGTGGAGTTTGCACATTCTCCCCATGTTTGCGTGGGTTTCGCCCCCCCAACCCAAAAGATATGCAGGGTAGGTGGATTGGCCATGCTAAATTGCCCCTTAATTGGAAAAAATGAATTGGGTACTTTAAATTTTTTTTAAAAAAAAGAACTCCCAAGGAGGCGGACGGTTGGAAGCCACCCCGTCACGGGCCGGTGCTCGTAGGCGACATACATCCTGTTGATCATCCCCTGGAGCTGAGGCATCCCAGCGATGGTGACGAACCCCACTGCCTGAGCATCTTGATGGGCTCAGTCCACATTTAAGCTGATATATTGTGACCGCCGGGCATGAGGGGCCTCTTTGGTGGTGCGGATGCACCCGTGCACCGAGGTGCGAGATCCCAGAGATATCCCCACTCAGTGTCCGGAAGGACCCCGTGGTGTAAAGGTTCAGGGGGACCTTGACGGCCACCGGGAGTGGGTCTCCTTCCCCACACTCCCGTGGTTCCACGTGCCCCATGGTGCGGTGGCTATGTCGCACGGTCTCCCTGCTCAGCCAGAGTCTTTGCCAGCAGGCCCGGTCCAGCAGGTCCTTGTATGACAGCTGCTGTCGGTACACAAAAGGCCTGATGCGGCATCTCCTTCCCACCGCCTCCTCGGCCTCTTGGGCGGCTAGCACTCCAACCTCACCAGCTGGCTCCTATTCCTCTGGGGCAGGCTCCGCTGCTCTTGAGTCCTTCCTGAGCAGCTCCTGTTCATACAGCCTCAGTGAATCCAACCTAGGCTGTGGCGCCCAGGATGAAGGCCACCATTCCTGGTTGTATTCCAAAGTCCATTGCTTGCAAGGGTTGAAAGGCAGACATGTTGGCATGGTGTGTACCCCGTGCCTAACCAGGTCCAACGGGCTACACGGTGGCCCTGGCCTGCACTGCAACAACTGCCCCCACATGTCCCCCCCCCCAATATCTCCATTCTCACACCCACCGTTGGTCTGTTCCCCTGGCACTTTGCCCTCTGCACCACACACCTGGCCCCGTTGGTGCCCGGCACCATCCCTGGGTTGATGGGGTGAAGGGGTGGGCAGTCAATCGTGAGCGCACCATGGCAATGGTGGTCCACAGCCAGCCATGCAGCCCATGGTCGTGCCTCTGGGAACATGTCCGCTCTCTCCCCCAGCAGCCATGGCACCCGTTTCCCGATTTTTAAAATCACAAGTGAAACCCGCTGTCGGTAATTCCTCCTGGCAGAGGCGGAGCATCGTGGGAGCCCCGGAGAATACCGGGACGGGCACATTAATGATGTGCCAGCGCAGCGTAGAATGCTTTGATGCTGCTGTCGAGACACGGAAGCATGGCAATTCATCGGATGCCCGGTGGCGACCAAGATTTTCGGCTCACCCGCGTTTCACGATTCCGGCGTTGCTGGACACAGAATCCCGCCGATTATATCTGGTTTTAAACAGTGCCGAGTGTGAACTGAAAAATAAACCAATGAGGTTCTGATCTTCATTCAGCAGTTGAAAACTTCCTATACTCACTTTTACAGATATCTACAAGGACAAAGAGCACTCTTGAATGGGGGAGTAGTTATTTGAAGATACTAAAATAAACATGACTGTTCTCTGAAAAAGATATATTAATAATGATCTTTTTAATAATCTTTATTGTCACAAGGCTTACATTAACACTGCAATGAAGTTACTGTGAAATGAGCTAAGTATAGGAATGGAGTCAATGGGAAAAGATACACACAATACATTGTCATCTAGAAGGTTAACAACTTATCCAGACAACATTTCCAGGCCTTTTTCTGGACTATGTTATTAGTTCAAATGAATGGACAGTACTTGTTTAATAATAATCTTTATTAGTGTCACAAGTAGGCTTACATTAACATTGCAGTGAAATTATTGTGAAAAACTCGTAGTTGCCACACTCTGGCGCTTGTTCGGGTACATTGAGGAAGAATTCAGAATGTCCAATTTGCTTAACAAGCACGTCTTTTGCGACTTGTGGGAGGAAACCGGAGCACCTGGAGGAAACCCATGCAGACACGGGGAGAACGTGCAGACTCCATACAGACAGTGACCCAAGCCGGGAATCAAACTTGGGACCCTGGCGCTGTGAAGCAACAGTGCTAACCACTGTGTTACTGTTCTGACTAATCTAAAAGTTTGAAAAAACATCATACATCATTATCGTTCTCTCATACCCTTCAATCATTTATCCATCCATTTTCTCTTAGATTTGCCAAATCTGTCCACCTAGTGCCTTTCTGGGCTGTCTGGTGCATAGTTTGTAAAATAGTTAAGTACAAACACCCTTCTTTGGAGCTTGAGTCACCTTCCCCTTATTGTAGAATTTATGCCTATTATTCAGGTTTAATTTAAGTATGCCCTGTACAGTCCTGAATACTTCAATAAAATATTCTCCAAGCTTTCTTTGCTTCAGTTTCTATTGCTTTCTCCTACAACCAATTCTAGCTGTTCATTGCTGCTCAATGTATCTCCACCAATGCCATGATGGCCTCGCTGTCGTACTGATCAAAATTACACAAGTGTTTCAGGCAAGGTCGGATCAGAGCTTTGTGTGAGCTCTTTATAACTTTCGTGAATTTAAGCTCATCTCCTTCCAGCCTTGTATCCCAACTGCACCACAATGGTTTCAGCAAGTTATATATAAGTGCTCCAGATCTTCCTATTGTCTCATGTCCTGTTGAAATGCTTTTAAAATATATATATATTTATTAAAGTTTTTAACACAATTTTTCTCCCTTACAAACAATAACCCCCCCACGTAACAAAAAAAAAGAAACGGGAAATCGCGCGGAGCAAGATATATACATGGCAAAATAGTATATTTACATAGCTTGTACACTGGTTCTCTCCCGTACTCGCCAGATTCCCCGACTCTTCATGTTACCTCTTGCTCATCCACCCCCCCAGGCAGCTCCCCACCCCCCCCACCCCCCCTCCCCCGGACATCCACCCCCCAGGTTGCTGCTGCTGCTGACCGACCTTCCTCTAACGCTCCACGAGATAGTCTAGGAACGGTTGCCACCGCCTGTAGAACCCCTGCGCAGACCCTCTCAAGACGAACTTGATCCTCTCCAACTTTATGAACCCAGCCATATCGTTTGTCCAGGCCTCCATGCTGGGGGGCTTCGCCTCCTTCCACATTAGCAAGATCCTTCGCCGGGCTACTAGGGACGCAAAGGCCAGAATGCCGGCCTCTTTCGCCTCCTGCACTCCCGGCTCGTCCACTACTCCGAATATTGCTAGCCCCCCCAGCTTGGCTTGACCCAGACTTTCACCACCTGAGATATTGCTCCCGCCACTCCTCTCCAGAACCCCTCCAGTGCCGGGCATGACCAAAACATATGGACATGGTTCGCCGGGCTCCCTGAGCACCTTTCACATCTGTCCTCTACAACAAAGAACCTGCTCAACCTCGCCCACGTCAAGTGAGCTCTGTGAACCACCTTAAATTGTATCAGGCTGAGCCTGGCACACGAGGAGGAGGAATTAACCCTACCCAGGGCATCAGCCCACAGACCTTCCTCGATCTCCTCCCTCAGCTCCTCCTCCCATTTACCCTTCAACTCTCTACCAGCGCTTCCCCCTCTTCTTTCATCTCCTGGTGTATTGCCGACACCTTGCCCTCCCCGACCCATGCACCCGAGATCACCCTGTCTTGAATTTCTTGTGCCGGGAGCAACGGGAATTCCCTCACCTGTCGCCTCACAAAAGCCCTCACCTGCATATATCTAAAGGCATTTCCTGGGGGGTAACTCAAACTTCTCCTCCAGTGCCCCTAGGCTCGCAAACGTTCCGTCAATGAACAGGTCCCCCATTCTTCTGATCCCTGCCCGATGCGAGCTCTGGAACCCCCCCGTCCATCTTCCCTGGGATAAACCGATGGTTACCTCTGATCGGGGACCACACCGAGGCTCCCATTGCACCCCTGTACCGTCTCCACTGGCCCCAGATCCTTAGCGTTGCCGCCACCACCGGGCTCGTGGTATACTTTGTCGGCGAGAGCGGCAGCGGTGCCGTCACCAACGCCCCCAGGCTCGTTCCTTTGCAGGACGCCATCTCCATCCTCTTCCATGCCGCCCCCTCTCCCTCCATAACCCACTTGCGGATCATCAACACATTTGCTGCCCAGTAGTAGCTCCCCAGGTTTGGCAGCGCCAACCCTCCTCGGTCCCTACTGCGTTCCAGGAACCCTCTCCTTACCCTCAGGGTCTTATTCGCCCACACAAACCCCATAATACTCCTACCTACTCTCTTAAAAAAGGCCTTAGTGATCACGATGGGAAGGCACTGAAACACAAACAAAAACCTCGGAAGGACCACCATTTTGACCGACTGCACTCTACCCGCCAGTGAGAGCGGTAACATGTCCCATCTTTTGAAGTCCTCCTCCATTTGGTCCACCAACCTCGTCAGATTCAGTTTATGTAGGGCCCCCCAAATCCTGGCTATCTGGATCCCCAGATACCAAAAACTCCCCACCGCCCTTCTCAGCGGTTGGTCCCCTATCCCTCTTTCTTGGTCCCCCGCATGTAATACAAAGAGCTCACTCTTCCCTACATTGAGCTTGTAGCCCGAAAACTCCCCAAACTCCCTTAAAGTCTGCATGACCTCCACCATCCCCTCCATTGGATCAGCCACGTACAGCAACAGGTCATCCGCATATAGCGACACCCGATGCTCTTCTCCCCCTCGGACCACCCCCCTCCATTTATTAGACTCCCTCAATGACATGGCCAATGGTTCGATCGCCAATGCGAACAACAGGGGGGACAGGGGGGTGAGGGAGGCGTCGTCCTGCCTCGTCCCTCGGTACAGTCTAAAGTACTCCAACCTCCGTCGGTTCGTCACTACACTCGCCACCGGGGCTCTGTAAAGGAGATAACCCAACTGATAAACCCTCCCCCGAACCCAAACCTACGCAGCACCTCCCAGAGGTACTCCCACTCTACTCGGTCAAAGGCCTTCTCCGCGTCCATAGCTGCCACTATCTCCGCTTCTCCCTCCACCGATGGCATCATTATCACGTTTAAGAGCCGCCGCACATTGGTGTTTAGCTGCCTACCCTTTACAAATCCTGTCTGGTCCTCGTGAATCACCCCCGGGACACAGTCCTCGATCCTCGTGGCCAGCACTTTTGCCAGCAACTTTGCATCCACATTAAGGAGCGAGATCGGCCTGTACGATCCACATTGTAGTGGGTCCTTATCCCGCTTTAGGATCAAAGAAATTGTCGCTTCCGACATTGTCGGGGGCAGGGTCCCCTCCTCTCTTGCCTCAATAAAGGTCCTCACTAGTAGCGGGGCCAACAGGTCTACGTACCTCCTGTAGAACTCCACCGGGAACCCGTCCGGACTTGGGGCCTTCCCCGCCTGCATACTCCCCAAACCCTTGCTCAGCTCCTCCAACCCAATTGGTGCCCCCAAACCAGCAACGTCTTGCTCCTCCACCCTCGGGAATCTCAATTGGTCTAGGAATCGTCTCATCCCCTCTTCCGCCGCTGGGGGCTGGGATCTGTGCAGCTCTTCATAGAAGGCCTTAAATACCTTGTTTATTTTCGTCGCACTCCGAACCGTGGCTCCCCTTCCATCTTTGACTCCCCCTATTTCCCTCGCTGCCATCCTTTTACAGAGCTGGTGTGCCAGCATCCGACTAGCCTTTTCCCCATACTCATAGGTCGCCCCTTGCGCTTTCCTCCACTGTGTCTCCGCCTTCCCTGTGGTCAACAGGTCAAACTCCATCTGGAGCCATCGTCTTTCCCCAAGTAATCTTTCCTCCGGGGCCTCTGCGTATCTCCTGTCCACTCGCAAAATCTCCCCCACTAACCTCTCCCTTTCCATGCCCTCTGTCTTCTCCCTATGATCCCTAATGGAGATTAGCTCTCCCCTGACCACCACCTTCAACGCCTGCCATACCACCCCTACCCGCACCTCCCCGTTGTCGTTGGCCTCCAAGTACCTTTCGATACACCCCCTCACCTTCCCACACACCGCCTCGTCCGCCAGCAGTCCCACATCCAGCCGCCACAGCGGGCGTTGGTGCCTCTCCTCTCCCAGCTCCAGTTCCACCCAGTGCGGGGCGTGGTCCGAAACGGCTATGGCCGAATACTCCGTCCCCTCCACCCTCGGGATGAGCGCCCTGCCCAGAACAAAAAAATCTATCCGGGAGTAGGCTTTGTGCACGTGGGAGAGAAAAGAAAATTCCCTGGCTTGCGGCTTTGCAAACCGCCATGGGTCCACTCCCCCCATCTGATCCATAAACCCCCTGAGCACCTTGGCCGCCGCCGGCCTCTTTCCAGTCCTTGATTTGGAGCGGTCCAGTGCTGGATCCAACACTGTATTGAAGTACCCTCCCATTATCAGGCCTCCTATCTCCAGGTCCGGAATGCGCCCCAACATGCGCTTCATGAATCCTGCATCATCCCAGTTCGGGGCGTATACTGGGCCAGTCCCGTGTCCACGCCTCCCTCACCCTCCAGTCCCCCAGACGGAGGACCCCCGTCCCGACCACCTCTTCTATGTCCCATTCCCTTTCGGCCAGTGCAGCAGCAACCCTTCCCCCCCCCCCCCCCCCTTCCCACCCCCGTTAGGCCCCTGCCTAGCTTTTTTTGCTCCCCCCCATGTCACTCCCATAAGTCAGCTGACACCTGCTGACCCCGGCTACCCCCGGCTACCCCCGCTATCCCATTGACCTCCCCGTGTGGGAGTTCCCCCTACCACCTTTCTTCCCGCACCCGGGAAAAACAAAAAACCCCACGCTTTCCAAAGCCCACTCCGCCTCCTCTGGCGCAGCTCCTGTCGCGGCCTTGTCTCTCTCCCCCAGCCCATGTAACATTTCCTGCGCATGATTGCGATTGACCCCCTATATACAACAACCATCACACATCAAACCTCAAATATCCCCCCCACCCTCACAAACCCTCAGTTAGAGTCCAACTTTTCGGTTTGTATAAATGTTCTTCAGGCGTTTCAAAGTAGTAGTGTTGGCCCTTGTATGTGACCCACAGTCACACTGGCTGCAGCATTCCGAATTTCACTTCTTTCCGGTGCAACACCGCTTTGGCCCGGTTGAAACCCGCTCTCCGCTTTGCAACCTCCGTGCTCCAGTCCGGGTATATTCGGATCTCTGCATTGTCCCACTTACTGCTCCGCTCATTCTTGGCCCATTTCAGGACCCACTCTCTGTCCGTGAACCGGTGGAACCTCACCACCATCGCCCTTGGCGGCTCATTTGCCCGGGGCCTCCTCGCCAGCACCCGGTGTGCCCCGTCCAACTCCAGCGGCCTCAAAGGGGCCTCCTTGCCCTTCATCGCCCCGAGCATCGTGCTCGCGTATGCCCCGGCATCGGCCCCCTCCGCTCCTTCAGGGAGTCCCAGGATTCGCAGATTCTTTCTCCTCGACCTGTTCTCCAGGTCTTCGAGTCTTCCCGCCCACCTCCTGTGTAGCGCCTCGTTCTGCTCCACTCTCACCACCAGGCCCGAGATCTCGTCCTCGTTCTGACCAACTCTTTTTTGTACCTCTTGGATCTGAACCTCGTGGGCCTTCTGGGTGATCCCTAGTCCTTCGATTGCCGAAAGCATAGGCGCCAGCATTTCCTTACGCATCTCCTCGCGCTGCTCCTCGAAGCAGTGCTTAATAAACTCCTGCAGCTCCACTTTGTCTCTGGCCGCCGCCATTTTGTCTTTTTCCCCCGGTTTTTCCCGTTGCTCCAATGCCACTTTTGTGGCCGTTACGCTTCGAGTCTGTTTCATAAAAGTTGGAGGGGGACCTCCCTCTTATCTTCCCCACGGGTTAGTGTCGAAAAAAGTTCTGTTGGGGCTCTTCTAGCGAGCCCGAAAGTCCGTGGTAGCGGGAGCTGCCGAATCGTGCGGCTCGGCTCAGCTCCGCATAGCCGCAACCGGAAGTTGAAATGCTTTTTAAAAATGTTTTAAATCTCATCTTTAAAGTCACAAAGCCAATGTACAGAATGGACAGGGAAAATCCTTAATCCATCTCATTGCGTACTCCAAAAACCAATTCAAATTCAAATAGAATCCAATTCTTGGTCTCCACAAGAGAGACATACACGATCCAAGCTGACAAAAGAAGACATTGCACCTCATCTTGGGCTTGATTTGACAATTGATCTTAGCCAAAAGACAGAGAAGTCATTCATGTTCTGATGATTAATAGCATTTTGTTTAAGTGATACGAGGTAATTAAAGCAGCTCCAAGCAACATCAGATCAGAAAGGGAACACAATAGCAAGGTTTGTGGGTGGTACGGTGGCACAGTGGGTAGAACTGTTGCCTCACAGCTCCAGGATCCCAGGTTTGATTGCCGGCTTGGGTTACTGTCTGTATGGAGTCAGCACGTTCTCCCTGTGCTGTGTGGGTTTCCTCCGGGTGCTCCGGTTTCCTCCCACAAGTCCCGAAAGACGGGCTGTTAGGTGAATTGGACATTCTGAATTCTCCCTCTGTGTACCTGAACAGATGCGGGAGTGTGGCGACTAGGGGCTTTTCACAGTAACTTCATTGCAGTGTTAATGTCAGCCTACTTGTGACAATAAAGATTATTTTTTAAAAAATAAAGATTGAGGAATATAATACCTATTATGGCAAACTCAGCAATTCAGTTTGTTCATCTATTTACAAAGAAGAATATATCAATGCCAAATGTGTATAATAAAAGGAGAAAATCTTTCTGACCCTAGTCCTCAAGATTGCGACTTATATCTGGAACTTTCAATGTACATAAAACAAATCAGCACCTCACAGATTTCAAGGCTTTTCCATCACTGAATTGCAATGTAATGACATTGACAGAGTTTGTCCTGGCATGGACCCTGAATGTTCTTTAGGCTAATAACAAAGAACCCTTACTTATATTCTAGAACCAAAAAGATTGGATGAACTTGCCATAATTGAGAAATGCACCTTTCTCGGGTTTACAGCGAGCCACTCTTCAAAAAATATTTTCCAGCGATTTCCAACATTGCACCGGTAACTCAGAGTAAAAACAGTTTACTCAGAACGGTTTCTTTTTTTTTTTTAAATGGTCTCTTATACAATGCTATGTTGGCTTCAGAAAAAATTTAAGGTGGCCCATCAGTTCTTTTTAAAGGAGTTGTGATTTGATCAACTTCTTGTTTCATTTATTAGTAGCTATGACTGGCTATTTTTAGTTTGTAGTTATTTTAACTTCATGATCCATGACTACTTCAGCCAGAAGTGGATGATCCATCTTGGCCTCTTCCTGGGCTCCTCAGTTTCACAGATGTCAAACTTCAGCCATTTCGAATCATTCCGCGTGATAGCAAGAAATGGCTGAAGGCACTGGAAAATAAAGGCAAGGGGCCTAACAATATTCTAGCAATAGTACTGGAGACTTGTACTCCTGAACCAGCTATGTCCCTAGCCAAGATGTTCCAGTACAGCTCCTACACTGATGACTATCTGATAATGTGGGAAATTGACCAGGTATGTCCTGTCCACAAAAAGCAGAAGAAATCCAAGTCAGTCAATTACTGCCCATAGGTCTACTCTCAATCACCAGCAAAATTATGGAAGGAATCGTTGACAATGCTATTAAGTGGCACTTGCACAGCAATAACCTGCTCAAGAACTACACTCCTGTATGCTTCACCCGATGCCCGTGTCTATGTATTTACATTGTGTACCTTGTGTTGCCCTATTATGTATTTTCACGTACTAAATGATCTGCTCGCAGAAAAATACTTTTCACTGTACCTCGGTACACGTGACAATAAACAAACAAACAAACAATGGAAGCCTTGGTCCAACATTTCAGCCTTGGTCCAAAAATGGAGTGGTGGGAGTGACTTCCACTTACATCAAGGCAGCATTTGACTGAACGTGGCATCAAGGAGCATGAGCAAAATCAATGTAAATGGGAATCGGGTGGAAAATGCTCCATTGGTTGGAGTCATAGCAAGCACAAAGGAAGATGGCTGTGACTGTTGGAGGCCAATCATCTCAGGCCCAGGACATTGTTGCTGGAGATCCTGAGGGTAGTGTTCCGAACCATTTTCAGCTCCTTCATCAATAACCTTCCCTCCATTTTTAAGTACAGTTGATGGTAAATACGAGATGTTCCAACTCCCAGATGGAAAACTTCAAACAACTGCCCACAACGTTTTGCGATTTGGTATAAATATGAGGAAAGGTTTGAAATCCTTGGAGCGATGTCCCAGACTGATTAGGAAATAAAGTAAACAAAAAAGCAAACTAGAAGCATACTTGATTAAGACGATAGCTATCTAGTATCACTAATTTTAAACAGTTCCAAACAATCTGAACTATCTTCAAAGCTAATTCTTCCTAAATAGTTTTAAAAATCAATAATAATCTAGTAACAGTTACCACATCAAGCAGTTATATCTCTTTGGAGTTGTTTTTGAGGTAAAACAAGCAGCTTGCTTTCAAGGCAGGAGGTACGATTCTCTGGCCTCCTTATGCTCTTGCTCAAGCAAAATGAGGCCAGTGAATAGCGGGAGAGGCAGAAAACAAGAACTGCGCCAGGCACCAAATAGTTTGCGATGTAACCGGCCCGCTCCCATAGGCGAAATCGGGATGTCGCCATAACATGGCGAGATCCCAATTATCACCACTTAAACCCCATTTCCTACAATTAACAGGAGCCACCCCATATCCTACGGCCACCTGTCATTCACCGGCCTCCCCACAAGTGGTCACACTGGCGCCGATTAGTACTCCTTTTCCCAAACTTGAACCTGGAGGAAGGGCTTCTGTGGGGAGCCGAGGAGAGAGTAGTCATCTTTCCTTACAGGCAAAGATCCCTGGGGCGCTGGGCTTGCCACCCCAGTGCTCGCCGGAGGCGGTGGGGGAGCCTCGGCTGGGGAACCCTCCTCAGGGATAGGCCGCCAAGGGAAGGAGGGGAGGCGCTGGGCAGGTAACCGGAGGAGCAACCGCTCATGGCACCACCATGCCAACCCCTGATCGTGTTTACGCGTTCCGGGGGCAACCCTGTCCCTGCCGTCAGCCTCAATGACCATCCCGCCGACTGCTGAGGCCTCTAGCCGTGCGGCTGAAGGCTATCGCTAATCGGGAATTGGCAATCATGGTTAAGTGAGCACCTCACACATCCCAAGTGGATTCCCGTGGGTGGGCGGGTCATGCAGCATGTGAGAGTCGTTGCCTAGCATCCCAATCAGACCGTGCTGCCCGGACACTGAGCCTGAATACTGCCGGAGGCAACCCCACACACGCAGCAGCCAACACCAGAACACCCAGGGGATGGGACACAGCTCCGGGGACATGTCCACAGCCGGAGGATGGGTGAGTGCCATACTCTAAATTAATAAAAATAAACATTTAAAAAGAGATGGTGGCAGCGTCCGCAAATGCTCGAGGCGGCGTCCCATGTGCCAGACCCCGCCCCACATCCTGAGGATCCGGCCGCCCATTAGGCCAGGGAGGGACCCAGAGGGGGGAGTCCTGCCATGGCCTAAGGTGTACAGGCATCACTGGTCATTTTTTTTTTTGGAAAATCTTTTTATTGGCTTTTCTCATATTTATAAACAGTTGTTACTTATATACATTACATTTTTCTTGCCCGCGCTAATTTGCTTTATTTTACTGAGAGGTTTGTTCTGTCCTTCATTTGACTAACTGTACGTACATTTTGCTGCTCTCTGGATCGGTCTATGATATCCTCCACCCCCCCCCTCTCTTGTGGTTTCCCCATTTTTCTCTCCCCCGGGTTGCGCAGTCCTTTGGTTCTTCATCTTTTTTTTTCTTCCCTGGTTCACTCCTCGTTGCTAGCCTCGAACAGGTTTTGGAACAGGCTGACGAACTGCCCCCAGGTATCCAGGAAGCCTTTCTCTGACCCTCGGATGGCGCACTTAATCTTCTCCAGGTGGAGAAATTCCAAGAGGTCAGCGAGCCAGTCTGCAGCTTTGGGCGGTGCTGCCGATCGCCAGCCGAGCAGGATTCTCCGGCGTGCGATTAGGGAAGCGAAAGCAAGGGCGTCGGCCCCCTTCCCCATGTGTAGCTCTGGCTGCTCTGATCCCCGAAGATTGCCACTATTGGGCATGGCTTCACCCTCACCCCCACAACCTTGGACATTGCCTCGGAGAAGGCTGCCCAGAACCCAGCAAGCTTGGTGCAAGCCCAAAACATGTGGGTGTGGTTGGCCGGGCCCCACTGGCAACGTTCACATTTGTCCTCCACCTCCGGGAAGAACCTGCTCATTCGGGTTCTGGTCAGGTGCGCTCTGTGCCCCACTTTGAGCTGCATTAGGCTTAGCCTTGCGCAGGAGGAGATGGAGCTCACCCTGCTCAGTGCTTCCCTCCAGAGTCCCATTCCACCTCTGTCCCCAGTTCATCCTCCCATTTGCGTCTGGTCCCGTCCAGTGGTGTTCGGGCTCTGTTTAGTAGCTGTCTGTATATTTTCCCACATAGCCCCCCTTCTCGCTGCTTGCGCCAATGAGGTCCTCTGGTAGTGTGCTTTCTGGGGCCCCGGGATACCTTATTGTCTCTCTGCGGAGGAAGTGCTTTATTTGGAGGAGTCTCCATTCCTGTCCTCTCGCTAGTTTCCACTTCCTCGCCAGTTCGTCCAGTGTCGCCAGTCTGTGCCCTACGTAGAAGTCCCCGACCGTCAGTGTGCCCCCGTCCCGTCTTTTGAAGATGGTATCTAGCATGGCTGGGGGGAATCTGTGATTGCCGCAGATGGGGGCCATAAGGGACATTTTGGTTATCCCAAAGTGTTGTCTCAGCTGGGTCAACATTCTCAGCGTGGCCGCTACCACTGGGTTCGTTGTGTACCTGGTTGAGGAGGATGAGAGTGCTGCTATGGCCAGAGCCCGGAGGGTTTTTTCTTTACAGGATGCCTCCTCCATTTGTACCCAATCTGTGTCGGGTTCTTGTACCCATCCCCTCACTTTTTCTGCCGTTGCTACCCAGTGGCAGTATTGTAGATCCGGTAGAGCCAGGGCCCTTCTGACTTTCCCTCTTTGCAGTGTCGGTTTGGGAATTCTCGGGTTCTTACCCCCCCCACACCAACGCCATGATTAGCCTGTCTATGTTTTGGAAAAAGGCCTTGGGAATGAAGATCCGGATGGATCTAAACAGGAAGAGGAACCTTGGCAGTACGTTCATCTTGATCGTCTGCACTCTTTCCGCCAGAGAGAGTAGGAGTGAGCCCCACCGTTGAAGGTCTTTTCTTATTTCCTCCACCAGACTGGTCAGGTTCCACTTGTGGATCTGTGTCCAGTCTCTGGCTATCTGGATCCCCAGGTAACGGAATCTGTTCTGGGCCGTTTTGAACGGGAGCCCCTTCAGCTCTGTCCCTCCCCCTTTTGGGTTCACTGGGAATGTCTCGCTTTTGCTCAGGTTAAGTTTGTAGCCCGAGAAGGTTCCAAACTCTTTCAGTTTTTGCAGTATTGCCTTCAGTTCCTCCTGTGGCTTCGAGACATGGAGGAGCAGATCATCTGCATAGAGTGAGACTCTGTGCTCTCTGTCTCCTTTCCGCATTCCCTTCCAGCTTTTTGCGTCACGCAGGGCTATCGCCAGGGGTTCGATCGCTAGTGGGAACAAGAGTGGGGACAGGGGGCAGCCCTGTCTTGTTCCTCTCTGTAGCTGGAAGTATTCAGAGCTGGTGGTGTTAGTTCGGACACTCGCTTTGGGAGCGGTGTATAGGAGCCTCACCCAGGCGTTGAATCCTGCTCCTAGCCCAAACCGTTCCAGTACCTCGAGGAGGTAGCTTCATTCGACTGTCAAAGGCCTTTTCTGCGTCCAGGGAGACGATCACCTCTGGTGTTCTCTCCCTGGGGGGGGGGGGGGGCGGGTGGGTGTCATTATCACATTCAGCAGCCGCCTGCTGTTCGCTGTGGGCTGCCTACCCTTGACAAAGCCGGTTTGGTCCTCTGCGACCACCTCTGGTACGCAGCCCTCCAACCTTTTGGCCAGGACCTTTGCGAATATTTTCGCATCCACGTTCAGCAGTGAAATGGGTCTGTATGATCCACATTCCGTCAGGTCTTTATCTTTTTTGGGTATTAGTGAGATTGTGGCCTGCACTAGCGTTGGGGGCAGGGTTCCTCCTGCCAGTGAGTCCGCGAACATGTCCCTTGGGTGCGGGGCCAGACTGGTACAAATATTTTGTAGAAGTCCGGCCGGGAACCCGTCGGGTCCCGGTGCCTTCCCTACCTGCATGGAGCTGATGCTCTCCATGATTTCTCCCAGGTCTATTGGTGCTTCCAGCTCCCCCCGTCTGTCTTCCCCCACCACTGGCAGTTCCAGTCCGTCTAGGAACTGTTTCATTCCTGCATCCCCATCGGGGGGCTCGGAGGTGTACAGTGTCCGGTAGAAGGTCTCGAATGCCCAATTTTCCTCCTTTGGCTCTGTTACCAGTCTGCCGTTGCTATCCTTAACCGGCGCTATTTCCCTCGTGGCTGCTTTCTCAGCTGGTGAGCCAATAGGCAGCCAGCCTTGTCTCCGTGTTCGTAGAAGGTCCCCGTGTCTGGCGGAGTTGGTACACTGCTTTCTTAGTGGATAGCAGACATTTGCAGCTTTTTCGGCGCCCTCTTGGTTCCTCGTTCTGCACCCTGCCCGCCGAGGCCTACGTCCGTACTGCTTCACTACCTCACCCTTCTCTTTGCTTCTCTTTTGTTCTGTGTTCTCTCCCCCCCACCCCCAGCCCCTGTCCTTTTGTGTCCCCCCTGCGTTCTCCCCCCCCCCCCTTCTGTCTCCCCCCCTCCTTACGCCAGGCGCTCCCCCTCCCCTGAGAGGGGCGCCGCGGCCCTCCTTCCTTCCTGCCCTCCCGTGCTGGCTCTCCTCACTAGTACGGTGGCCCTCCTCCCAGCATTTGCCCAGTTCTGGCCCTGTTTCACTTTTCTCCTACTGACCCTTGTCTCGCCCTCCTGTTTGCTTTCCTCATCCTCATTTCCCTCGCTCCATTCCCCCCCCCCCATTGCATTGAGGGAGGAGACAAGCTCTGAGACATGACAGCACAGTCCCGCGCAAGGCATAACACATGTGCACAGTTCATGAGTCCATTGTCCTTGTTTGCGGTCTGTCCTCCGCTCTTTGTTCTGGTTTCCCCTTCCTTTTCCGTCCCCATGTCTTTCATTGAGGTTCCGTGTGCTACTTCCCCAGCTTGTTCGCTCGAATGAACTCATCAGACGCCGCTGGGGTGTTAAAATACAGCTCTTTCCCCTCAAATATTGACCAGAGTTCTCGGGTGTATGGGTCGGGGAGGGCAAGGTGTCGGCAATATACCAGGAGATGAAAGAAGAGGGGGAAGCGCTGATAGAGGAGCTGAAGGGTAAATGGGAGGAGGAGCTGGGGGAGGAGATTGAGGAAGAACTGTGGGCTGATGCCCTAGGTAGGGTTAATTCCTCCTCCTCGTGTGCCAGGCTCAGCCTGATACAATTTAAGGTGGTTCACAGAGCGCCCTTGACGGGGGCGAGGTTGAGTAGGTTTTTTGGGGTAGAGGACAGATGTGGAAGGTGCTCAGGAAGCCCGGCGAACCATGTCCATATGTTTTGGTCATGCCTGGCACTGGAGGGGTTCTGGAGAGGAGTGGTGGGAACAATATCTCAGGTGGTGAAAATCCGGGTCAAGCCAAGCTGGGGGCTAGCAATATTTGGAGTAGTGGACGAGCCGGGAGTGCAGGAGGCGAAAGAGGCCGGCATTCTGGCCTTTGCGTCCCTAGTAGCCCGGCGAAGGATCTTGCTAATGTGGAAGGAGGCGAAGCCCCCCAGCGTGGAGGCCTGGATAAACGACATGGCTGGGTTCATAAAGCTGGAGAGGATTAAGTTTGCCTTGAGAGGGTCTGCGCAGGGGTTCTACAGGCGGTGGCAACCGTTCCTAGACTATCTCGCGGAGCGTTAGAGGAAGGTCGGTCAGCAGCAGCAGCAACCTAGGGGGGGGGGGGGGGGGGGGGGGGGGGGGGGGGAGTCCTGAGAGGGCGGGGAATGGGGGCTTGCCTGGGAGGGTGGATGAGCAAGAGATAACATGAAGGATTGGGGAAACTGGCACGTGCGGGAGAGAGCCAGTGTACGAAGCTATGTAACATATCATTTTACCATGTATATATCTTGCTCTGTGCGATTTCTTGTTATTTTGTTACGAGGTGGGGGGGGGGGTTATTGTTTGTAAGGGTGAAAAATCGTGTTAAAAAACTTTAATAAATATATATTTTTAAAAAAATAAATATTACCCAGAGTTTGGCCGGGAATAACATCCCAAATTTTACCTTGCTTTTGTGCAGTGTTGATATCACCTTGTTGAATTCAGCCCTTTTTTTGGCCGGGTCCGCCCCAACGTCCTGATACACCCTTATGGTCTTCCCTTCCCACGTGCTCTGTTTCGTTTGCTGGGCCCACTTTAGGATTCTCTCCCGGTCTTGGAGCCAGTGAGGCTTCGCAATAATTGCTCTGGGCTGTTACCCGGTTTTGGGCTTGGGTCGGAGCGACCTGTGCGGTTTATTTCCTATGTGTTTATTTATGTGTCTATTTCCGGTGGGTTTGGTAATACCTCCTTTCCCACTAGCTTGCCCATCATTTGGGGGATGTAGCCTGCTGGGTCTCTGCCCTCTATCCCCTCTGGCAGACCCACTATTTTAATGTTCTGCATCTGGACATATTTTCCTGGTCCTCCACTTTCCCTCTTAGGCTACCCTGGGTCGTTACTAACCTTTGGTTAGGCAGGCATGACCTCGGCTTGTAGGGTTATCACCCTGTCGCTCTGGTCCGAGGCGACCCTCTCCAACTCCAGAATCGTTTTTTTCTGCTCCTTCAAATCCCTTTCCAGGCCTTTGATGGTCTGCTGCATTTTGTGCATCGTCTCCTTCATCATTGCTTGGAGCTCCGACCAGAGAGCCTCCTTTATGCTGGTTGCTGCGTCCTGCTCATGCTCCGCTGCTTGGTCCGCCATTGTTTTCCCTTTCAGGCTCGCCTGTACTTCCGTCTCGTCTTGTGGGGCCGCCTGCCTGCGTGTCCGCCGCTCATGCGCCTTACCCTCTCTGCTGCTGCTGTTTGCGTCTCGCTGTCCCTTCGCCTTGGTTTTTTTTTTTCCTCCAGCCATCTGTCTGTCTCACTTTTTTTTCCCGCTGCTGTTCCTTCCCCGGGGTTGCTCTCACTTCCTAGCTCCTCTCCTCTCGCTTTTTTTTTGTTGGGGTTGGGGGGTTGTGATTGGTTACCTTCCTCCCTTTCTCTCTTTCCTTGTCTCTTTGTTTATTTATTTACTTTTATTTCCCCCCCCTCTTCTCTTTTTTTTCCCCTTCCTTCTCACTGAGTCAGGAGGGTTTGGGAGAGATGTTTCCTGGTGCAGACCAGAGTCCCTCTTTGTCTCGCCGCTCATCACGTGGTCTCCACATCTTAATTAACTTACATCTTTGCACACATTTAAAAAATATATAACCAGCAGAAAATATTCCAACTTCTTAGATTTACCTGATATATTCATGTCACCAATATTTCCCTGAGACCATCAGGTATTCCCAAACCCACCGGAAATAGACAGGGTGCACAGGTCGCTCCAACCCAAGCCCAAAGCCGGGTAACAGCCCAGAACAATTATTGCCAAGCTGCACCGATTCCAAGACCGGGAGAATCCTAAAGTGGGCCCGGCAAACGAAACAGAGCACGTGGGAAGGGAAGACCATTAGAGTGTATCAGGACATTGGGGCGGACCTGGCCAAAAAAAGGGCTGAATTCAACAAGGCAAAATCAGCACTGCACAAAAGCAAGGTAAAATTTGGGATGTTATTCCTGGCCAAACTCTGGGTAACGTTTGAGGGGAGAGCTGTATTTTAACACCCCAGAAGTGGAGCTGTCCGTTCATGACATTGAATGGAATTAGCATCGTTGAATCCCCCACTATCAACACCTTCTGAATTCACAATCTCTATTACCTATGGTCAAGGGCAGCAAACACAAAGGAACACTACCACCTGCAAGTTCTTCAAGCCACAGACCATCCTAATTTGGAGCTATATCACTTTTTTTTTTTCTTTATTCGTTTTATGGGATGCGGGCATCACTGGCTGGGGAGCATTTATTGTCCATATTTAGGGCATTTAAGAGTCAACCACATTGCTGAGGGTCTGGAGTTAACATGTAGGCCAGATCAGGACTAAAGGACATTAGTGAACCAGATGGGTTTTTAACGACAATTGACAATGGTTTCATCGTTAGACATTCCAGATTTTAAAAAATTGAATTCCAACTACACCATTTGCCTGTGGGATTCAAACGCAGGTCCCCAGAGTATCACCCTGGGTCTCTGAATTACTAGCACAGTGACAATATCAGCGGCATCTCCGCAACAGTAGTGCTGGCATACCTACACCAGATGGACTGCAGTGGTTCAAGATGACGACCCACCATCACTTTCTCACGGGCAATTAGGATGGGCACCAAATACTGACCTTGCCAGTAATGCCAACATCCCATGAAAGAAGAAAAAAATTATTGTAGGGCCACAGAATTGTTATAGTGCAGAAGGAAGCCATTAAGCCCTTTGAGTCTGCACCAGCATTTGTTTGTTCATCGTGACGTTCTGTTCGAAGCTAGATAGGTGTGCCAGAACATCCAGTGCACCAAACCCTTTTGTAGTCCAGTGGAGGAGTCCAGAAGCCTGTCTGGTGACTGAATTTGTATGGCATACAATGTAAAGTACTATATACTAAAGACACGTTAATCTAATTTATAGAATACTACATTAGTTATGTTCATGAAATGAAAAAATGAAAATCGCTTATTGTCACAAGTAGGCTTCAAATGAAGTTACTGTGAAAAGCCCCTAGTCGCCACATTCCGGCGCCTGTTCGGGGAGGCCGGTACGGGAATTGAACCGTGCTGCTGGCCTGTCTTGGTCTGCTTTCAAAGCCAGCGATTTAGCCCTATGCTAAACAGCCCCTCTCGCTCCTCTACCAATCAATCTCAAGGTAAACCATAAATTCCAACATTTTCTGAGAAAAAATACTGGTTCCTATATTTGAAGGTTTTTTTTAAATGGATGTTACATGTGAGATCAATTTAATTTATAATTATTAATGCATTCTAAACAGTGAACTTATTTGCTTTTGTTTATACTGGACACTCAAAACAAAAAAACTGTATAACTGTGATAGTTTCTAACAAAAATAATTCTGGGCATTGATTGCTGTCCCCAGTTGCCCTTCTTGAGGTGTTGGTGATTGACCTGGTTTTGAACTGCTACAGTCCGTGTGGTGAAAACATGGTGACAATGCTGTCATGTATTTTGCTGTCATGTATTTATTTCATCACCACATGGCTCCTTAGGACAGCTAATGGTATCATAGATATCATAGAATTTACAGTGCAGAAGGAGGCCATTCGGCCCATCAAGTCTGCACCGGCTCTTGAAAAGAGCACCCTACCCAAGGTCAACACCTCCACTCCGTGGATATTGGTTGAGTAGCCAAGGGGGTATAAGGGGCCAAAGGAGAACTTCAACTGGCAAGGAGGGTATGAGTGGGCATGGAAAGTGAGTGGATGGCATTCAGGTGGCATGGGGACATGAGAGGTAAGGGTTACAAGCCGAACAACATCTAAACCAACTGCGATAAAGAACCTGAAAACCAAGGCAGCCCTTCTAACCAACTCACCTCGGCACTGCCTGCCCTCATAGCTGCCCACGATCTGCTTCTGGGGTCAGTGGACCTGACTTGACCCTGCCCCATCTCCCCGGAGCAAAATTGGACCTAACGGCCTTTTGGCGAGACAAGTCTGCCAAGTCAGAAACTTTCCCGACTGAAGCCACGGTAGTACAATTTTTAATATTTTTGGGCAAGGTCTTCCACACCCACTGATGCCGCACCCCCACCACAGGTTTCCTGGCAACCATGGGGTGGATTCAATGGGAAATCCCATTGACAGTGGCGGGACCAGAAGATTTGGCTGCCTGCATGATTTGATTAAGTTTTTGGTACAATTTATTTACCGACGCACTTCCTTTATATTGATTTGTTGCTGATTTACGAACAAGGGGCACAATCTACCGGAATGGGAACAGAGTCCCATACCGAATGCATTTAGCTGGGTGTTTCCAGTCTGCGGAGTGCTGAGAAACTCTACACTATCGAACGGGACTCTGTTCCCATTCAGGTAGATTCGGGGCCTCAGCGGGGAACTCCCCAACGAGGCTGCACTTAGATCTGTTTTCAATCTGCACGAGGCTGCACTTAGATCTGCACTGAGGAGCTCTGCTCACCGGAACTACTTTGTGCAGGAAGAGATCGGTATGCCATTTTTAAATGACATCCCAATCTCTCGACCCCCTGACGCGACCACCAAATCTCCTCAAAGCCCCAACTTATCTAAAAGGGTTCCATGCCCACCCCCCCCCGCATCTGCGTAGTGCCACCTGGGTACTTAGGCAGTGCCAGGCTGGCACCCAGGTGGCAATGCCAGGGTGCCAGTGCATCGGACTGGCACTGCCAAGGTGCCCAGGTGGCACCAGCAGTGCCAGGGTGCCACCCTGCCCAGTGGGCAAGCATCTGGGGGCCTCCAATCCCCTGGGAGACCCCACAAGTGCTGTTCCATCTGGTCCCCGTTTGTGGAGACCAGCACTGAACAACGCTCGCCCAAGGTCCCCGAGGTGAGGGAGTTAGATCCCGAAACCTTGGTTAGATCGTGGACATGCACATTAGCGCAAGACTAGCCTTCTCGCTCTAATAAGCAGATTTTCCAAAATGTGATCCACCCACAAGTGCTGTTCCATCTGGTCCCCGTTTGTGGAGACCAGCACTGAACAACGCTCGCCCAAGGTCCCCGAGGTGAGGGAGTTAGATCCCGAAACCTTGGTTAGATCGTGGACATGCACATTAGCGCAAGACTAGCCTTCTCGCTCTAATAAGCAGATTTTCCAAAATGTGATCCACCCACAATGGGCGGGTATCACATAGCTATGTCTCGCAAGATCGCATTAGATTTCATGAGATGTGGCAAGCTAGCTAGATCCCGGCAGAGGGATCTCCTGGCATCTACCAACTGCGTTACGCCCGAAAGGCAGCACCCGACAAATGTAAGTTAAAAAATTAGCAAAATACAAGACAGTTTGATACCAAATTATGATACAGGAAATTCATGAAATGGCAAACCTGATTAAATACTTTTCTCTTCTGTGAATTAGGGTGTCCGGGACAATTGCTAGATTGTGGAAGTGATGGCCAAATTTTAAAAATAAATAAATTTAGAGTACCCAATTATTATTTTTTCCAATTAATGGGCAATTTAGTGTGACCAATTCACCTACCCTGTACATCTCTGGGTTGAGGGGGTGAGAGACCCACGCAAACATAGATACATAGAAGATAGGAGCAGGAGGCCTTTTGGCCCTTCGAGCCTGCTCCACCATTCATCACGATCATGGCTGACCATCCAACTCAATAGCCTAATCCTGCTTTCTCCCCATAGCCTTTGACCCCATTCTCCCCAAGTGCTATATCCAGCCGCCTCTTGAATATATTCAAAATTTTAGCATCAACTACTTCCTGTGGTAATGAATTTCACAGGCTCACCACTCTTTGTGTGAAGAAGTGTCTCCATATCTCTGTCTGAAATGGTTTACCCTGAATCCTCAGGCTGTGATCCCTGGTTCTGGACACACCCATCATTGGTAACATCTTCCCTGCATCTACCCTGTCTAGTCCTGTTAGAATTTTATAAGTCTCTATGAGATCCCCCCTCATTCTTCTGAACTCCAGCGAGGACAATCCCAACCTAATCAATCTCTCCTCATATGACAGTCCCGCCATCCCTGGAATCAATCTGGTAAACCTTCGCTGCACTCCCTCGAGAGCAAGAACATTCTTCCTCAGAGAAGGAGACCAAAACTGCACACAATACTCCAAGTGTGGCCTCACAAAGGCACTGTACAATTGCAGCAACACATCCCTGCTTCTATATTCGAAACCTCTTGCAATGAAGGCCAACAGACCATTAGCCTTCTTTACCGCCTGCTGCACCTATATGCTTACCTTCAGCGAATGGTGCACAAGGACACCCAGGTCCAAAAACAAAATAAATTCATAGCTATAGCTTTAGCTTGAGGAAAGATAAGCTAACAGATAAGTTCTTGCATAAAACCGTGCGAATGCAGGGAGATTCTCTACATTGACTACACTGAAAGTATGACATTTTGGGAATTGCAGGTCCAGGTATAGCTGTCACATCTCTTTAACTCAAGGAATGATATAACATCAACTGTAAGCTTTTCAGAGAGGCTGAGATTACTATGTAAAAACTATGGAAGAATGATGCTCAAAGTAACAAAAACAATTTGATCAGCACAGTTAATCATGCCAATAGAAAATCCTTTTTAATGTTTAAGTCACAAACCTAATTTTCAACAATTATTGAGGCACTCTAGCAGTTAGATTTTTTTTTTTTGAATTATTCATTTGGTTGAGCTTTGCCCTTTTGGAAATTTTAATACTGCTTATAGTTTCTGTATTTTGATTTAGGGTTTCTCACAAATGTAAAATTTAAGCAGTCAGTTGCAAGAAGTCTGCCGATAGATGTTATATAAGAAAACATGTACGGGGTGGACAGCTTTGAATCTATATCTAGCAGGCCTGCAACAGTCTTGATAATGGCAAATCAGATGTCCTAACAAGGTGGGGTGGGACCAACTGTGGGAATAGAGGTGTTCGTATCATGAAGGGAAATGCTTGGAAATAAGTTCTGCTCAGAGGTAGAAAAGGAATATTTTTTGATTGATTGCTGCAAAACACATAATTTAGTCTTCCTCATACCCACTGCAGCTAAATACATAAATAATTAGGGTGCGATTCAGCGGCTTGTCGTGCCCAACTTGGTGTTGGGACGAGGCCGTTAAATCTCACGAGAGACGGCTCGCAAGATTTGCAACGCTCGAAACGCCTCACGAAATTTAACAAAATCTTGCAAGGTGGCACGGTCTGGATCTCGCCCTCACTGGGCATGATCCAGATCTGCATCTTTAAATGAGCCATTAGACTCATTTAAATATGCATTTGCAGGATTCTCCACGGCGCCCAGGACCTAACGGCCCCATTTGAGAGACCTCGACAGGGTGCCGTTTAGCACTGGTTTCCACAAACGTGGAACTATTGTAATGGCATCTGGGGCAGTCTCGTAGGCCATTAGACCCCAGGCAGTTGGGGACAGGGCAGGGTGACACTCTGGGACCCAGCCAGTGCCACACTGGGTGGCAGGGGCACTGAGAGGGTGCCAGGCTGGCAGGGTCATTTCCAGGGTGCCAGGTTGACATTGCCAGGGATTGAGCGCAGGGGACATAACCAGGTTGGGGGGGGGGGGGGGGGGGGGGTAGGAATGTTCCAGGGGGCTTCACCAAGGCTGGGAGGGGGGGGTGGTCATAAACAGGGCGGAAGGCTGAAAGGGGGTGGAAGAGGAGAGAAAAGATGGGGAAGCCAGACAAAATGGCGCCCAATCTGCAAAGGGCTTGCCAGCAGGAAATAACTAAAGTGTGGCCTCGGCGATGAGAAACTCCGAGGTCAAAAGAAACGGCAAAGTGCCTTTGAATAATGGGGTGTTTCTCGGTGCGTCAGACTCCAAGAAACACCTCACTAAGCATGCCTAAAAGCAGAAAATAAATTGTATTTTCCGTTCAATCGCGGTACAATGCCCACAATAAATCTTTTTTAACTGTTTTCAAATTGTTAGTAAAAAGCATAAATTTAATTATCTTCCATTTTCTGTCTCATGGAAATAAAACACACATACTTGAAAAAAGTTTTTTCATCAAATGTTATAAGAGCTTTCAAAAACTCATGCTTCAGCTCATTTTAAAATCATTTGGAAAAACAACTGTGCAATTCCTGTTATATCGCAAGGAAAGACATATTTGGAGTTGCTATGCACAGAGTCAGAAAGATGCATGCTGGAACATTATCACTGCACATGCTCAGTTTTGTTCTGGAAAATGCAGGAATAAGTGTGGTTGTTATCCCTCTTCAATAGGCTAAGTGATAATTCTGGGAATAATATCAACTCCAAGTCTTGGTTTTTCAGAGAGATTAAGGCCTCCAAGTTAAAGTGTTAATTAGGGAAATCAAAGACATGAGATAATTGTACAGGTAGTTTAAATTGTTAGCTATCCCAGGGAAGTTCCATTCTGCTTGAAGCAGCTAAGTTTTTAAAAGTAACTTTTTGGACTGAAATATTTCAATTGTGAAACAATCATAGAATCCCAGTGCAGAAAGAGGCCATTCATCCCATCGAGTCTGCGCCCACCGTTCGTAACAGCACCCCACTTCGGCCCAATCCCCGCTCTAGCCCTGTATCCCCAGCCAACCTTTGGACACCAAGGGGCAATTCAGCATGGCCAATCCACCTAACCTGCACATCTTTGGATTGTGGGAGGAAACCGGAGCACCCGGAGGAATCCCACGCAGACATAGAGAGAAAGTGCAAACTCCACACAGTCATCCGAGGTCGGAATCGAAGCCGGGTCCCTGCTGCTGTTAGGCAGCAGTTCTAACTACTGTGCTGCCCAAGTCTCAATTTCTATTCCACATAATCTAACCTGATTAGTGCATACCAGTTAACAAAAATATGAACACTCAAATGACATTCCGGTGACCATCAAATATGAGAATTTTGTAAAAAAACGAACTTGCAAAACACATGATAGATGTCAAGAATTCTAAAGGTTGATTTGGTTGTATGATAGATGTGACAAATCAATTGTCAGTGTTATTTTCCAGGAGACTAGCTACTGAAAAATGAATTATCTTAGCTGTCATGCTGCAATCAATGATGCCTATAAGTCAACCTGTCTACTGTTCTTAACTACTAGTAGCTTCCAGCTTGCAAATTCCTCAGAAACCTGGCATTTTTACAATGGCAACTTCAAGGAGTAGCCTGTCATAAAGCGTATCTGTATGCCTGCATTCTGCTTGTAGCTGTGCAATATAATCAATTCTGAGTATGAGGGGCAGCAGGGTGGCGCAGTGAGTAGCACTGCTGCCTCATGGCGCCGAGGTCCCAGGTTCCATCCCGGCTCTGGGTCACTGTCTGAGTGGAGTTTGCACATTCTCCCCGTGTTTGATTGGGTTTCGCCCCCACGACCCAAAGATGTGCAGGGAGGTGGATTGACCATGCTAAATTGCCCCTTAATTACAAAAATGAATTGGGTACTCTAAATTAAAAAAAAAAAAATTCTGAGTATGGGTATTCTTAATATATAAACTTACTGTGCCTCTGTGTGCAGGCTAGGTGGATTGGCTATGCTAAATTGTCCCTTAACTGGAAAAAATGAAATGGGTACTCTAAATTTATAAAAAAACAAACTTACAGTGCCTCCACTTCTACTCGCAAACAACATTTTTTTGCTTTTAAAATGATTTATTTGGGTGAGGGGCTACAGCTACAGAGATGTTAAATGAAAATATATCAGGACATCTTTGCACACAGCATTGCTACAATAATGCCCACATTAATTGCTACAATAATTTCTCAAAATTGTTTTCTTTTCTTTATTCTTTCATGGTACGGCATGGCAGCATTTGTTACCCATCCCGAATTTCTCTTGAACGGAGTGGCTTTTTAAAAATTCATTTACAAAATGTGGTTGTCACTGGCTGGGCCGGCATTTATTGCCAAACACTAGCTGCCCTCCATTTCAGAGAGCATTTGAGGATCAACCACGTTGCTGTGGATCTGGAGTCACATGTAGGCCAGATCAGGTAAGTTTTTACAACAGAATTTAAGGTCACAGATATGAGTACTTAGGTCAATGCACAAATAATGTATTTGTGGTTTAAAAAATCTCTATTGCCATTTTGTAATCTTTGTATAGGTATATTTAATTACAGTTTTTGCTGATTCGAACCAGCTATCTCACTTCCATTGGCGGGACTCTGTTGACTGATGAATATATGTTTAAAGGAAAGGATGAAAGCAGATAAGTATTAATAGACTATCTTCCTACTTTTAACTTGAGTACTCCCAGCTACAAGGCTCTTCCATTACCTAAAGCAACGTGGAACAGAAATAGGGCAAGTGACTTGTTTATGGTTAGCATAAACTGGAAAAGAATGCTTGAACAGACTCCACCAGTCCACAGTTAACTGCTGACTAGAACACAAACCACTATGAAGCATTCTAAACTTACATGTTGCAGCGGCATACTCTTACCTTCCCATTCAGAAGGAATGTTTCCACTTTCATATTCAAATTCTTTTGGATTGAACGCTTCAATTATTCTTCTTGAACGAATAGTCTGTCCTGCAACCAATAACAAAAGATTAAGTACCAGACTGGTTAATTTTGTTGAATTATATATTGGAAGACAAAGCCATGGTTTTCGGTTCCCGCTCCAAACTCTGTTCCCTATGCTACTTCCCTCTTCGTGACAACAGTCTGCGATTAAGCCAGTCTACTCGCAACATTGGTGTCATTCTTGACGTCGAGATGAGCTTCTGACCTCACATTCAGTCTGTCACTAAAGATTGCCTTTTTCCACCTCTGTAACATCATCCAACATACTCAACATAAATATCTTATGATCTTGCACCATTTCTAAAACTTTCCTCAGCTATTTAGATAATTACAAAAGCAATTTATTTCCCTCACTTTTGAGAATGAACTTATATTTCTTTCTGCAACTGTCACTGGTGTATCAGTGGACGCAATCTAACCGAATGGGAACAGAGTTCCATAACGAGTGCATTTAGCCGGGTGTTTCCCGGCGCTCACAATGCCGAGAAACACCACGTTATCTACTGGGACTCTGGTTCTATTCGGAACCTCAGCCTTATTCCGGTTTCCTTCACTGAGGAGCTCCACTCACCGGAACTCCTCAGTGCAGGAGGAGGTCGGGACACCATTTTAAAATGGAGTCCCACTATCTCGACTCCTGACGCAATCCCCGAACCCCCCCCCCAACAAGAGAGTCCTCGGCCCACCCACACCCCACTGCACAGGCATCCTCGGGTCCGATCCCCGTTGCAGGGAAAATGGCAGCTTAGCACCTTGGCACTGCCAGCCTGGCACCTAGGTGGCACCAGCATTGCCAGGGTGCAACCCTGCCCAGAGGGAAAGCACGTACGGGCCTCTGATAACATGGGAGACCCCACCAAGTGCTGTTCTGCCTTGTCCCCACTTGTGTAAGCTAGCACTGAACAGCGCTCGCACGAGGTCTCCGAGGCGAAGGGGTTAGATCCTAACACCTCGGGTAGATCATGGGAGAGCATATTAGAGTGAGACTAACATGCAAACAACGGGATTCAGATCGCGCTGCCGCGCGACATCACGTGAGGAGTGGCGAGCCGGGTGGATCCCGGAAGAAGGATCTTCCGGCATCTACTGGCCGCACTGCCTTTTGGGCGTAACATGGTCGGTAAATCGTGTCTGGTGTCTTTTTAGATGTGCATGCACTGTATGCCTCCAATAGGGTTGTGAAGCTGATAGGTTCATTCTTTTTCTCACTCTACAGATGTTGCTTGACCCGAGTATTTTCACAATTTTCTATTTTTAGATAATTCTTCGTAGTTTCGGCTTGACTTTCTGATATCAGTTTCAATGTTCTAGGTTAAACTGAAGCACCTCATAAGTATCCCTCCTCTGATTCCACTTTAATATTAGTCTCAGCAACCAAACCACATCCCAATCAATGGCATTGACTCAGAAATTACATTTAATTTTTAAATTTGTTCATGGGTTATGGCACTGCTGGCTGGGCCAGCATTTATTGCCCATCCCTAATTACCCTTGAAGGGGCAGTTAAGAGTCAACCACATTGCTGTGGACCTGGGGTCACATGTCGGTCAGACCAGGTAAGGACGGCAGATTTCCTTCCCTAAAGGATATTAGTGAACAAGATGGGTTTTTACAAGAATTGTCAATGGTTTCATGGTCATCATTAGACTTTTTAATTCCAGATATTTTACTGAATCCAAATTCATGGCAGGATTTGAACCTGGGTCCCCAGAGTATTACTCTGGGTCTCTGGATTACTAGTCTAGTGACAATAACACTATGCCACCGCCTTCCCAATAGTGCCTTTGTATAAAAAGCTGAAAGAAATAAAACCATTTTCTGCTACTCTAGACCCACAGCTGTTATTTCGAAGTGTTCTTGTCTGGTCACAATGCAGTTCCCTCTGCGTGTTGCAGTTCCACATGAGCAAGGTGAAAACTGCTACTCACAGAAGCAACCCACAGGCACACACTCTTGTCAAAAGCAACTGGAAATTCTCAGTATCCAGGGTCCTGGTGAAATTTCTAATTCAACTGTCAGGCTACAGATGAAAGGGCAGGCATATCTGTGAAAAACTCCTTGATGACATTAAAATAACTAATTATATTGGTGAATCTGTGGAAGAACATTTGTGTAAGGAACGAGCTGAGTAAATTGATGGGTCTGTTTTATTTATTTATTTATTTAATAAACAAAACATTTAGAGTACCCAATTCATTTTTTCCAATTGACGGGCAATTTAGCGTGGCCAATCCACCTACCCTGCACATCTTTAGGTTGTGGGGGTGAAACCCACGCAAACACGGGGAGAATGTGCAAACTCCACACGGACAGTGACCCAGAGCCGGAATTGAACCTGGGACCTCAGCGCCGTGAGGCAGCAATGCTACAGGGGCTGGGTTAGCTAGACAGCTGGTTTGTGATGCATAACCAGGCCAGCAGCGCGGGTTCAATTCCCGTACCAGCTTACCTGAACAGGTGCCGGAATGTGGTGACTAGGGGCTCTTCACAGTATCTTCATACTTGTGACAATAAAAGGTTATTATTATTATTAACCACTGTACCATTGTGCCACCCAATGGGTCTGTTTTATGGTACATATTGGCTTGGTGGATGGTACCTTTGGGGAGGGGAACAATCAAGAGATTTAATTGGTTGTTTTTTCTGGCTATTAAATTATCTTTGGTAATTTTTAAAACAACTTCTAATTATTTTTTTCTCATCAGGTAAATTGGCTGTTTAATGGCAATAAATGTTTATTTCAGCCAAGCACAATTCTTTTACCCTCTAGTAGTGTGACATTTTACGGGTCAGATCCTGGAAGGCATCATTCCTTTGAAAAGGTGAAATGTGTTAGATTACCTTTAACTATATAGATTGGAACCATAGAATGGTAACATCACAGAAGGCCATTTGGCCTGTTGTGTCTGCTGGTTCTTCTTTTTCAAATAATAATTCACTTACGTCCTGAATGCCTTGGTTGACCACGCCTCCACCACACTTCCTGGCAGTGCTTTCCAGATCCTAACCACTTGCTGCGTGAAAAAGTTATTCCTCCTGTCAGTATTGCTTCTTTTGTTAGTTACCATGGTGTGTAAAAATGTTTATATTTAATATGTAATTGACTTACATCAATGTTTTCCAGCAAATTTATGCATAGATGTTGTTGTAGGAGCGGTTTCAAGACCTGTGTATTGAGTCAGCTTCCATGTGGGGTTATTCCCTGTGGCTCAGCTCAGTACAGAGAGGAACAAACACCACAACCTGGACAAGGTGGCTTATTTATTCAAGCTTGTTACGTGTACATGGAGAACAGACTGGATATCGGCCAAGACTTGTTCTGCCGAACAAAGACCAGAACACAGTACTTATACAACGTTCAAAAATCAATAGCCCACCCCAGTTGGACGCGATCCAATCCCTGAAGCTGCTACTTTTAAACTTATCCAATAGAATCGCAAGCAGCGCATGATTGATCCTCATCCTGACAGCTGCTTACAATCCCAGCAGCTTGCTGACTGTTTGTGAGAAACAGAACAACAGAACCAGCACCCTGGAATGTTTCACAAAGACAAGATGTCAGAAGTAATGTCCTTTTGGTCAAGTTAGCTATCCTAAATCCCATTTGATTACTTATTTCTGCTATGTCCTAAAAATATATGTTTAATGGTTAATAATGATTACTCAGTCCTATAATTCAATCCTTAATAAAATAACTTATGTAGAACTACTCTAGTGGCATGCTAACGATTCAGTTTTAAGAGGTATCATCGCTGAACCCCCCCCCTTCAGATGTTAAAATAGGTAAATAGGCAATCTGGCCCAACCGATCGGTATATGCCAATATTTACCTCAGCACGAGTATAGAGTGCGAATCACATTTACCTGCCCTGTCCCCATAACTAGCACAGGTCTGATGGGCCAAAAGGCCTCTTTCTGTGGAGCACAATTTTATGGGAAGTTGCCAATATGTCGAGCTCCAATTGAAAAATGAAAATCGCTTATTGTCACAAGTAGGCTTCAACGAAGTTACTGTGAAAAGCCCCTAGTCGCCACATTCCGGCGCCTGTTCGGGGAGGCTGGTACGGGAATTGAACCCGCGCTGCTTGGCCTGCTTTAAAAGCCAGCGATTTAGCCCAGTGTGCTAAACCAGCCCCTGATAACATTAATAAGAATAGAAGAAATAGGAGTCGATAATTTGGCCCCTTGAGCCTGTCTGTCATTCAATAAGGTCATGACAGAATTGTGGCCATAACTCCACTTCCTTGCCTGCCCCCTGCACTACCTCTCCCCCTACCCCATAATCTGCAACCAAAGTCTGTCTAACTCAGCCTTGAATATATTCAATTTCCCATTGTAACCACCCCATGCCGCCATGAAACCCACTGGCATGGGTGCGCTGCCGGCAGGAAAAATGAACTGCGAGGACTGAGAATTCCGGCCCATATCTCCTAATCACAATTTTCTTCCCCGGAGAGTGGGAGAAAGATGTTGGGTTAATGAATTTTGCACCCCAGTCTGTGCTGATGACCATATGTTCCTAAAACACACTGATGTCTTAGAAGGGAGATTTTAAACTGCCTCATGCAGCTTGCTATGTACTGGGAAAAGCAGGCCTGATATTGGAAAGCTGAGGCCACCACTCTTAAGATGTGCTAGCAGCAGGCTCCTAGATTGCATTTGCCAACCTTCTATTGCAGTTGTGAGCAGCAGCTCCAGTCATCTGAAAGCAGGCATGGTGCAGCCATCAGATCCCACAAGGCCTCAGTAAGAGACAAAAATATGAGTCACAGCACCCTTCAGTGTGTCACACAAAGCAGCGAAGAATGAACTTCTATTAAGGTGGAGGCCCTAGTTTCATTCTCAACACCCCCAGTTGTGTGGCCTAATGCCATCATTGTCTGCTGCACTGGTTCTTCCATCCCAACATCATCTGCGCCATGTTGGTGCTGACAAATACAGCAAGCCTGGGGGCCTCAGCCACAAGAAGCTCCATGTTGCCACCAATGGTCCCGAGAGTCCTCATTCTTCAGGCCTCTATCATCCACTTGCTCTAATCCGTGACCACCACCTAGCTGGTCTCTTTGGAGAGGCAGTATTGTACTCACATCTTCAGAATCTCACTGGCTCTTTGCAACTAGTGAATGATGCTGGAAATATCAGCCGTCCTGTAAGATGTTGTTTGCCCCAGTGGAAGGTGCCTGTGCTGCTTTTGAGGACAGCTGAGACACTCTGACACAACTTGGTTTTGGCCTGAAGATGGGAGAGAGAGGGTGCTATCCCAGGAAAGAAGTAAGGTGTGCATCACTGGCTTTCCATTGCTCTTTTATGTGGACAAGGTGCATGAAACATTCAAGGTCTGTTTTCTGCAGCATTTCCCACCCATACCAACCCTGAAGGGAAATTTCTATCTAACGGGACGTTGGTTGGTTGAATGATATAACTGAGTGCCACACAAAATTCCACTGCTTGATTTTGTCTTTTATGAATCAGACAAACATCAACTTTCAGTTCCCATCACATACCACCACTCTCCACCAAAAGGATAGTTTTGTACCCTAATTTGGATTTTTCCTTCTCTGCATGCCAATTTACATGGTCCCTCCATGAACCAGAGGTTGAAGTTGCACTGCTGTGCTACGTTTCTCGATACATGTTATAACATTAGTTTAAAATATTCCTCCTACAAACATGTTATAAAGGTTACAAAAATAGATGCTTTGTTCAGACATTGTTTTGTCTGGACTCGGGTCACAGCGATATCCAAAAAGATGCATCGCGAAGCAACATAATTATATTCAAACAGCTAATGTCAACTTGAGAACTCAGCGTGTGTCCTCAGAATAGCAGAATGTTTCTGCATTAAACAAATATACATTGCCTTTCATTAGTGTGATTTTATTTACTTTAGACCTTCCCAATATATTTCATAAGGCACTATGGAGCATGTTGTTTATTTATGCAAAATAATTTTCTTCGAAGTCTGAATGATAACACAGGAGGATACTGTTACTGTGGCTATAGTGCAGTCTTGAGCTGGTTCTCTATTGGAATATGGAACCAAGCACAGTGAGCCAGTTCATTATCATGAAGATTATCCAAGTTTATAGACACTATAGTTGCTAACAGAACCTGTGGACAGGCTCTTTCTGAGGTAGTCATGTCTGATGGCCAGCCAATCACAAATGGTGAAAGGATACATTCTACAAATTACAGAAGGCAATCGACTCAATTCCAATCTGCAACCAATTTTGTTGCTGCACGTAGGCTATCTATGGATACCAGTTTTTCCTCTAGGTAAATTATGTCACCATAAATTTTCAACAATGTACATTTCTGACTGAAAAGTACCCATCTCTGAAAGTCCCTATCATTTGTTGAAGCATCACATTTCACAATGTCTATTAGTCTTAGTTTTGTTGTGTGGCCCATGTGCATCAGGAAATGGGATTTAGACTGCATCAAACTCATTTCAATTTGGACTCCTTTAACCACCAGGAAAGAAATTTATCAATCTGTCAGTTTTAACTGGATCTGAATAATTTCTAGGCAAAAAGCCAGCATATTGTGGCTTAGTATTCAGTGCTATCAATTCCTCAGAAAAGCAGTAGAAAAGAAAGTTTGAAACAGTTGAAATGTATTTTTATGATTTGTAGACTGGCATTTGTAAACAAAAAAGTGAAAGCAAAAGAAATAGCCTGCGCTTGAAGTTGGGATAAATTCAAAATCAATCTTTGGAAACATTGGGCAGGATTTTCCCTGCAGCATTAAATACAACGATAGGCGTGAAAACAATGTTTTACCCGCTGACCTCAACGGCAGATTTTTGCACGACATCATCCGCATCCCACTGTATTAATTATGCATGCACAGGAAGCACACTGGATTGAAGGCAGGTGGCTTTTAATTTGCCCACCCCACCATGAGCTCATTGCTTACTCAAGCTAGGCGTCATATTCAAATGGCACCCATGCTCGGCTTTTTCAATGTCTGCAGCCCAGGTCGTTCCACAGAAGACATGGCTCCCAAAGAGGAGAAGCATGCTGCTGTGATGCCTCACAGGAATGCACTCGAGGCTCACTGCGATGTGTTCAACTCCTGTGATGGCTGAGGAGACCCACCAACCACAGCACACCAGCTTGGCAGGTGGTAGTCAGTGCCAACCTAGCATGCAGGAGGTCAGCCACCCAGTGCAGAGAGAGGATGAATTAATTCCTCTGTGCCGCCAGGATAAATGAACCATTTCATCACTCGCAACTCACAAGTCCATCAATCACCGGGATCTCGTGCACTGCCAGGTCAAGGGACATCACCACTCACTCTCTCACACACATTCACATATCCATCTGTGCTCATCTCCTCTGGAGCTTGCATCATTACCCTATCCATGGCTCTATTCACCACCTACACGTCAGGCATCTGTATTTTCTGCCCTGTCATGCATCCTGTTCACACTCTCAATCTGGGTTCATGCAAGACAAGCTTGCTCACAGTCGCAGGGAGCTATCCCAAACCAGAGGTGAAATTCCGCAACTCAAGGTCCTCGCTGCCTTCAAAGTTAGAGCCATTGAACTGGCCAGAGATGATGCTATGTGCCAGCGGCAATGGGGACGTCAGAGGTGCACACAAGTGTTGGTAGCCTGTCTATGTTACTGCTAAGGTAAACGCAGTCTCCACAGATCCAGAGTACCCAACACATCACACCCCACTTATCGCAGACGTCACTAGCATGGGCCTCTCGTCTAAGTAGTGCACTTCCATATCACAACAGTAAGTGGCCCTTTTCCTGATCATTCTCAACATCAGTGATACCTTGACAGGTGGGCAGCATGGTAGCATTGTGGATAGCACAATTGCTTCACAGCTCCAGGGTCCCAGGTTCGATTCCGGCTTGGGTCACTGTTTGTGCGGAGTCTGCACATCCTCCCCGTGTGTGCGTGGGTTTCCTCCGGGTGCTCCAGTCTCCTCCTACTGTCCAAAGATGTGCAGGTTAGGTGGATTGACCATGATAAATTGCCCTTAGTGTCCAAAATTGCCCTTAGTGTTGGGTGGGGTTACTGGGTTATGGGGATGGGGTGGAGGTGTTGACCTTGGGTAGGGTGCTCTTTCCAAGAGCTGGTGCAGACTCGATGGGCCGAATGGCCACCTCTGCACTGTAAATTCTATGATAATCTATGATAATAATCTATGACCTTAATGTTAGGTCTGCCTGTGGAAAGAATCTCATTCCCATGCTTTGCGGGCCTATTATTATTTATTCTTGGCTGTGGAAGATTAAGGCAGAGGCGTTCTCCTATCTTGTGTGCATTCTTGAAAGATGAAGGTGTAGTGTGCAAGTAGTGATGTGTGTGCGCTGAATGGCGCCCGGCTGCGACCGCTCTGGTGAGGCCAGTGAATCGAAGGAGGCCGGTGGACATTGGGTAAGTTGGCCGAAGCCAGTTCCTGCACAGCACCACATGTGACAACGGGAATCGCCCCCACAGAGCTATTGCTGGGCCGAAGGCTCAGGACTCGGCTGAGGCTGACATTTCCAAGTCTTGGCAGGAAAGCACCGGTGCAGGAGGTGATGAATAAGAGGCACCACCATTGAGCGCACTAGGGCTGACATTTCACAGTTTTGGTGATGGAGCGTTGTGGCTCCCAGGGGTAGTGCTGGAACAAACGGGTCCGGTTTCATTTAAAGTCCAGATCATGGAAAGTCCACAAGAAGCACCTGGACCTCCTGCAAAATGGAGAACCCACTCTTCCACACTCGAAGCCCTATGCTTCTAGCAGCACAGGGCGCCTCCGCTACACCTGGTTCCACCCATGCAGTCTGGGGACCCAGCCGTCCAGATCATAGCGCCCGGTCCAACAAGAGGAGAGTGACTCCGGATACGAGATGCACGCAGAAGAATCTTTACTGGAAGACAGAGACCTGTCCAGAGCCGATGTCCCACCAGCGACTCTCCGCCGATCGGCCAGGAAACAGTGATCGGCACAGAGATACACTCTATCTGACCCACAGCCGCCACAGACAGAACCACAGTCGCACGCAAAGTGGCACAAAAAGACCGGGGGGGGGGGGGGGGGGGGGTCATAACCACAATGAGGCTAAAGGGGTAGCCATCATTAATCTCCCTCTGAGACTCAGAGTACGAGCTTCCCAGATAATGGGCAGAGGCCACCCATCTAGGCTCATTAGGAACTAGGATAAAAGCAGGCCTTAGTTCTCTCACTGTACCAGGAGAGATATGCTGCCTTGAGCAGAACTTTGTAAATAGTTTAATAAAATTATGTTCATTTACCGCCAGCTTCCTCGGAGTTACTAAAGATACACAACTGCGGAATGTCCTTGGCTGCCTTGGCCCATCGAGGTTACACAAAATGCGTTGTCCCATTCTGGAGATAGATCTCCTCAGCCAGATTGAAGGCATACAGTTACGAGCCCATTGAGAATAGTAGAACATCTCTTGGCTCTTGTAGACTGCCATAGTGACTGGGATGCTGGAGATACACTTGAAGAGACAGCAACTTCTGACATCTGATTCCAGGACTCCCTCCTCCATTAAACACAATTTCAGTAGGACACATGCTCCTCAGGCTTCACCATCCTTCAAAGGATCAGGACAATGTGAGCCTGCTGTGTAACTATTCACTCTCATATTGAAGTGCATGGTTGAAATAAAAGGAATTGCAACACTAGTGTCCATGTTGGCTCACGATTGATGGCAATTGTCTAAGAGGGTACTCACTGCAGCCTTTCCTGTTTATGTATTGGAGTGCCTGTTGCCAGCGAGCTTTTATAGCCACATGAGAGCAGTTGATGCACCTGTGGGAATCCGGAAATCTCCACAAAATCCAGTGCTCTGGCATCCTGGCTTGCTTGACCTCTATTGAAGCTGATGTAATTGTGGGCCTTGGCAAAACGGGCATTTGTGACCTCATGTACACATTTGTCCTTGGGCATTGAGTGGTCCCACAGTGGTCCCCAGTGGAGACTTGGAAGGAGCCGTTGGCTCAGTAGTTGAGGATGGCCGAAGGGCCTGTTCCTGTGCTGTACATTTCTTTGTTCTTTGTAATCACTGGCAATGGATGTCCTCCCAGTCTATGCAGCACCAATTCTGAAGAATGTGGCAAATATAAGTCAGCAGATTCCTGGACATATGGAGTCATTAGCGACACTGTCTCTTTTCATCTGCAGATATGTCATGCAAATTCAATAATACCATGGTCTAGCGAGCCACGTACACACAATGTTTCTGTGTGCCTCCTCCTCTGCGTCTGGAGGGGGCACTGCTGCCCCTTGGTCTTGAAGGTTTTGCTCCTCCGTTTGGCAAGCCAAGTGCCTTTGTCACAATCTTTTCCTTTTTCTCTCTTGCCTATATGTGATTATGCAGGCAGGAATAAATCCAGCCTCCATTATCCTGATCGCCTCCTCTCTACAGTATAAGACTGTAACATATAGAAGCAGGAGTAGGCCATTCTCTCCAGTCTGCTCAACCATTCAATGAGATCATGACTGATCTGATGTGATAATCCTCAACTCCACTTTCCCGCCTTATCCCCATAATCCTTGATTCCCTTACTGTTTGAAAATATGTGCATCTCAGCTTTGTACATACTTAGCGACCCAGTCTCTACATCCCGTGGTAAAGAATCCCACAGATTCACTACCCTCAGAAGAAATTTGCCAACAGAACAAAAATGTATCCTCAGGACAAGTTCGCTGATGACACGAACGTAGTGGGTAAGATCCTGAACAACGATGAGTCAGAGTACAGGAGGGAGACAGAGAACCTAGTGGCATGGTGTAACGACAACAATCTCTCCCAAGATGACAACAAAACTAAGGAGCTGGTCATTGAGTTCAGAAAGTGAAGTATCGTACACACCCCTGTCTGCACGAATGGTGCCGAGGTGGAGATGGTTGACAGCTTCAAATTCCCAGGTGTGTACATCACCAACAATCTGTCTTGGTCCACCCCTGGCGACGCTACGACCAAGAAAGCACAATAGCATCTATACTTCCTCAGGAAATTGGCATGTCCACATTGACTCTTAACAATTTTCACAGATGCACCATAGAAAGCATCCTTCCTGGCTGCATCACAGCCTGGTATGGCAACTGCTCAGCCCAAGACTGTAAGAAACTACAGAGATTCATGAACACAGTCCAATCCATTACACAAAACCACCTCCCATCCATTAACTCTGTCTACACTTCCCGCCGCCTTGGGAAAGTGGGCAGCATAGTCAAAGACTCCTCCCATCCAGGTTATTCTCTCTTCCAACCTCTTCTATCGGGCAGAGATACAAAAGTCTGAGAACACCACAAACAGGTTCAAATACAGCTTCTTCCCCGCTGTTACCAGATGCCTGAATGATCCTCTTGTGGACTGGACTGATCTCTCCACACATCTTCTCTACTGAGCAGTGATGTACTCTGTATGCTTCATCTGATGTCTATGTATTTACTTTGTGTATTATTCTATGTATGTCCTATGTTTTTTCCTGTATGGATTGTACGCAGAACAATACTTTTCATTGTACCTCGGTACACGTGGCAATAAATCAAATCCAAATCCTTTCTCATCTCAGACTTAAATGGGTGGCAACTTACTCTTTGATTATTCCCTCTGGTCCTAGACTCTCCCGCAAGCTGAAATATACTCTCAGCATCTATCCTGTCAAGCCCCTGAGAATCCTACATGTCTCAGTAGGGTCGCCTCTCATTCTTCTAAACTCCAATGAGTACAGGCCCAATATACTCAACCTCTCCTCATAAGGCAATCCCTCCATATCCAGGATCAACCTTGCGGACCTTCTCTGGGCTGCCTCCAATGCTAGTATATTTTTCCTTAGATAGGTGGACCAAAACTGTTCAGTGTTCCAGGTGTGGTCTAACTAGTGCCTCGTATAGTTTTAGCAAGACCTCCCTATTTTTATACTCTATTCCCTCTGAAATAAAGGCCAGCATACCATCTGCCTTCCCTATTACCTGCTCAACTTGCATGCTAGCTTTTGTAATTTATGCAGGACCCCCAAATCCCTCTGTGGAGCAGCTGTCTCCATTTAAACAATGTCAGCTCTTTTATTGTTCCTACCAAAGTGCAAAATTTCACGGCTGGAATTCTCCGGCCGTTGCCGTTGTTCTCACTGCCAGCGCAGCCCCGCCCACGTGAGGTGATTTTAATGGGAAATCCCATTCACAAGTGACGGGAATAGTGAATCTCATTCACAAGTGGCGGGAGTAGTGAATCTCCAGGGAACAGCGCGCCTCCAAGAAACCCGCGGCTGGGGGACCGGAGAATCCTGCCCCACATTTTCCATACGTTAAGTTTTCACCCACTCACATAAACTGTCTACACCCCTCTGTAGATTCTTTATGTCATCCTCACCACTTGCCTTCCCACTTATTTTTGTATTATCTGCAAACTTGGCAACAGCACATTCACTTTCTTCATCCTTGTTATTAATATATATTGTAAATAATTATAGCCCCAGCACTGTTGCCTGTGGCACTCTGGTAGTTGCAGATTGCCATCTTGAAAAAGCCCCTCTTAACCCAATTCTCGGTCTTCTGTAGAAGGATCATCTAGATCTGAAAGGTTAACTTGGTTTCTCTCCACAGATACTGCCAGACCTGCTGAGCATATCTTGCATTTTCTGTTTTTATCTGTTTCCTATCAGTTAGCCAATCCTCCATCCATGCTAATATATTACCCCCAATACCATATGCTCTTATCTTATTAAGTAGCCTTTTGTGTGGTGCCTTATCAAATACTTTTTGAAGTCCCAAGTAGTATACATCTACGAGATCCCCTTTATCTATCCTGCTCATTACCACCTCAAAGAATTCTAATACATTTGCCAGGCATGATTTCCTCTTCATGAAGCCATGACTCTGCTCCACTATTGCCTCAGAAATAATTTTCCCAGTGACAGATGTCAAGCTAACTGGTACCTGTTTTTTGTATCCATCCCTTTTTGAATAAGGCTCTTTTCAATCCTCTGGGACTTTTCCAGAATTTAAGGATGTTTGAGAAATTGCTACCAGTGCAACTGCTACCGCTGTAGCTACTTCCTTTCATGTCCTAGGAAGTAACCCATCATGTCCAGGGGACCAATCAGTCTTTAGCTCCATTAATTTCCCTAGTACATTTTCTCTAGTGCTAGTTATTATATTTATTTTCCCCCCGCTTTTGACCCTTGATTAATCCAGAGGTGCAAGGTAATGCTCTGGAGACCTGGCTTTGAACCCCACCACAGTAGATTGTGGAATTTAATATGGCAGCACGGAGTGTGGTTAGCACTGCGTCCTCACAGCACCAGGGCCCTGGGTTAATTTCAGGCCTTGGGTAACTGTCTGTGTGGAGTTTGCACATTCTCCCCATGTCTGTATGCGTTTCCTGTGTTCCCCAGTTTCCTCCCACAGTCCAAAGATGCTCAGGTTAGGTGGATTGGCCATGATCAATGCCCAGGGTTATGGGGATAGAGCAAAAGGGTGGGCCTAGGTGGAGTGCTCTTTTGGAGGGTTGGTGAAGACTCGGTAGGCCAAACGGTCTCCTTCTGCACTGTAGGGATTCTATCGTCTCGTATTATGTGCATCATTGTTTCAGTTTCCTGATTCCCTGCATTGTCATTGAAAGTTCCCAATATATCTCAGCTGTTCCACTCTCCTCATTTGGGAATGCACAGTTCTGTTGTGTGCCCCTTTAAATCGGTCCCCAGATTCATGCACTGCTCTTCAATCTACCCTCAGAGTCCTCACCAGCAGAGTTTCTCCTCATTTTAATTTTGACTGTACCATCCCTGTAGGTTGGAAAATGATAGTGCAAAGCTGTCACTGCCAGACTGGCTTGAACCCTCCCTGTGAGAGTGTGGATATCCTTCACATTGTCCTAGAATATCTTAAGATTCAGGCTTCCCTTCCTCCAAGACCTCTCAACCGTTCCATTGTATTCCTTAATCCCATTGTGATTGTGGTGGATATGTGTGTGTTAGTTCTTTAACATTTTGCACAGTGTGGACATCATCCCTTCCCATCTTCCAGCCACTTGCACAGTTAAACATATACCCACCCTACCCCCACCTTTGGGTGCCCCTAGAATGCTTCTCCTCATATAAAGGCTGTAGATGCCTCCGCTAATGGAGTGTGCCATCTGCGACCCAATATGATACCAGAAATTCCAGAGACAGTGGCACATGATGTTACGACAATGACCCGCCCACAACATGCTGGGCATGACTGAGAATGGCCTGACTTGCCCTTCCCCTCCCTGGATTAGAGAAGGACAATCTTTGCAAGCTCAACAATGTAAACCGGGACGATTCTTCACCCAGCGCTCTTCCCATTTTAGTCCCAAGTGACTTGTGTCATTCTGTAATATATTCTCTCCCCATTCTAGTGCTGAGGACAATAACCCTCCACGCACCTGCCCCCCCAATCATGTGTCTGAGTGAAACCTTCCCCACTCTTAGCCCGCAGTGGAGCCCTTGCCCTCCAGCTCCTTTATATGCCTCAGGCCAGTTTCCGCACCCTTCCCCAGTACATCCCTAACGCTGAGGCACATTAAGAGCCACCCCCCACCTTATCGCCGGTTTGGTAGGTAGAGACTAGCCTGTGACAACCCCCTGAAAGTGATGTGGTGCTACCTGCAAATTCTGGCACTGATTCTTGCCAGTGCTGCACGAAGTCACGAGTGAAGTGCAGGTCGCCAGTTGCATGCTCCTTATATACCGTTGTGAGACATGCCATTCTAATTACACTCTGATGTGCCAGGATGATTCAGTATGGCCATTGATTTACTGAGTGACCAATTATGGGATATATTCCTTATGGAGGCAATAGAAGCAGTTAGTATTGATTCATTCAAATTTGATCGTCAGAAAATAATATTTTGGGACATAGAACAGAAGGAGTTTGGGACAGAATATGTGGTAGGTGCAGTATTTCCCTTGGGAGGAAAAAGGTGACTTTGGACCAAGTGCTCCATCACAAATGTTTTCTTTGGAAATGGGAGGCAGTGGCATACTGGCATTGTCACTGGACTAAAGACCCAGGGTAATGCTCTGGGAACCGAGGTTTGAATCCCATCCTCAGCAAATGGTGAAATCTGGAATTAAAAGTCTAATGATGACCATGAAACCATTATCGATTGTTGTAAAAATGCATTTGGTTCACTAATATCCTTTAGGGAAGCAAACCTGCCTGCCATCCTTACCTGGTCTGGCCTACATGTGACTTCAGATTCACAGCAATATGACTGACTGTTAAATGTCCCCTCAAGGGCAATTAGGGGGATGGAAGATAAATGCTGACCCAGCCAGTGATGCCCACACCCCAAGAAATAATTAAAAGGTAAGCGATTGATCGGTATTTAATTAGCCAACAGCTCCATTATCATTGTACCCAAAAACCATCAAAATGGTAGAAAGCAAATGCATGGATCTTGGTATTATCTCATCTCGGTCATTCCTATTTTATTAAATCACTCAATTTACTTCAATTTAATTAGTTCATCATTCTATAAACCTTTTTATTCATTGCCACTTGTCAAACTGTTACAGATGAAAATCTATTCTGTGATTCCATTTTTCTCTTTAAGATGCGGTAATTTGATCAGATAAATAATGAGCAATACTGACAACCTGTGCAAAGGCTAAAGGCCAGACAGGCCAAGCTAAAGGAGGAGGGGACAAATACAACCTCAGATTGTTGAATTTTTAATTTGGCTCAAAACCTGATTTAGTCGGTTCTGTACTATTTCCCACATAGAATCATAAAATTTACAGTACAGAAGGAGGGCATTCGGCCCATCGAGTCTGCACCGGCTCTTGGAAAGAGCACCCTACCCAAGGTCCACACCTCCACCCTATCCCCATAACCCAGTAACCCCACCCGACACTAAGGGCAATTTTGGACACTAAGGGCAATTTAGCATGGCCAATCCACCTAACCTGCACATCTTTGGACTGTGGGAGGAAACCGGAGCACCCAGAGGAAACCCACGCAGACAAGGAGGAAACCCACGCAGACCACTATGCTACCATACTGCCCTATGTACCTGTATGAGTGGATACACAGGAAAAATAGTGAAACAAATTTGGAGAGAAAATGTATACATTTTGCAAAGGAGACCACACATAACCAGAGAATGCCTCAAATGTGCCACCAATTTCAGACCTTCTGATAGGAATTGATAATGCAATTGTTCTTGCATTGTTATGCACTGGAGCGCAGAGGGGTGACACGGTGGCACAGTGGTTAGCACTGCTGCCTCACAGTTCCAGATTCCCGGGTTTAATTCCAACCTAGGGTGACTGTGTGGAGTTTGCACTTGCTCCCCGTGCCTGCGTGGGTTTTCTCTAGGTGCTCCGGTTTCCTCCCACAGTCCAAAGATACGCAGGTTAGGTGGATTGGCCATGCTAAATTGCCCCTTAGTATCCAAAAGATTAGGTGGGGTTACAGGGATAGGGCGGTGGCGTGGGCTTAAGTAGGGTGCTCTTTCCAAGGACCAGTGCAGACTCGATGGGCCGAATGGCCTCCTTCTGCACTGAAAGGATTCTATTCTATGAGAGAATGCATTGAATACAATGGATTGTCCAGGAAAATAGTTCAAATGAATGAACATTTAATTACTATGACTGCCTGTTTCACTCACATGCACTGATCTTTTTCCATAATTTGAGAGCTTCCACAGTGAGCTATTTCCAAATGAATAGAACTGTTACTTTTTAAAAAAAAGCAATAATTGGATGTATTTAGTGACACACTTACTCAGAACAGAACATGCACACAGCATTTACTGGATCTTTTTTAGTGGCAATAAGTTACATCACAGTTAAATTTACTTCAACGCTGTAATTCTGAGGACGTTTGGGTGCAGTACACTAAAGAATTTCAACAATTTTCACTTTTGTTTCCATCTTCACTTGTTTCAATGGAATGAAAACTAGATTTCACTGGAAAGAGGCTATGGAACAAATTAAGTTTAAATATTTAAATTATTTCATAATCAAGTTGAAGTTATTCAGTTTTGGAAAAAGTCAAAATGAACAAAAACCTCTCAACAGAAGGCCTCAGAACATAATCTTGGTCTACATTTTGAGAAAGGCAGCATATAGTGGCTATGTTACTGAACTGGTAATTCAGAAGTCTGCTTTAATGATGTGGAGACACCAGTTCAAATCTCAACAGGGCATCTGGAGAACATGAATTCAGGTAATTAAAGAATCTGGAATAAAAATCGAGGATCAATAATGGTGATCATGAAAAAAAAAACTGGGTTGTCCTAAAACCTCATGTGGTTTACTAATGCTCTTTCAGGAAAGAAATCTGTTGTCCTGGCCCCATCTGTCCTATGTGTAATCTAACAGAACTAAGTAGAAGTTATAGAATCCTTATAGTTCAGAAGGAGGCCATTCAGCCCATCGAGTCTGTACAGATGTTCTGAAAAAGCACCCCTACCTAGGCCCATTACCCCGTCCTATCCCCATAATCTTACCTAACCTGCACACCCCTGGACATTATGGGACAATTTATCATGGCCAATCCACATAACCTAATCTTTGGACTGTGGGAGGAAACCGGAGCACCCAGAGGAAACCCACGCAGAAACAGGGAGAATGTGTAAACACCGCATAGTCACCCAAAGCCAGAATTGAACCCGGGACCCTGGAGCTTTGAGGCAGTAGTGCTAACCACTGTAGTTGACTCTTGACTATCCAGTAACCTAGGAAGCCACTCAGTTTAACAAATTATGACGAAGAATTATAATAAGAATAAAACCAAATGAGCCATCAGCATCAACCAAGAGTTCAGACTTGGACATGCCAAATACCAGCCAAGATTTTTTTTTAATTTTCCAACTAAGGGGTAATTTAATGTGGCCAATCCACCTACCCTTCACATCTTTGGGTTGTGGGCAAGAACCACGCAGACATAGAAAATGTGCAAACTCCACACGGACAGTGACCTAGGTCCAGGATCGAACCTGGGTCCTCGGCACTGTGAGGCAGCAGTGCTAACCACTGCACCATCGTGCCGCTCCCAAATACCAGCCACGTTAACACTGTGAAGTCCTTCTCATTAACATCTGGAGACTTGTGCCAAAGAGCTGTGGAAGAGCTGAACCACAGACTAGTCAGCAAGAGTCTGACATAGTCATACTCACAGAATTATGGGCTGGATTCTCCCCTGCGCACCGCCAGGAGCGCAGTTCCCAATGTGGTGCAGAATCAAGCGTTGGGGACAAAATGGTTTCCAATGCCCTGGTCCCCCGCTGGCAGCAACATCAAAGTTTGTGTCCTGCGCCGGACACTGGATTCTCTATGTCTCCATGAAACTCCGACTCTCTACGCCATGATTCACGTGGACTTGGATTGGTGCAAATATTTGCCAGCATGGATCTGACTTGGTGGACGAAGAGAGTAAGTAGGTGCCCCCAAAGTCCATTAGAGGGCCTTCTCCATACCCCACACCCACAATATTACTCTGCCCGTCCCAGCCCACCCACATCAGACCCCTCATCAAAGACCTCCGCCAGAGACAACCCCCATATCAGAAGCCCTCTCCCATACCAGAGACATAGAAATTGAAAACCACATCACAAGGTTTTAAATCCCCTCAGATCCTTTCACCTGCAAGGCTTCTATTTAGTTCAAAGACAAAAGCATTTAGTAGGTTGTAATTGACAACTTCCAGAGAGCCAGATGTTGGGATTGTTTATTTTCATCTCCCTTCATGTTTTATGCATCTCAAGACTGCTTTGAACCTAGCCGTAATGTTTAGAAACACCGAGGAGTCAAGTGCTTTTACTTCCTCCTTTCTTTCAGCAGAAAGCACTTAACTGCTTTTGATATGGTCATGAGCTGTCAGTCATAGCTAGATATCTATAAACATTGCAGTTAGATTCACAGCAGACTAATTGAGAGCCCTTCAAGCATGAAGGAAAAAGCCTTGTGATGTGTTTTACAGCTGATACCTGGATTTGGAATAATTGTCCAGTATTCCAAGGCACAGTGAAAAGTATTGTTCTGGGCACAGTTCTGACAGACCATTCCATACATGAAAAACATAGGACATACAATAAATACACAAAGTAAATACATAAACATCGGGTGAAGCATATTGAGAGGAGTGCTACTCAGTAGAGAAGATGCTTGGAGATATCAGTTCAGTCCATAAGAGGGTCATTGAGCAGGAAGAAGTTGTTTTTGAATCTGTTAGTGTATGTTCTCAGACTTTTGTAGCTCATGCCCGATTGAAGAAGTTGGAAGAGAGAATAACCCAGGTGGGAGGGGTTCTTTGATTTTGCTTCCCGCTTTTTCAAGGCAGCGGGAGGTGTAGACAGAGTCAATGGGTGGGAGGCGGGTTCACGTGATGGACTGGGCTGTGTTCACGACTCTCTGTAGTTTCTTATGGCCTTGAGCCGAGCAGTTGCCATACCAGGCTGTGATGCAGCCAGATAGGATGCTTTCTATGATACATCTGTAAAAAGTGGTAAGAGACAATGCGGACATGCTGAATTTCCTTAGTTTCCTGAGGACTTATAGACACTATTGCGCTTTCTTGGTGTAGCGTAGACGGGGGTGGACGAGGACAGATTGTTGGTGATGTGCACACCTAGGAATTTGAAGCTGTCAACCATCTCCACCTCGGCACTGTTGATGCAGACTGGTCCGTGTACAATACTTCGCTTCCTGAAGTCAATCACCTGCTCCTTAGTTTTGCGGACGTTGAGGGAGAGATTGTTGTCATTACACCACGCCAGCAGGTTCTCTATCTCCCTCCTGTACTCTAACTCATATTTGTTCGAGATCTGACCCACTACGGTCGTATCATTAGCAAAGTTGTAGATGGAGTTGGAGTCACATTTTGCCACACAGTCATGTGTGTGCAAGGAGTATACTTACTGATTGTGGTCTATGGGTCAGGAAGGCGGGTGATCCAGTTGCAGAGGGAGGAGTAAAGTCGTAGGTTTTGGACTTTGGATATAAACTTGACTGGGATTATGGTGTTGAAGGCGGAGCTGTAGTCAATGAATTGGAGCCTGACATAGGAGTCCTTGTTGTTGAGATGCTCCAGGGATGAAATGTAGGTCCAGGGTGATAGCGTCTGCTGTGGACTGGCTGTGGCGGTATGTGAACTGCAGTTGATCAATGCATAAATATGCATGGCAAGGGGCGGTGAATGCCTTCTGGGCGTCCCTCCTTATGCCAGCGAAAACCAGAAGTGATTCGGCTCCGTCGGGAGAATATAGTCTCCCAAGCAGAGAATCCTGTCCCATATCTTTCAGCGAATGTTCCAGATACTCACGGCCTGATGGATGTATGTTGTGTCTCACTGACAGGACAGACCTGTCAGAAGTGGCGACAGTGGTATACTGTTAGGATGGAGTGGCCTGGGGCACTCAACACTGACTTTGAATCCTGTGAAGTCTCTTAGCATCAAGTCAAGCATGGACAAGGAAACCTCTTGAGTACAACCCTTTCTTAGCTGATGAATTAGTACACCTTTTATTTGAACACCACTGGAAGAAGCACGGAGGGTAGCATGGGCAGAGAACGTACTTGGTGGGGATTTCAATGTATTTTTTATTCACTCATGGGATGTGGGTTTTGCTGGCTAGGCCAGCATTTATTACCCATCCGCATATGCCTTTGACAAGATGCTGGTCAGCTGCATTCTTGAACTGCTGCAGTCCATGTACTGGGCAGCACGGTAGCACAAGTGGATAGCACTGTGGCTTCTGTAGCCACGTAAAATGGCGGATTCCCGATGAGAATGGTCAAACCCCGATTTAAAATGGTGAACGGAAGAGGCTGATGGGAAAATCAGCCAACAGGACTCAAACGGACAGCTGCAGGTAAAACAGTGTATTCGCCTCTGGGGAAGTCAGTCCAGACCGATACCTGCAGCCATCAACATCACAACAACCCAGCCATCTGCATTTTAATCAGCCATCCCCGGGAACAATTGCTACACATTAGCAATTGAAAGCCGACCCAGAGCTTTCGGCGCCAGCAGGGGCTGACACAAAGAAAGGTAAACGACCACCCCCCGATCAAGGAATCGCCCCATTATTGAAGCATATCGAACCAAGTGATTGGGACCAAGTCCAATCACTTGGAACCAGGTACGAGGTCCGCCCCGAGAGGCGGGAAGTCCCGGAGGACTATAAGAATAGGGGCCAAGTTCAAATCGACCCTTCTCTTCCTGCTCGCAACCTTCGAGACCCTTCTACAAGGAACTGTAAGTGTTACTCCAGCGATCGCTACCAGATAGGCGCTCCTGACTATCGACTTGTACCAGCTTTTGAATCCCGCAGGCTCAGAACCAATTCGAAAGACCGTTCGTTTCCCTGACCTGGTGGGCCATTTCCAAAGTTAAGTATTGGCCTTTAGTGGTAGGTAGTAGTCTAGAAGTAGAATTATTGTATGAGTATTAATTGCTGTATATAATAAATGAGCGTTGATTTAATTCTTACTAAGCGGTGTGTTGCATTATTAATCATTACTTGGACTTGAACCACGTGGCGGTATCAGAAAGATACCTGGCGACTCATGAGCAAAGGTGACAGAATAAGAATAAAGTAAACTAAGGCTAAAACGAGCAACACTTCACAGCTCCAGGGTCCCAGGTTAGATTCCCCGCTGGGTCACTGTCTGTGTGGAGTCTGCACATTCTCCCCGTGTCTGCGTGGGTTTCCTCTGGGTGCTCCGGTTTCCTCCGGGTGCTCCGGTTTCCTCCCACAGTCCAAAGATGTGCAGGTTAAGTGGATTGGCCATGCTAAATTGCCCTTTGTGTTCAAAAAGGTTAGGAGGGGTTATTGGGTTACGGGAATAGGGTGGAAGTGAAGGGCTTAAGTGGGTCGGTGCAGACTCGATGGGCCGAATGGCTTCCTTCTGCTCTGTATGTTCTATGTGGTGCAGATACACACACAGTGCTGTGAGGGAATGAGTTCCAGAAGTTTGGCCCGGCGACAGTGAAGGAATGGTGATATATTTCCAAGTCAAAAGTTCGTACCATGTGTGGCTTGGTAGCACCAGTACTGACTAAGCTGACGGAGTCCTAAAGGACATAGCTGCCAGACTAGTCATGCAATTAATCAGCGCGAGGGAAAAACCTACTGCCCCCGTCCTCATCAATCTATTCACTGGAGATGTATCTGTTCATGACAGCATTGTGCGGTATAGATTCAGAACACATGGAACAGTTCAAAATAAGGCACCCATCAGATGCCCTAGGCCATCGGCAGCAGAATTATATACCACCACAATATGTAACGTTATAACCAAGTATATTCATCTTTCTATCATTACCATCAAACCAGGAAACCAAACTGAGGAATGTAGAAGAGCATGCCAGGAGTAGTACCAGAAATGCAACACCTAAAAGTTGCCAAATTGGGGAAGCTATAACACAGCACTAAAGTAATAATAATAAAGTTGCCATAGTCCCAGATGAACATAGGCTGCTTTCCCCTCTGAGGGGAAGAGCTGACTGATAGTGGTTTAACCTGAGGTTCACCATACCTCAGGCAAGGGAAAAGGTTGAGAAGACGGGCCTTCGTGAATAACCTCATCACAAAGGGCCAAATAGCCCACTCCTACACCTATTTTCTATGTTTCTAAATAATGAGAGAAGACCTAATTGATCGAGGAAAGAAGACCAGGGTAAAGGCTCAAGAAGTTAATGACAGGGAGGTGACATTAAGGGTAGGGTTTCACAAAATGACTTTGGGAGTGATTCTCCTAAAAAAGACATTTCAGACTGGAAAACCAAAGAGAATCCCGCTGGCTACTCTGGCGCAAATCCCGTTGCAATCCAACCACACTTAGGAGCTTTGGGAGATTCTCACTAATTTCTTCCACACTTCGAATTGTTTTTGGAGTGGGATCTAAAGACGCTGGCAAGACGGTTCCTCAGAGATCGGAGCACTATTTTTAAAGGGCTCCCGGTCTCAAAGTTAATTTGAAGCCTCTTCCCCCTGCCCCATGGTCATTGTAACCCCGTCAAACATGGGCAACACACCAACCCCCGACTCTGGAGGGGTAACCTCCACCCCCGCCATCACTAAATGTTGAGATCACCCCACACAACATCCAGGCATGAGTGCAACCCAGCGCTCCACCCCCCCCCCCCCCACCCCGCAATCCATCCTCCTGGCTTCGGAACCCCCCTTGGTACCCTGGCACTGCCCCTGGTATTGCCCATGTGCCAGGGGCAGTTCCAGGGCATTGCCTTGCCCTATCCCCAACCACCCAGGAGCTCTAGTGGCCTCAGAGACCCCCACCATGGTCATCACACGTGGTTTCTGATTTGGAAATCAGTATCGATTTGCACCGGCCTTGTGCTGCGCATGCGGTGAATCCCGGAAGTCGTGAGACTTTGGCTTCGAACCGGCTGAGCATATTTAAATTTATAGGGAGGCAGTGGCGTAGTGGTATTGTCACTGGACTAGTAATCCAGTGACCTAGAGTACTCTGGGGTCCCAGGTTCAAATCCCGCCACTGCAGGAGGTGAAATTTGAATTCAATTTTTAAAAATCTGGAATTAAAGTCTAGCGATGACCATGAAACCATTGTCGATTGTCGTAAAAACCCACCTGGTTCACTAATATCCTTTAGGGAAGGATATCTGTCATCCTTACCTGGTCTGGCCTACATGTGATGCCAGACCCACAGCAATGTGGTTGACTCTGAAAAGCCCCCTCAAGGGCAATTAGGGATGGGGAAATAAATGCTGGCACAGCCTGCGATGCCCACGTCCCATAAACACATTTTAAAAAATGAATTAAAAAACGTATTTAAATACGCAAGTCTGGTTCATGCCCAGTGAGGGAGTGAACCAGATCGCATCAGGTGCCGTGGGCCGGGAGCATTGAGTTTTGTTCGGCACAAAACCCACTTAGGGGCTCTCCCACTATTTTCTAGGGATAGCGGGAGGTATGTTGGGCGCAACGGGGGGATTAGAATCACATCCTTAGACAAAGAACTCAATGTGTTATAGTCTATCTCATAATGGGGCAATTAATAGGGCAACAAGGCCAGCCAATAATCCATGCAGGTCCAGCCCTGAAAAAGGGTATAAATTAAGAGACAGTGGGAGGCCTTAGTGTAGTAGGCATTGGAGAGGAACTCTGAAGCATTGATCTCTGCAAACACACAGTTTAAAATGTTGTCAAATCGAGAGGCATCGAGAAGGAAAGATGAAAGAAAGAACTGTTTACCTATGGCAGCCACCTTGCCTGAGCTGGACCGCTACTCAAACTTGTCACAGACATATGTTTGTGTTGTAAAGCAAGTATGCTTTAACTTGCTTTAACCTCTGGTTAAACTCAACATACAGACCATTTTGGTTGAAGCTGATCCTGATTGATTAGATATTGGTAAAATTAACTATCTTTCAAAGATTCAAAGTATTATATCACCATTACAGCAGTTAGTCTTCAAATTCAATTCATTCCATGGTACCAAGAAAGAGCGGAGTGCACTGGATATAACAAAGGCTATGGGCCCCTGAGAACCACCTGGCTGCAGCAGATTTGTGCTCCAGAATTTAGCATGCTGCTAGTCAAGTTGTTCCAGTAACACCTACAACACTGAGGGGCAGAATTTTACACTTCTCTCCAGGCAAGTTCTGAAGCCGGGGGAGGAGCATAAAATTGTATGGATGAGATTCCACCCAGGATCTGATCCTCCATGACCCAGACTCAACTTCAAAGTTGACGGACAGGGTCATGGGTAGAAAGCCCATCCTTTCACCTATTAAGGCCCTTCAGATTTGGACACCCTTCCTTTTGGCACCTTGGGAGCTTTGGACCCCACCATTTTTATTTTACATGACTCCCCCGCCTTCAAGAATTCCTCCCATAATGTGGGCATAGTTTGTAGGTGTTGGATGCAAATTGATAAGAATCCTACATTAATTGCATCAAAATCATATCTTGTGAACTTTAGAATGGATTAAAAATATAAGATGTGCAAAATATTTACATATGCCACCTCAATCACAAAAAATGATTGAAACAGAATAAAATTCACACATAATAAGATGACTATAAAACTGAAGCAAAGACAAATTAGGGAATTAGAAATTACTCAAATTCAGCTCTTCCAGTTTAAGATGTCATCTGAACCACTCAATTATATTACCATTTCACTCCCAAATAGTCATTGTTCTGCACCTTATTTCTGCTGCTCTTTTGAATTAGAAATGCCACGATTGTTCTCCGAGTCAGGCTTAATAATTTAGTGCATGACCTCAAGACGACAAATCTACAACTGACTGAGTTTATTGAGCAATAAAACTAGAGGGCTTCCAGAGAATGTTCTAGTTAATCTAACAACGACTTGCAATTATATCAGGTAATTTTTATAGAAAAGCTCCCATGTTCTCTCAGATAGAATAAAAACCTGGGAAGAGCCAAAGGGAGAGGGCAGCACGGTAGCATAGTGGTTAGCACAATTGCTTTACAGCTCCAGGATCCCAAGTTTGACTCCCAGCTGGGTCACTGTCTGTGTGGAGCTTCTCCCAATGTCTGCGTAGGTTTCCTCCGGGTGCTCCGGTTTCCTCCCACAGTCCAAAGATTTGCGGGTTAGGTGGATTGGCCATGATACATTGCACAGTGTCCAAAAAGGATAAGTGGGGGTTACTGGGATAGGGTAGATACTTGGGCTTGAGTAGAGTGCTCTTTGTAAGGGCTGGTGCAGGCCCGATGGGCCGAATGGCCTCCTTCCGCACTGCAAATTCTACGATTCTATGAGAGGATATTAGAAGTAGTTCTGAAAATCTTCAAGAGCTGGATTTTAAAGAAAGTCAGGGAGTGACAATGCAGAGCAGTTTAGAGAAGGAATTCCAGTGCTCGAGTACGAGGGTAACTGAAGGGATTACCACCAAAGTTCCAGTAAAGGGAGAAGGAATGTGTAAGTAGTCTATTGAGCAGAGCTTTGGGGCTAGAGGGTGATAGAGAAGAAAAAGCAAGGCAATGAAAATATAAAAAATTATATGAGAATTTAAAATTTGAGATTTTGGAAGACTGGGAGCCAGTGTAGATCAGCAAGGACAAGGATGATGGGTGACTAACATTTGGTGCTGATATTTAGAGTTTAGAGGATAAGACGTCAGTCATGACAATAAGGGAATATTTGAATCTGGAGGTGACAAAGGCATAAATGAGATTGTGCTGAGCTGGTTGCGGAGTTGGGAGAGATAGTCTTTCGTGACAGAGAGAATGGAGCCAGGATCTCAGCTGTGTGTTGAATAGAATGCCAAAGTTGTAAACAATCTGGTTTGACCTGGCATTGTGGATGAGGAAGGGGAATTTAATTAGTCTGGATATTGAAGGCAAAGACCAAAGATGATGGGTTGGATCTCCCGCCAGCAGGATGCTCCGTTTTCCAGGCAGCCTGGGGGTTTCCCGACGGCATGGGGCTGGCGCAAAATGGTAAACCCCATTGACCAGCCGGCATAACGGAGCATCCCGCCAGCGTGCTGAAACAGAAATGTGCCGCGGCGGGGCGGAGAATCCAGCCCGATGGCTTTGGTCTTCTCAAATCGGGTTTCTATTTGGGTAGCTGGTAAGGATGCTGGTTCCTCAAGGAATGCAGTCACAGCCAAGCTTCTGGTTGCACAAGCAGCCTGACTGTACAGATGGGGAGGAAGAAGGAAGGAAGTGAGATGGTGATAGGTGATTGATTAGTTAGGGGAACAGACAGATGTTTCTGCAGCTGCAAATGTGACTCGAGGATGGCGTGTAACCTCCCTGGGGTCAGGATCAGGGATGTCACTGAACCGCTGCAGGGCATCCTAAAGGGGGAAGGTGATCAGTCAGAGGTCGTGGCACATATTTAGACCAATGATGCAGGTAGAATGAAGGATGAGGTCTTGCATCAAGAATTCAGGCAGCAGATTAAAAAGCAGGACCTCAACGGTTGTAGTCTCTGGATTACTCCCAGTGCCACGTGCTAGTGAGTACAGATATATTGGGAGAATGAAACAGGAGAATAGGGCAGATGAATGGTACAGGAGGGAGGGTTTTAGATTACTGGATCACTGGGATTATTTCTAGGGAAGGTGGACATGCACAAATGGGATGGTCTACATCTGAACCAGGATTGCACCAACAACCTTGCAGCTGGGTTTGCTGGAGTGCTGTTGGGAGGAGTTTAAACTAGTTTGGCAGTGGGAGGGGACACAGAGCGCAAGTACAATAGGGATTATCATAGATTATCATAGAATTTACAGTGCAGAAGGAGGCCATTCGGCCCATCGAGTCTGCTCCGGCTCCTGGAAAGAGCACCCTACCCAAGGTCAACACCTCCACCCTATCCCCATAATCAGTTACCCCACCCAACACTAAGGGCAATTTTGGACAGTAAGGGCAATTTATCATGGCCAATCCACCTAACCTGCACATCTTTGGACTGTGGGAGGAAACCGGAGCACCCGGAGGAAACCCACGCACACACGGGGAGGATGTGCAGACTCCGCACAGTGACCCAAGCCGGAATCGAACCTGCGACCCTGGAGCTGTGAAGCAATATAGATACAGCATACTATAATAAAGGAACCAAGACAGAGGGAGTTTGGACATGTTGAGTCCCAAGGGAGTACAGCGAGGCTGGACAGCCTCTACTTTAATGCTAGGAGTATTAAAGGGGAAGACTGATGAATTAAGGACTGAGAGTGGATTGAAACGTGCAATTGTGATATTGTTGTCATCACAGAAATATGGTTGAAGGAGGGACAGAACTGGCAACTGAACATTCCGGCATACAGGATCTTCAGGCAGGCGCGACAGGGGAGGGTGTAAAAGAGAGATGGTAATGCATTATTAATTAGGGAGCCAGTTACTGCAGTTAGGAGGGACAATATCTTGGAAACTCTTCAAATGAGGTTTTGTGGGTAGAGTTTAGGAATAAAAAGGGGCTGGGCGTGTATTATAGACCACCAAACAGTCAGCAGGCAACAGAAGAGCAGATATGTCGACAATTCATTGAGGTGTTTTAAAATAATAATAGGATAATTAAATTCGAAGATTTCAACTTCACAGAATCACAGAAATACACAGTGCAGAAGAGACCCTTTGGCCCATCCAGTCTGCACCAACACATGAAAAACACCTGACCTACCTACCTAATCTCATTTGCTAGCACTTGATCCATAGCCTTGAATGATCTGACATTAATTGGGATAGTTCTAGTGTAAAGAGTTTAGAGGGGAAAGATTTCTCGAAAGATATTCAGGAGAATGTTTTATGTCAATATGTAGAAGGTCCAACAATGGATGGCGCAGTACTGGATCTAATTTTGGGGAATGAAGCCGGACATGTGTTTGAGGTGGCAGTGGGGAATATTTTAGTGATAGCATCCCCAACACCATACAATTTACGTTTGTTATGGAAAAGGAGAAAGATGGTCTGCAAAAAACGGCTTTGGATTGGGAGAAGGCAGATTTTATCAGAAGACAGGATCTGGATAAAGTAGACGGAGAACAGCTTCTTGAGGAAAAATCTACTCCAGGGCGGTGGGGGTGGGCATTCAAAATGGAAATGAGGAGAGTACAGACCCAACATGCCCCCTTTAGGGTGAAATGTAGCAGCAACTAGTCCAGAGAATCCTGGATGCCTAGGAATATTCAGAATCGGATAAGAAAGAAAAGAAAAACTTTTAGCGGGTACAAAGGGACCAAATCAGCGGAGGCATGAGTGGAATAGAGAAAGTGCAGGGGGAAACTTAAGAAAGCAATTAGGAGAGCGAAGAGGGGGCATGAAAAAGCACTGGCAGGTAGGATTAGGGAGAATGCCAAGATATTCTGAAAGTATATAAAGGGGAAGAAGATAACATAATAATAATAATCTTTATTAATGTCACAAGTAGGCTGGACACTGTAATGAAGTTACTGTGAAAACCCCCTAGGCGTCACACTCTGGCACCTGTTCAGATACACGGAGGGAGAATTCAGAATGTCCAATTCACCTAACAAGCATGTCTTTCGCAACTTGTGGGAGGAAACCGGAGCGCCCGGAGGAAACCCACGTGGACACGGGGAGAACGTGCAGACTCCGCACAGACAGTGACCCAAGCCAGGAATCGATCCCGGGTCCCTGGCGCCGTGAAGTAACAGTGCTAAACACTGTGCTACTGTGCCGCCCATCACAGCTTGGTATGGCAACTGCTCGGCCCAAGAGTCATGAACATAGCCCAGTCTATCATGCGAAACCGCCTCCCGTCTATTAACTGTCTACACCTCCCGTGGCCTTGGTAAAGTGGGCAGCATAATCAAATACCTCGGCTCTCCAGGTTATTCTTTCTTCCAACCTCTTCCATCGAGCAGGAGATACAAAAGTCTGAGAACATGCACTAAAGAGTTCAAAAACAGCTTCTTACCCACTGTTACCAGACTGAATGACCCTCTTATGGACTGAACCTATCTCTTCACACATCTTCTCTACAGTATAGTACTACACTCTGTATTCTTCACCTGATGCTTGTGTCTATGTATGTACATTGTGTATTTATGTATGCCCTATGTTTTTTCATGCATGGAGCAATCTGTCTGGACTTTATGCAGAACAATACTTTTTATTGTATCTCGGTACACAAGACAAATCAAGTCAAATCAAAACAAAAATCAAATCAAATTAGCCTCCTGGGTTTCCTGCACCTTCTCATCTTCATCTTCTGGTGAGCTCCCATCCTCCTTCAATTCACCATCTGGCAAGGGCTCACCTCTTTGCATAGACAGATTGTAAAGAGCACAGCAAACTGCAATCATGTGGGAAACCCTCTCTGGAGTGTTAAGAGAGCCACCTGAGCGGTCCAGGCATCTGAATCACATCATCAGACATCCTATGCTCTTCTTTATAAGGGAGCGTGAGGAGGTGTGAGCAGCACTGTACCTCCCCTCAGGACGAGTCCGAGGGCGATGCACTAGAGTCATGAGCCAGTATACAAATGAATATCCTTCACCTCCCAGCAAACATCTCCACAGACTTTCTGGCCCCTCAAAAGCCCCAGGCACCTGGAAGTGACTGAGGATATAGCAGTCATGGCAACACTCAGGGTAATTGCACATGTGCAGTGTTTTGTTACCTGTGTGGTAGGTAACATGTGCTACTCAATCCTTGGTTAGTGATGAGGTATTCTGAATCCTGATGAAGAAGATTCGAACTCTTCCATTAGTAACAAAAGGTTTATTGAATAACTACAACAATATTTACATGAGTTCTTTACTTTAACTTTGATACTAGTGATAAGGTTAACAAGATCGAACTATGGTAACTATACGTAACTCCACTGGCCATCTAAACTAGTCTGCTGTTGCTTTGATCACAGTGCACCCAAGAGAGCGAGAGATGCCCCAATGTGGCTGCCTTTTATACCCCTGTTGGTCCGGCCCTCTAGTGATCATGTGGTGCGACTCATTACACATTAACCCCTTGTGTACATGCACATATAGAGATCACTACATCCCCCTTTTTTCATGTTACATATTTTCTGTATGTTGCAAAGAAAATTGAACAAACATTATGCATGCAGTTTGCAAATGCATGACATAAAATCAATGAATGACTCCGTCAAATGTTAATACATTCAGTCTCAAGTTTTTTTTTTGCTTGCATGAAACAGGTAGACAATGATGTTATGTGCATGTTGTGATGATCTTGACGATTATACAAAGCCAATTAATATTTATGAGGACTTCCGGTTGCGGCTATGCTGAGCTAAGTCGCACGTTCAGCAGCTCCAGCCAGAAACGGACTTTTGGGCTCTTTTGAGGGGCCCCAGCGACATTTGTTCTACGGTTCCCAGTGTGGGAAGGTGACAGTACGATTTCCCCGGCACTGTATGGATTGGACCAGGAGTGGAGCAGTGAAAAAAGTAATTCTGGTGCAGCGAAAAGTGCGAGGGAGGAAAGCCAAGATGGCGGCGGGTGGAGACCAGGCAGCGTGGGCGCAAGAGCAGCAGGAGTTTTTCAAGCGCTGCTTCACGGAATTGAAAGCAGAGCTGCTGGAGCCGATGAAGGCTTCGATCGACAAGCTGGTTGAGACCCAGAAGGCCCAAGGGCGGCGATCCGGGAGGTGCGACAGAGGCCTCGGAGAATGAGGACGAGATATTGGGCCTGGCGGTGAAGGTGGGGGCGCACGAGGCGCTGTAGAAAAAATGGCAGGAGAAGTTCGAGGACATGGAGAATCGGTCGAGGAGGAAGAATCTGCGGATTCTGGGTCTCCCGGAGGGAGTGGAGAGGTCGGATGCTGGAGCATATGTGGTCACGATGCTGAACACGTTGATGGGCGCGGGTGCCTTCCTGAGGCCCCTGGAGCTGGATGGGGGCCACCGAGTTCTGGCGAGGAGGCCCAAGTCTAACGAGCCGCCGCGGGCGGCATTGGTGCGGTTCCACCACTTGGTGGACATGGAGCGTGTACTAAGATAGGCAAAAAAGGAGCGGAGCAGCAGGTGGAAGAATGCAGAGGTCCGTATATACCAGGACTGGAGCACGGAGGTGGCCAAGAAGAGGGCCGGGTACAATCGGGCTAAGGCGGTTCTGCATCGGAAGGGGGTGAATTTCGGGATGCTGCAGCCGGCGAGACTTTGGGTCACGTTTAAGGACCGGCACCATTACTTTGAGATGCCGAAGGAGGCGTGGACGTTTATTCAGGCCGAACAGTTGGACACGGACTGAGGGTCGGTTGTGAGGGGAGGTCGCGGGGGGCTACTGTGGTTACTGTGCTTTTAGGGATGTTGGGGGATGTTCTGTTCTGTATTGTTTCCTTGGGTGTTGGGTGGGCTACGGTGAATTGGTTCGAAGGGGGGGTTTTATGAGAGTGTGGGTGTCGGTGGTTGGAAGGGGGGGGGGGAAACTGGACTGCTGCTGCATTGGCCAAAGGTGAGCTGGAGCTCGGAGAGAGAGTCGGGTCGGGGGGTCTGCCGCTGGGGGCAATGGAGAGTGCGGGAGGCGCGGGCACGTGGCTGGCCCAGAAAAGGGGATGGCTAATCGGCGGGGGGGCGGAAAGATCCCTGATCCGGCTGATAACTTGGAATGTGAGAGGCCTGAACGGCCCGTCAAGAGGGCCCATGTGTTCGTGCACCTGAAGGGACTGAAGGCAGATGTGCTTATGCTCCAGGAGACGCATTTGAGGGTGGCAGATCAGGTTAGGCTGAGAAAGGGGTGGGGAGAGCAGGTTTTCCACTCGGGGTTGGACGCAAGAATCGGGGGTGGCGATTTTGGTGGGGAAGCGGGTGTCGTTTGAGGCGCTGAACATCGTGGCAGACAATGGAGGTAGGTATGTGATGGTGAGTGGCAAGGTGCAGGGGGTGCGGGTGGTATTAGTGAATGTATATGCCCCGAATTGGGACGATACCGGATTTATGCAGCGCACGTTGGGCCGGATTCCGGACCTGGAGGCAGGGAGCTTGATAATGGGGGGGGACTTCAACACAGTAATGGATCCAGTATTGGACCGCTCCAGGTCCAGGACGGGTAAGAGGCCGGCGGCGGCCAAGGTGCTGAGGGGGTTTATGGACCAGATGGGAGGAGTGGACCCATGGAGGTTTGTCAGGCCGGGGGCCAGGGAATTTTCTTTTTTTTCCCACGTCCATAAATCCTACTCCTGGATAGACTTCTTCGTTGTGAGCAGGGCACTAATTCCGAGGGTGGAGAGCACGGAGTATGCGGCCATAGCCATCTCAGACCATGCCCCACATTGGGTGGAGCTGGAGCTAGGGGAGGAGAGGGACCAGCACCCGCTGTGGCGCCTGGATGTGGGCTTGCTGGCGGATGAGGAGGTGAGCAGGCGGATCCGGGGGTGTATTGAAAGCTATCTAGAGGCTAACGATAATGGGAAGGTGCAGGTGGGGGTGGTCTGGGAGGCGCTGAAGGCGGTGATTAGGGGAGAGCTAATCTCCACTAGGGCCCACAAGGAAAAGAAGGAGAGGAGAGAGAGGGAGAGATTGTTGGGGGAGATTTTAAGGGTGGATAGGAGGTATGCAGAGGTCCCCGAAGAGGGACTTCTCAAGGAGCGACGAAGCCTCCAGGCCGAGTTCGACCTGTTGACCACCAAGAAGGCAGAGATGCAGTGGAGGAAAGCGCAAGAGGCGGTGTATGAGTACGGGGAGAAGGCTAGCTGGATGTTGGCACACCAGCTTCGGAAGCGGGAGGCAGCGAGGGAGATTGGGGGAGTTAGGGATAAAGGGAGGGAACACGGTGCGGAGTGCGGTGGGAATAAATGGGGTATTTAGAGACTTTTATGAGGGGCTGTATAGGTCTGTCAGGACCTGTATGGGTCTGATGGGGATGGGGGGGATGGGTCGATTTTTGGATCGACTGAGGTTCCCGAGGGTGGAGGAGGAGCAGGTGGCTGGGCTTGGGGCACCGGTAGGGCTGGAGGAGCTGACTAAGGGGCTGGGGAGTATGCAGGCGCGGAAGGCACCGGGGCCAGATGGGTTCCTGGTGGAATTTTACCGCAATTACATGGACCTGCTGGGCCCTCTAGTAGTGAGGACTTTCAATGAGGCGAGGGAGGGGGGGGGACCCTACCCCCGACGATGTCCAGGGCGCTGATCTCGCTGACCTTGAAGCGGAACAAGGACCCATTACAGTGTGGGTCGTATAGGCCAATCTCTCTCCTCAACGTGGACGCGAAGCTGTTAGCGAAGGTGTTGGCTACCAGAATTGAGGACTGTGTCCCGGGGGTGATTCACGAGGACCAGACAGGTTTTGTTAAGGGTAGGCAGCTGAATACCAATGTGCAGAGGCTCCTTAACGTAATCATGATGCCTACAGTGGAGGGGGAGACGGAGATAGTGGCGGCGATGGACGCGGAGAAGGCCTTCGATAGGGTGGAGTGGGGGTACCTCTGGGAAGTGTTGAGGAGGTTTGGGTTAGGCTACTTTACGGAGCCCCAGTGGTGAGTGTGGCCACGAATCGGGGGAGGTCGGAATACTTTGGGCTGTACCGGGAGACGAGGCAGGGGTGCCCCCTATCCCCCTTGCTATTTGCATTGGCAATTGAGCCTTTGGCTATGGCTCTAAGGGCGTCCAGGAACTGGAGGGTGCTGGTCCGTGGGGGGGGGGGGGAAACACCGGCTTTCGTTGTATACCGATGACTTGTTACTGTATATGGCGGACCCAGTTGGGGGGGGGGGGGGGGGGATGCCAGAAGTGATGCTGATCCTCAGGGAATTTGCGGACTTTTCCGGGTATAAGCTGAACATGGGGAAGAGTGAGCTCTTCGTGGTACACCCAGGGGACCAGGGAAGGGGGATAGACGAGCTTCCACTGAAGAGGGCGGAAAGGAGTTTTCGGTATCTGGGGAACCAGGTGGCCAGGAGCTGACGGGCCCTACACAAGCTCAACTTGACGAGGCTAGTCCAGAAATTAATTAATTCATTATTACACTGTCTCTGAAATCAGCATAATCACAGCCTTGTGGTATTAACTTGAGATTTGTAATAAAATCAGTGATGGGCCCTCCGTTTCTCTGGCATTTATGACAATTGTTAAATCTTTCCAGCATCTCATCAGACTGACTCTTACAGTGCTCATCAAATTTTTTGAGTATTACTTCTATTTTGGTGTCGTCTTCACCTTCTAAGTAATTAAAGCAATTATAGATTTCTCTAGCTTCATGCCCTCCTATTGAGAATAGTAGTGCTATTTTCGTTGCTTTAGAGACCGTTTTTAAACCATTAGCTGCGATAAATATTTGGAATATCTGTTCAAATCTTTTCCAGTCATAAGTTAAATTACCGGTTGTTCCTAGCTGCCCTAGAGGTCCAATGAGTCCCATAGTTAGTCGTCAATGGTCCATTTGCTGCAAAGTCTTCCACAGTCGAATGTCCAGTCTTCTCTTTTTATCTAACCTTATCTAACTAGTTCTGTTAAAACCACTCGTCTGGTGGGGAGTAAGTTTGTTGGAGGGTAGACGTATTTGCAGTAGCTCGATAATAGTTAGTCAGCGTTAGTAGTTTGTTATTTATTGTTTATTTCTTCCAGTTATGTTTACCATGCAGTAGTTTCATAATAAATTATTTAAACTAGATGTTCTGTAGTGCATCATTCATATTGGCCTGTCTACAGAACATGACACCGGCCATCTCCCCCAGATGGTGCCTCCTGCTGGAGCTGTGTGCCCTGGCTCCTCTTCCTCCTTCATATCCCCCACTGAATGACTGAGAAATGCAGCCTGGAGCTCTGGATCCATTATGACTTTTGCCTTCTCTGTGCAAGAAAACATCAAAGACAACATTGGCTGAAGGGTGGTAATTTTCCACTGGCATGATGGAAGATTGGAAGGCCTGATGAGATTCCAACAAGCAGCTGTTTTAATGGGCATTCATGAGATGCAAATAACTGCAAATTACATTCACACCACCAGACAGCAGGAAAACTAACCGGCTATTGGGAGAATTTCAAACTGTTTTTAGTTTCGACTCTTTGGTTCCCACTGGATTCTCTTCTTCCGTCCACCACCAAACTGGCTGCGGACAGGATGAGAGAATTCTACCCAAAGTATGTGTTTAGGGCGGGATTCTTCGGCCTCACAGCCACGTGTTTCTCGGCAGTGGGATGCGATGCTCCATTCACTGGCGTTGGGATTCGCTTCTCCTGCTGCTCCTCCCTGCTGTCAATGGGAATTGCCATTGTACCAACCCTGCACTGCCAGAAATGCACGGGCAGGGGTGCACTGAAGGCAGGGCCAGAGTACTCGCCGCCAGCGAACAGACGAGGAATTCCAGCCTCAGAATTTCCTTACTCCCCATTATAAATTCCCCGGACACCACCGATAATCGACCCCCCCTGTTGTTTGCTAATCATTTCCTTTTCACATACAAAGAGGAGCTTTTACAGACCGCTTTTATGTTTCTTGCTAGTTTTCTCGCATACCCTATTTTCCCTTTCTTAATCTTTTTCATGGTCCTCCTCACCTTGGTCCTAAACCGTCAGCTCCTCATCCTCAGATTGTGCCCCAATGTTTTAGATTCCCCGACCAGCACAAAGAATGTCTCAACATTTACCCTATCAGGACCCCTGAGAATCTTGTACATTTCGATGAGGCCACCTCTGAATCTTCTAAATTCCAGAGAATATTGGCCCAATTTCCTCAGCCTCTGATCATAGGACAACCACCTCATTCCCAGGGACAAATTTACTGGATTTTTGGAAAACTTGCCTCCAACCTGTTAATAGCTAATTGACCATTAAACAGTGGGCAGCCGGGCAGCAGTGTGGCGCAGTGGTTAGCACTGCTGCCTCACGGCGCCGAGGACCCAGGTTCGATCCTGGCCCCGGGTCACTGTATGTGGAGTTTGCACATTCTCCCCGTGTCTGTGTGGGTCTCACCCCCACAAGCCAAAGATATACAGGGTAGGTGAATTGGCCACGCTAACATTGCCCCTTAATTGGAAAAAAAAGAATTGGGTACTCTAAATTTATTTTTAAAAAACAGTGGGCAACCAATTTTCCCCTGGGTCACCACCAACGTTTTAGCCAGGGACCGTGGAAAATCCAGCTCTATGACTCTAACCCAGATAAAGTTGACAAGAGATATTCTGAAGGTTGAGTGCAGCTGAACAGAGTCAGCAATCACTGAAAATATATGGATACCAGCAAACAGAAATTATTTATCAGCAGAAGGCCAGAATTCAAAGTTGGATGTGAACCAGTATGAATGGATCAGAACTAACTCACCTAAGAATGAAAAGTCCCACCAGAGGAACTGAAATCTGAGCCTGCAGGAACAGCCAGATTGTGGCACTGGGGGAGTCCCAAAGGTTGGAGTCAGTTACAGGGAAACCATAAATTCAGTGGCAAAATGGATCAACGTTGCAGTGCAAAGTGTTCTGCCTGTGCTCAGTCATGACATTCCAGAGAGTTTCCAAATCAAGGTTCACCGTGGTTTTTAGTTTTGGTCAGTGTTGGTGAGATGAGGCAAAACGTTGAGCCTCCTGTCCTGGGAGATACCCAGGTATTTTGGGTTTGGCTTATAGTCAAGTTGACTCCTGAAATGTTGAATTCTTTCTTGGCGATATTGTTGTTCAGTTAGAATGCTGATGTAAAGAAGTATTGTATTTTCCTAACATCCCTGTGGTATTCTGTACACCAAGCTTGTGTGTGTACACATGTGTGGCTAATTTAATTAAGCTGAAGACAGTTAGATTGCAATGTTAAAGAAGGGGTAGGTGTGAAAGCAAAAGAATGTTGAAGTGGAGGTGAGCAAAGCTAAGATGCAATACCAGTAAGCAGCATGAATATAAATTTGCATTAATAGATAAAGGGGTGAATTGAAGTTTAGCTTGTATTTCAGAATGAAAATTTACAACGGGCAAAGATCATAAATAAATATAGCAAAATATTAAGTTTATTTGTGACCCAAAAGTAGTAGCTATAAAAGCATGAAAGATTTGTATATTCTGGGAAGGCGACTTCCAAAGAAACTTGAGAACAAAGATTTAAACATGAAAGAGAAAAAAAGTATTTGAACAGAGATAGGAAGTTTTATGGAGAGCAGTGGCCACGAGATCCTGAAGAATGTGTCGTGCTTAGAGAAAGCATTGAAAGAAACAGAGTGAGCCCGAGCCACCTCAGGAAAAAGTGTTTTGTCCAAATGGTTTTGATACAAGTCTTGAATTTCCATTATTGAGAGAGAGAGAAAGAGAGAGTGAGGCCCTGTGAAATACTTCCCCCCTCGAGCAACAGTTGATGTTTTGTGGTAATCTTACAGAGATTTTCAAAGATTAGTACTTCATAGGAACTTTTGCCTGAAAAGGGGTGTTCATCTCAGAGTTTAACCAAGCAGAAATATTTTGGGAAATGATGGTAGAACTACTTTTAATTGTGTAAATGTAATCTTGTGTGTTTAAGTTTTTTTTAATTGATAAATGTTTTGACTTAATATTTAAAATCTTCAAAAGTGATTTTACAATTCATGCTCCTGCCTCCAGAGCATACACCTCTTCATGATAGCTTGCCCAAGTCTCTATTTGGGATTTGGACAGCCTGGCAATTACCACTTACTATATTATAACATGGATACAACTGTCCTCTCTGGTTTGGGGCAGAAATGAAAATGAAAATCGCTTATTGTCACAAGTAGGCTTCAAATGAAGTTACTGTGAAAAGCCCCTAGTCGCCACATTCTGGCACCTGTTCGGGGAGGCTGTTACGGGAACAGCAGAGACACCAGATCCAGAAGTAGTAGTTTACTGGTAATTGAACTAATAGTTGTTTTTGGAATTTATTCTTGGATTGGATACGAGCAGAGCTTGGATGAGTTGGAGTATGTGATGAATGACTCGGAGGTGGCGAGCAAAGGGAGCACTGGAGAACCAACACCTGTAGATGATGAACAGTGATGAGGACTGACAGAACAAGGGCCATATTATAAATAGGTGGTCTTGGTGGTTAACTGGATGCATGATTTTGAAGCTCAGCATGGGGTAGAATAATAAGACTGCACCAGAGGACTTAAAATGAGCAGCTAGGGAGAGGAAAGAAAAATAGAGGCTCGGATATGTTGTCAACACAGCAGAATGAATTTCATTTTCATAATTGGAAAATATTCTTTCTTATCCCTGGTTCATGTTGAGTATGCAGTTGGGTGCTACTATAAATATGTTTGGAAGCCAGTTCCATGCTTGTAGATGATGCATCATAGGGGAAGCATTTAGTCAAAGAATAGGAAGAGCATAGTGATAGAATCTTGCAGGAATGCTGCAGATAATCATTTGAGCATAAGACAAGAAAGAATTGCAGGCCATGTAGCCAAGTTATTTCACAGCAACAAAAAATTCACCTGATGAGTAGCAAAATTTGGAAAGTGAATTTTTTTGTTGCTTTTTTAAAAAATTTGGGATTAATTTACAGGCCGTACGATGTATGATGATTTGAATTGTGCTTTTCTTTAAAAAACAGAGATTGAGTATCATGAGCAGGGCTAATGTTCTTAAAATCAATATAATTCCATAACCCAATCTGATGAATAAACACTTCTTCTATTCAAATATTCACTGCTTATATTTCTCGTCCTCAATTACCAGGGCAGAAATACAAAAGCAGTTCCTACTGTCTAATAGAAATGCGCACACATCAGCAATTTTAAAAATATATATATACAATGATGTATTCAGCCCGTGGAATGCTGCATATTCTAACTTGGTGCCATATGGTTAAATACATCCAGAATCCGAGTCATACTTGCGAGTTAGCCAATCTACTTCGGAATAGATTACATGAAATTTCATTACAGACTATCTGAAAGATTGATAAAGACGCCGTGGGCATACATCAGCATTTGGTGTGGCTAAATTAATTAAACAATACTTTTTGCTCCAGTTGTTTCTGTATGTAATGTAGTGGTGTCACTATGTAATGAAACAATGATATATTGTGTAATATTCAATACAGTCATATTCCCCCCATTTTCCTACTTTTGTCGAACATGATAAATGATGATACACGATAGAATGAATATTCAACACACAATAATCATATTAGGCCATTGTCTTTCTACAGTGCTGCAGTAATCATAAAATACACCCCAGAGAGACGGTTAGCTGAGACCTAGATTTCCAACACAGAAAACGAAAATGCAAAAACACAAGTCATTTGAAAAGGTCAAGGTTATTGTTCACAAAATATATTTTAATAATTCCTAGACCTTTTTAAAACTTCTCCTTCCTCCCCCAAAAGCACAGTTTTCACAGCAGCTCCCTGGTAACTTCTCAAAGGTGACCATTCTTCATGTGTTTGTCCACACATCGGATATTGACGAGGGAGGAGAAAGAACCAGGCCCCACCCATGTCAATACTTGCACATTTCCATCTGAAGTTACCAGATAGCATTAGGGTTAGGAAACATGGTTATTTTCCCTATCTAACCTAGAGGCACTCAGACCATTTGTAGTACCCCATTAGTCTGAAGCTGAGACACAAGGACAAACTATGGGAGCTTCATGTCCATAATGCTCAGTGTAACACTGCACTTACCAAGTGGTCTAAAAGAACCCCAATGATGAAAATTTAGACAATGGTCAGTTTTGCTTCATTGGTATGACTCGAATTTGAGTTAGCATGCTGTGGGTGCAGGTGACACACCCAGTTCAGCTAGACACCATCATTAAAAGTTCAACTCAATAGTAACTTCCCCTTCAGGCCCAGGTCCTGCAGAATAAAGAATGCCACATGCTACAATGGAGGATTGGGGTTAATTTTCCTCTTTCTCCCTCCTCTTTCTGGGTGTTAGCCAGATGGGTGCAACTAAAATGCACTTTTCCTGAAAGCATCTATATTTTCAACTGAAAGCCAAATACCCCCATGGTCTGAAAGGTCTCCAGATACCATAATGGCTGTCCAAAAACATGAACCAGAAGGCCATCAGCAGTTTAGTCCTCAGTATGAGATGTAAAAAGGATAGATATAAAGCGGAATTCTCCCATGTCGCCCGTGGCAGGCAGGAGCGAAGAATCTAGCAGAAGCCAAAAAGTGACAGATCCACCAGTGTAAAATCATGTTGTGATTTCCCAGTGGTGGGTTAATGGCAGGCTGGTCTTCCCAATGGCTGGTGGCGTGAATTCCATTTGCATTCATTTGCATCTCATGGATGCTCATTAAAACAGCTGTCTGTCGGTGACTCGTCAGGCTTTCCAATCTTGTGTCACGCCAGTGTGAAATTACTTCAGTCTGAAACCCTAACCTTCACACGGCAATCTTCAATTTGTAAGTGACTTTGAGGTGACTTCAACAAAGCCTTTCTGCCATAGTGCTGCACTTCTCCGGAGGTGCTGTTCACCATTCTGCCAGGGCAGACCGGTTCCTGCCCTCCATCTCCAGGTTCAGCTGGTCTTCATAGACAGCACGGTGCTACTCATCCCATGGATCCTCCTGCTTTACCGACGCAGATCAGTACAGCACCTGGGGTTGGGAGTAAAGGGGTCTCCTTCCCCCGGTTCCACACATCAGTGCCTATCTGACAGCATTGTGCCATGGGACTCATGTAGCCACTGCAACAAAAGTCCGAAGTTCAACCGGGGTGGAGTGAGGACACAGTGGCTTGATGAAAGCAAGCTGGGAAATGTGAAAAGAGGGCTATTTACTCCGCCATCTAGTTCTGGATGTGGGGAAATTTCTTCCAACTAAATATTGGGAAGATCAAAGCCATGACTTCGGCCACCAGCACAAACTCTGTACCCTAGCTATGGACTCCTTGCTCATTGCCCGAGTTTGAACGACACCATTCACAACCGTGACATCTTATGTGACCCCAGAAGGAACGGTCCACATCTGCCAACTTACATAGCTATGCAAGGTTGATTCGCAAAATACCTCCTTTCAAGTTAACCAGCCTAAGTTTCTCATTCCTTACAACTCAATCCTCAATGGTTTGTGTTTTAGTGACCAAACGAGTACATTAGTGGTTTTGTAGACTTGTCTATAATAATCCCATCATCTCTTTCCTAGTTATTATCTGATTTACCATATATTCTCCTATTTTTGGTTCCTTTTTTTAAACTGTCCTTTACTAAGACGGAGTGTGGACAATTGAACATTTGGACTTGCCACTGACCAATTTACAAACACCGTATTAAATTAATCTGAATGACCTGAAAAATAAAAAAAATTTAAAAACCTATCAGGACAAAGTAAAAAATGCACCAGCTGTATCTACATGGCAAATTAACACTTTAATGAGTTTGGCATAAATATACGTTACTTCTTTTTCTTTAAAAATATTTTTATTCGCCATAATTTCATCATTTTCACCATACAGAAAAGGAACAGAAACAAAACCCCAACAATATAAAAGAAAGCAGTCGTTGTCCCCCGCCGCCCAACTCCCCTCCCTCCCCCACCTCAACATTCAACGGCAACCAAGTCCTGAATGCGCATAATAAACAAACCCCAAGAATTATAGAAACCCCCTCCCCCTCAGCTCAAACGTCACGTTCTCCAGGGTCAAAAGGTCCAGCAGGTCCAGCCGCTACGCTGAGGCACAGAGTGGAGAGACCAACCTGCACCCCAACAGGACCCGCCTACCAGCGATCAGTGAGGTGAAGGCTGAAACGTCTGCTCCCACACCCGCATGCAACTTGGGCCAGTCCGACACCCCGAAAATGACTTCTACTGAACCGGGCTCCACATCCATATGCAAGACCTCCACGATTGTGCTAGATACCTCCCGACAAAGTCCAAAACATATGAACGTGGTTTGCGGGGCCCCTTCCACATCACTCACAGACATCCTCCACCCCCTCAAACAGCCGGCTCATCTTCAATTTTGTCAGGTGCGCCCCATGCATGACTTTCAACTCATCAGTCCCAGCCTCGCTCACGAGGTTGAGGCATTTTCCCTCTGCAGCACCTCACACCACAGTCCCACTTCCATTGCCCCGCCCCCCCAGCTCCTCCTCCCACTTTGCCTTAATCCCTTCAATAGACACCCTGCTCTCCTCCAGGATTCCCCCATCGATCGCCAAAACAACCCCCCTCTCCAGCCCTCTAGCAACGAGGAGGCAGGCGCTTTCGGGTAGGTCGGGGAAACCTTCCTAGCACTATCTCGAACCTGCATGTACCTCAACCCTTTCCCCTGCATCAACCCATACTTCTCCCTCAACTCCTCCCAGCTCGAAAATCGCCCCCCAAGAATCAAGTCCTTCATTTCCTTGATCCCCTGATTGTCCCATCTCCGAAATCTCGCATCCATCCTCCCCAGCTCAAACCCATGATTCCCCCAAATCGGCATCCCCCCTGACCCGGCTCCCAGCTTAAAATGCTGCCTAAACTGCCTCCAGATCTTCAAAGTAGCCACCACACTGGACTCACCGAGTACTTACCCGGAGCCACCGGGAGCGGCGCCATTCTCAGCGCCCGCAACCCCGACCCCCAACATGAGCCATTCTCCATCTTAACCCATCTGGTCTCCCCCTCCTTTCACCAGCCCCGCACCTTCTCCACATTTGGCGCCCAATAGTAGTACAGTATGTTTGGTAGGCCTGTTGCCCTTTCTGCAAGACCACCCTCCTAATCCTGGCCACCTCCCCCCCCACACCCCAAATAAATAAGATCAATTTGTCCACCCCGTTGAAGAAGGATTTAGGTAAAAAGAACGATAGGCACTGGAATAGGAACAGAAATCGTGGTAACACATTTATTTTAACTGCCTGCACCCGGCCTGCCAATGACAGAGGGAGGTTGTCCAACCGTGCCAAATCGGCGTTCACCTTCCAAACTTGTAAAATTATACCTTCGGAAGCCACCCCAGTCCCAAGCCACCTGCACCCCGAAGTACCGAAAGTGGGTTCCCGCCAGACAAAATGGCAGCTCCCCCCCACACCCGCCCCTACTCCTGGCTGGGAGACCATGAAATACTCAAAGAACAAAGAACAAAGAACAAAGAAATGTACAGCACAGGAACAGGCCCTTCGGCCCTCCAAGCCCGTGCCGACCATACTGCCCGACTAAACTACAATCTTCTACACTTCCTGGGTCCGTATCCTTCTATTCCCATCCTATTCATATATTTGTCAAGATGCCCCTTAAATGTCCCTATCGTCCCTGCCTCCACTACCTCCTCCGGTAGTGAGTTCCAGGCACCCACTACCCTCTGCGTAAAAAACTTGCCTCGTACATCTACTCTAAACTTTGCCCCTCTCACCTTAAACCTATGCCCCCTAGTAATTGACCCCTCTACCCTGGGGAAAAGCCTCTGACTATCCACTCTGTCTATGCCCCTCATAATTTTGTATACCTCTATCAGGTCGCCCCTCAACCTCCTTCGTTCCAGTGAGAACAAACCGAGTTTATTCAATCGCTCCTCATAGCTTATGCCCTCCATACCAGGCAACATTCTGGTAAATCTCTTCTGCACCCTCTCTAAAGCCTCCACATCCTTCTGGTAGTGTGGCGACCAGAATTGAACACTATACTCCAAGTGTGGCCTAACTAAGGTTCTATACAGCTGCAACATGACTTGCCAATTCTTATACTCAATGCCCCGGCCAATGAAGGCAAGCATGCCGTATGCCTTCTTGACTACCTTCTCCACCTGTGTAGCCCCTTTCAGTGATCTGTGGACCTGTACTCCTAGATCTCTTTGACTTTCAATACTCTTGAGGGTTCTACCATTCACTGTATATTCCCTACCTGCATTAGCCCTTCCAAAATGCATTACCTCACATTTGTCCAGGTTAAACTCCATCTGCCATCTCTCCGCCCAAGTCTCCAGACAATCTAAATCCTGCTGTATCCTCAGACAGTCCTCATCGCTATCCGCAATTCCACCAACCTTTGTGTCGTCTGCAAACTTACTAATCAGACCAGTTACATTTTCCTCCAAATCATTTATATATACTACAAAGAGCAAAGGTCCCAGCACTGATCCCTGTGGAACACCACTGGTCACAGCCCTCCAATTAGAAAAGCATCCCTCCATTGCTACCCTCTGCCTTCTATGGCCTAGCCAGTTCTGTATCCACCTTGCCAGTTCACCCCTGATCCCGTGTGACTTCACCTTTTGTACCAGTCTACCATGAGGGACCTTGTCAAAGGCCTTACTGAAGTCCATATAGACAACATCTACTGCCCTACCTGCATCAATCATCTTAGTGACCTCCTCGAAAAACTCTATCAAGTTAGTGAGACACGACCTCCCCTTCACAAAACCGTGCTGCCTCTCACTAATACGTCCATTTGCTTCCAAATGGGAGTAGATCCTGTCTCGAAGAATTCTCTCCAGTAATTTCCCTACCACTGAAGTAAGGCTCACCGGCCTGTAGTTCCCGGGATTATCCCTGCCATCCTTCTTAAACAGAGGAACAACATTGGCTATTCTCCAGTCCTCCGGGACATCCCCTGAAGACAGCGAGGATCCAAAGATTTCTGTCAAGGCCTCAGCAATTTCCTCTCCAGCCTCCTTCAGTATTCTGGGGTAGATCCCATCCGGCCCTGGGGACTTATCTACCTTAATATTTTTTAAGACACCCAACACCTCGTCTTTTTGGATCACAATGTGACCCAGGCTATCTACACCCCCTTCTCCAGACTCGTTCTTGCCTAGGTTCAATTTATACCCTGAGAATGTACCAAAGGTTTGAAGCAGCTCCATTATACTCCCCACCGACGTGCTCTGTTCCGAAATATACAATAACTGATCATTGGCATACCCTATGCTCCACCACTCCCCCTCCCTCACTATCTCCTTCCACAACCCCAAGCTCCTTTGCGCGATAGCCAAAGGCTCTATAGCCATTGAATCAACAGGGGGGATATAGGATACCCCTGCCTCGTACCCTAGTGCAAAGCCTCGTACCCCAAATTCATATGATTAGTGTGAACACTCTCCATCGGCTCCTTGTACAATAGCCGCACCCACGCCGCGAACCTCGGCCCAATTCCAAACCTTTCTAAAACAGTCATCAAATAACCCCACTCTACCTGATCAAATGCCCCTCTGCGTCCAGGGTCACTACCGCCTCCGTCTCCTTTCCCTCCGTCGGTGACAGGATCACATTCAACAACCTCCTCATTTTCGAAAACAGCTGCCTTCCCTTCACGAACCCCGTCTGATCCCCCCCCAATCACCTTCAGGAGACACCCCTCTAATCTTGCAGTCAAAAGCTTTGCCAAAATCTTGGCATCTACATTCAATGGGGATATGGGTCAAGGCAACCCACACGCCATCAGGTCTTTATCCTTCTTTAGCAGTGGGGAAATGAAAGCCTGCCCTATCGTCTATGTCAAGACACCCTGGCCTATTGCATCCTCGAACAATCCCACCATCAGCGGCATCAAAGTATCCTTGAATTTCTTAAAGTATTCCACTGGAACCAGTCAGGTCCCACCACCTTCCCCTGCCTGCATCCTCTCAATCACCTCCTTCACCTCACGCTCCCCAACCGGCCCCCCCAAGCCTGCTCTATCCTCTCACCAAACCTTGGGTACTCCAATCCGTCCCAGAACTCCCTCATCTCTCGCTCCTCTCCAGGTGGCTCTGACCTATATAACTTCTTATAGAACTCTTCAAATTTAACTGCTCCGGGGCCACCACCAGCTTTCTCCTCTTGTCCCACACCTGAACTATCTCCCTCGCTGTCGCCTTCCGCCAGGGCTGGCCAGCCAACTTAAGCCCTGCCTTCTCCCCATGCTTAGACTGACCCCTCACCTGTCTCAACTGGCGCACCGCTTTCCCTATGGACAACTGGTCAAACTTCACCTGAAGCTCCTTCCTCTTGGCCAAGCGGGCTGCATACGGGTCTCCTGCATACCTCCTATCCACCTCCAGAATTTTGGCGCTTCTGTCTCTCCTCCTTGTTTAGCCTTGAACAAAATCACCTCCCCCTTCATTACTGCCTTCAGAGCCTCCCACACCACGACTGCGAAACTTCCACCATGCAATTAAACCCCACATATTCCTTGATCACCTTCCCGATCTTATTACAAAACCTCCGATCCCCTAACAACCTCACGTCCATTCTCCACCCTAGCCTCCGAGCCATCCAATTCTCCAGGACCACATCCACGCAATCCGGTGCATGGTCCAAAATCAATAATAGTGAATACACCAACCTTCTAACCCCAGCCAATAACGCCTTCCCCACCATGAAAAAAGTCTGTTCTCGAGTACACTTTATGTACTTGGGAGAAAAACAAATACTCCCATTCCCTCGGGTGCAGGAACCTCCACGAGTCCACTCCTCCCATCTCTCTCATGAGCCCAGCCAGTTCTGACTGGGCCAGCGAGCACAGCTGAGACCTATACACTTTCGGTTCCTGCCCCATATTCCACCCACCACCCCATTAACTCGTGGGTATCCAAATCCAGAATGGCACCCAGCACCTTCTTCACAAACCCCGCATCATCCCAGTTGGGGCCATATACGCTCACCACCTCCCTCCAACTCCTGTGCACATTCAAGTACCTGCCCCCCTATTCCGCCACCACCTTCTCCATCTAAACCCTCACCCTCTTGCCCACCAATACCTCTACCCGCCGCCCCCCCTCCCCCGAGCTCTTCTGTCGAACCCTAAATGTAAAACCTGACTCACCCAACCCTTCCTAAGCTCACCTGGTCTTTCATCCTCAGTTTCCTGCCTCACCACCATATCGGCCTTTGAGCTCTTTAAATGTGTAAATACCCTCGACCTCTTCACCGGTCCCCCTACCTGTTCACGTTCCACATTACTATTCTGACTAGGGTCGCTCACCCCCCGCCCTCCTATCCGCCATCATCGTAACCCCAAGACCGGGCCCTTTGGGCTGAGCGGCCCTGTCCCTTTGTTGCCATTGAATCCCTCCCCTCCTCTTGAAAACACCTCTCCCAGTATTGATCCCATCACCCCACAATTTACCACAATAGGCCCATCGAAACCTGTTCAACCAGGTTCCAATGATCACAACCCCTCCTCCAGTTCACTAGCCAACCTTCGCTTGCCGGTGTGGAGGCCCCTGTCTAGGCCCCCCTCGTCCCAATCACCTCTCCCATGACCCAATCCTTGAAAACAAAGACACTCAAACATAACCAGTGCATAAAACCCACGCCACAGAAAACCGCCATAACCCCAAAGCCCAATATTATAGCACCCACTGTAGTCCATAGCAAAGGTACACTTAAAAAAAAATGCTGCTTTTCTATTTTTCTTTTGAAGTGTACAACTTTACACTTGTATTCTATCTGCCACATTCTTGCCCACTCATTTAACGAGTCTATGTCCCTTTGCATCCTCTACTTTTTGAAGTCTATCACAATTGTATCCTACAATTTATAGTATTACTTAGGCATATCTATTTTGCACTTTGAGTCCAATATCTTTTCCACAAAGGAATGCTTAGAATGACACAGAATACATAAATTGTGGCTTAAACATCATCTTGCACAAACCCTGCATCATCTCTTTGTTTTTGTATTCAATGCCCATGTATACCAGGACGGCACAGTGGTTAGCACTTCTGCCTCACAGCTCCAAGGACCCGGGTTCAATTCCCGTCTTAGGTGACTGTGTGGAGTTTGCACTTTCTCCCGTGTCTGAGTCGGTTTCCTCCGGGTGCCCCAGTTTCCTCTCAGAGTCCAAAGATGTGCAGGTTAGGTGGATTGGCCTGATAAAGTTGTTAATAGGTTAGTTGGGGTTGCTGGGTTACGGGGCTGGGGGGAGGCTTGTGTAGGGTGCTCTTTCCAAGGGCCGGTGCAGACTCGATGGGCCGAATGGCCTCCTTCTACACTGTCGATTCTATGATCCTATAAAAGCCCAGAACCCCATGTGGCATCATGTCTTTATTATTTGCAATGTTACCTTGAAAGATCTTTTTATTTGGCCCTCTAAATCTTCCGTTTCCTATGTGGCATTGAGAATTTTACCATTTAGGATACAGTTCTTAATAATGCACTGCTTTACATTTATCTATGTTGATTTGCACTTGCTACATATAGGACATAGACATAGAATTTACAGTGCAGAAGGAGGCCATTTGGCCCATCGAGTCTGCACCGGCTCTTGGAAAGAGCACCCTACCCAAGGTCCACACTTCCACCCTATCCCCATAACCCAGTAACCCCACCCAACACTAAGGGCAAATTTTGGACACTAAGGGCAATTTAGCTTGGCCAATCCACCTAATCTGCACATCTTTGGACTGTGGGAGGAAACCGGAGCACCCGGAGGAAACCCACGCACACACGGGGAGGATGTGCAGACTCCGCACAGACAGTGACCCAAGCCGGGAATCGAATCTGGGACCCTGGAGCTGTGAAGCAATTATGCTAACCACAATGCTACCGTGCTGCCCATTAGTCTAACTTCTGTCCTCCTCTTGCCTCCCACAATTTTCCCAAAGTTGCTATATGCCTAATTTGGTGTCATCAGTAAATGATATTATTTCCTTTATGCCCATGTCCAAATAATTTGTTAAAATGGAGAACAAAATAAGTTTATGTCACAGATGCCTGGAGAATGTCACATTTTAATAATCCAAGTAATATCCATCTACTCTACTTCCTATGTTTTAACCGTGCCTTTATCCATGCATATTTCACCTGCACATAAAGATTTTTTCTTCAAAAGTCTTCATATTCTTTTTGAAAGTCCAAGTATATCCACTGCATTGCCTTTATCTACATACTCTGTAGTTTCCTGAATAATTTGATTAAATTAATCAAATACGACCACTTCTTTGAGCATGCTCCGACATTCAACAAGATCATGGGTAGAAAAATAATGGTGGGTCAATGGCAGGACAGTTCTCCTGAACACCATTTGCATGTCATGAATGGTCATTAAAACAGCTGATCACCAAAATCTTGTCAATCCTTCCAATCTTGAATCATGCCAGCGGGAAGCCGGAGTTGGGGGCTGCTAATGAAGATAAGGGGGGCAATTTGGAAGGACGACTGTGCAAGGAATTGGGGGCGGAAGGGCGAGGGTGCATAATGGGAGGCAGAGGTGTAAGAAGGTGGATCAGGATGATAAGCAATGGAAAGCAAAGGAAAGGAAAGGCGGAAGGGAGGAACCCGGCAAGGCTGCATGAAACGCTCACAAATCAGGGGGTCAAAAAGAGACCACATTGTTCACTCAGAGTCCAGAAGGGGTGGGTAGAAGACCACGTGGGTTGTGGACACCTCGCAGGTGATGGTGTGGAGGGACGTTGGTTGAATAAAGGTACAGACTTCTTCTTGAGGCTGTTAGCCTTTTGTTTCTGGATTCTTGACATTCAGCATGGTCTCATGTGGACAGGTTTGGTGGAGAGAGAGTTATAGGAGTGTGCTGGATTGGCATTTACATGTGTACTCGGCCCTTCAAACCCGCCAACCAGACGAATCAGCTGCCAGCCCACCAGGTGATTCAGAGAAGAATCCGCATGTGCCCAATTAATGGACTTCCAAATGCAGAATTTGCCGCGGAATGGCTGATCTTTTGCCCCAATGCCACCTTCCTGAACAATGTCCATATTCCTTAATTAATTCCAAGTACTGAAAAAGATTGATCGACTTCGGTCTTGAATACACTAAATGAGCATCCACAACTCTCTCGATAGGAGAAATCCGAAGGTGTTCAATTAAAATATCGTAATCCTAAATGCCTGCCTCTTATTCCGAAACTGTGGCTCTGAGTTTTTAATTCCCAGCAAATATTTTCACAGCATCTAACCTGTAGGTTTGAAAGGAGTGGATGCGGTAGAGGTGGGCAAAGAGACCAGTGGATGGGATAGCCAGGCGGGTGGGGAAGACCCCTAGATGGTCAGGGGTGCGGAAGACCCCTTGATGGTCAGGGTTGCGGAAGACCCCTAGATGGTCAGGGTCCACTGGAGGGGTCGGCCTGTGCCTGTACAATAGTTACCCAGAAGTTAGAAGTGTTTCTAATCCTTCTAATTTTTGGGGGTAACTATCGGTGTAACCCAGTCAGAACTATCAAGTTTGCCATTTAAATAGCATTTTCGTATGGTTCTTAGTGCAGGTAATTGTCCAGGGGAGGTTTGTGCTTCTGGGTAATTGCCATGCAAAGATTACTTGAGAACATCTGATGGGTATGGATACACCCAGTGTATCTTTGGGATACCCCCTCAATATGATGCGAGGGAGCTCGGAAGTTACATCCCAATGTCTCTATCACTACTTTATTCTCCATTATAATTTCAGTTGGCTTTGCCTCTAATGGGCCCATGTTTACTTTCACGAATTTTCTCCAATTCACATTTACAAATGGTGGCAGAGTAAGGAGGCACTCTTCAAAAATTTGCTCCAAGTGGCCATTGACCAGATTTCGGTGACACAACTCTACGGAAATTCTAACCAGTGCTTTTAACTTCACATAAATCAGAATAAGACAGACAAATTACACACTGAAAATATGGCAGGCGAGTGAGACATAAAATTGGGCACCATGCCAAATGCATCATGCCCTTCACCTCTTGTCCACTCCTATCCCAGGGGTATTTTATCTTCAGTAGGTGAGGCATCAGGTAGCCCGCTCGCCTGTGGGCCACTTAAGGCCCTTAAGAGGCCAAATAAAGATCTCTGCCTGCTGCGATTTTTCCTGCAGCAGTGGGGCCCACACCAGGTCTCCTGGCTGTCCAGCAAAACCTGTCGGCCATGTCATCAGGGTGAGGGGTGTGGGGAGGAGGGAGGGGGGGGCCTTCAGAGGCCCTCTCCCCCTAAATGTGAACCTCTTCCTTTCCTGTTCCAGCCCTTTCCCACTCCCCTAACTAGCTCGGCCCCAGTGGGACCCTGGCACTTTTTCATTGTGCTTCGCTCTGCAACTAGCCCCAGCAGTGGCCTCTGTTCCCAGTAGGGCCACAGTGAGGAAAGCAGCCAGCATTTGACTGGCATTTCTCCCTGATGGCCATTCAATGGCTACGGGGCGAGCTGGCCAAGCGCAGGTGGGTTCAGCTCTGACATCAACACAGGGGGGGACCATGCCCCAATGTAAAATCCAAGCAAAGGAATGTAAAGACAAATTGATTGTTTTTAACCATGTTCAATTTCTCTGTATTTCTGAACATGATAGAAAACAACATGACAGGCTTGTTCTTAAAAAAAAAATTTATTAAGAATTTTTAACAGAATTTTCAACCATATAAACAACCCCCCCAGTAACAAAAAAGAAGAAAAAACTCGCATAGCAAGACATAAACATGGCAAATCAATATGATACAGAACTTTGTACATTGGATTCCTCCCGTACATATCAGTTTTCCGGATCGTTTATGTTTTTCTTGCTCAGATGCCCCCCCCCCCCGAAGAACCCCCCTTCCCTATCCCTCCCTCTCCCCCCCCCCCAGAAAGAGATGTTCCCCCCCTCCTCCTCCTCTCCCACCCCCCTCCTCCTCCTCCGCCTCTCCCACCCACCTCCGCCTCCTCCTCTCCCACCCCCCCCTCCTCCTCCTCTCCCACCCCCCCTCCTCCTCCTCTCCCCCTCCTCCTCTCCCTCCTCCTCCTGCTCCTTTCCCACCCCCCTCCTCCTCCTCTCCCACCCCCTCCTCCTCCTCTCCCACCCCCCTCCTCCTCCTCTCCCACCCCCCTCCTCCTCCTCTCCCACCCCCCTCCTCCTCCTCTCCCACCCCCCTCCTCCTCCTCTCCCACCCCCCTCCTCCTCCTCTCCCACCCCCCTCCTCCTCCTCCTCTCCCACCCCCCTCCTCCTCCTCCTCTCCCACCCCCCTCCTCCTCCTCTCCCACCCCCCTCTCCTCCTCCTCTCCCACCCCCTCTCCTCCTCCTCTCCCACCCCCCTCCTCCTCCTCCTCTCCCACCCCCCCTCCTCCTCTCCCACCCCCCCTCTCCTCCTCCTCCCCCACCCCCCTCTCCTCCTCCTCCTCCTCTCCCACCCCCTCTCCTCCTCCTCCTCCTCTCCCACCCCCTCTCCTCCTCCTCTCCCCCCTCTCCTCCTCCTCCTCCTCTCCCACCCCCCTCTCCTCCTCCTCCTCTCCCACCCCCCTCCTCCTCCTCTCCCACCCCCCTCTCCTCCTCCTCTCCCACCCCCTCCTCCTCCTCCTCCTCTCCCACCCCCCTCTCCTCCTCCTCCTCTCCCACCCCCTCTCCCACCCCCTCTCCTCCTCCTCCTCCTCTCCCACCCCCCTCTCCTCCTCCTCCTCCTCCTCTCCCACCTCCCTCGCCTCCTCCTCCTCTCCCACCCCCTCTCCTCCTCCTCCTCTCCCACCCCCCTCTCCTCCTCCTCCTCTCCCACCCCCCTCTCCTCCTCCTCCTCTCCCACCCCCTCTCCTCCTCCTCCTCCTCTCCCACCCCCCTCTCCTCCTCTCCCACCCCCCTCTCCTCCTCCTCCTCCTCTCCTCTCCCACCCCCCTCTCCTCCTCCTCCTCTCCCACCCCCCTCTCCTCCTCCTCCTCCTCTCCCACCCCCCTCTCCTCCTCCTCCACCCCCCTCTCCTCCTCCTCCTCCTCTCCTCTCCTCTCCCACGCCCCTCTCCACCCCCCCGCCCCCGGGTTGCTGCTGCTGTCAAAGGAACTCCATCTAACGCTCCGCGAGATAGTCTAAGAACGGTTGCCACCGCCTGTAGAACCCCTGCACAGACCCTCTCAGGGCAAACTTAATCCTTTCCAACCTGAGAAACCCTGCTATGTCATTTATCCAGGCTTCCACACTGGGGGGCTTCGCATCTTTCCACACGAACAAGATCCTTCGCCGGGCTACCAGGGACGCAAAGGCCAGAATGCCGGCCTCTTTCGCCTCCTGCACTCCCGGCTCGCCCGCTACTCCAAATATTGCTAGCCCCCAGCTTGGCTTGACCTGGGCTTTCACCACCTGAGATATTGCTCCCGCCACTCCTCTCCAGAATCCCTCCAGTGCCGGGCATGACCAAAACATATGGATGTGGTTTGCCGGGCTACCTGAGCACCTCACACATCTGTCCTCCACCCCAAAGAACCTACTCAGCCTCGCCCCCGTCATGTGCGCTCTGTGAACAATCTTAAATTGTATCAGGCTAAGCCTGGCACACGAGGAAGAGGAATTAACCCTACTTAGGGCATCAGCCCATAGACCCTCCTCAATGTCCTCCCCCAGCTCCTCTTCCCATTTATCCTTCAGCCCCTCTACCAAAGCCTCCCCCCCTCTTCTTTCATCTCCTGGTATATCGCCGACACCTTGCCCTCTCCGACCCATACGCCCGAAATCACCCTGTCTTGAATCCCCTGTGCTGGGAGCAGCGGGAATTCCCTCACCTGTCGCCTTACAAACGTCCTCACTTGCATGTACCTGAAGGCATTTCCCGAGAGTAGTCCAAATTTCTCCTCCAGCGCCCCTAAGCTCGCAAACGCCCCATCGATGAATAGGTCCCCCATTCTTCTAATCCCTGCCCGATACCAGCTCGGAAACCCCCCGTCCATCCTTCCTGGGACAAACCGATAGTTATCTCTGATCGGGGACCACACCGAGGCTCCCATCGCGCCCCTACGTCGTCTCCAGTGCCCCCAGATCTTTAGCGTTGCCGCCACCACCGGACTAGTGGTGTACCTTGTCGGCGAGAGCGGCAGCGGTGCCGTCACCAGCGCCCCCAGGCTCGTTCCTTTGCAGGACGCCATCTCCAACCTCTTCCATGCCGCCCCCTCTCCCTCCATCACCCACTTACGGATCATCGCCACGTTGGCTGCCCAGTAGTAGCCACCCAGATTCGGCAATGCCAGCCCTCATCTATCTCTACTACGCTCCAGGAACCCCCGCCTTACCCTCGGGGTCTTGCGTGCCCACACAAATCCCATAATGCTCCTGCTTACCCTCTTAAAAAAGGCCTTGGTAATCACAATTGGGAGGCATTGGAATACAAAAAGAAACCTCGGGAGGACCACCATTTTAATCGACTGTACTCTGGCCGCTAGCGAGAGTGGCAACATGTCCCACCTTTTAAAGTCCTCCTCTATCTGTTCCACCAGCCATGTCAAATTAAGTATTTGCAGTGCCCCCCAGCTCCTAGCTACCTGGATCCCCAAGTATTGAAAGCTCCTTTCCGCCCTCCTCAACGGTAGGTCGTCTATCCCTCTTCCCTGATCCCCCGGATGCACCACAAAGAGCTCACTCTTTCCCACATTGAGCTTATAGCCCGAGAAGTCCCCAAACTCCCTTAGGATCTGCAAGACCTCAACCATCCCCGCCACATACAGCAACAGGTCGTCTGCGTACAGCGGCACTCGATGCTCCTCTCCCCCTCGGACCACCCCCCTCCATTTCCCCGACTCCCTTAACGCCATGGCCAAAGGTTCAATTGCTAATGCAAACAGCAGGGGGGACAGTGGGCACCTCTGCCTTGTGCCTCGATACAGCCGGAAATACTCCGACCTCCGCCGGTTCGTGACCACACTCGCCACCGGGGCTTTATACAGGAACATAACCCAACTGATAAACCCTCCCCCAAACCCAAACCTCCTCAACGCTTCCCAGAGATACTCCCACTCTACTCGGTCAAAGACCTTCTCCGCGTCCATAGCTGCCACTATCTCCGCCTCTCCCTCCATCGATGGCATCATAATCACATTCAGTAGCCTCCGCACATTGGTATTTAGCTGCCTGCCCTTTACAAAATCCCGTCTGGTCCTCGTGAATCACCCCCGGGACACAATCCTCAAAGCTAACACTTTTGCCAGCATCTACGTTGAGGAGCGAGATCGGCCTATACGACCCGCATTGCAGTGGGTCCTTATCCCGCTTCAGGATCAAAGTGATCGTCGCCTCCGACATTGTCGGGGGCAGGGTCCCCCCTCCCTTGCCTCATTGAAAGTCCTTACCAGCAACGGGGCTAACAGGTCTACATACTTTCTATAGAACTCCACCGGGAACCCATCCGGCCCCGGGGCCTTCCCTGCCTGCATGCTCCCCAGTCCTTTAACCAGCTCCTCCACCCCAATTGGCGCCCCCAAACCAGCCACCTCCTGCTCCTCCACCCTCGGGTACCTCAGGTGGTCCAAGAATCGTCGCATCCCCTCTTTTCCCCCTGGGGGCTGGGACCTATACAGCTCCTCGTAGAAGGCCTTGAATGCCTCATTCACTTTCACCGCACTCCGCACCGTAGTTCCCCTGCCATCTTTGATTCCGCTTATTTCCCTCTATGCCATCCTCTTACGGAGCACCTTGGCCGCAGCTGGCCTCTTTCTGGTCCTGGATCTGGAGCGATCCAGTGCTGGGTCCAACACCGTGTTGAAGTCCCCACCCATTATCAAACTTCCTACCTCCAAGTCCGGAATACGCCCCAACATACGTTTCATGAATCCAGCGTCGTCCCAATTCGGGGCGTATACATTTACCAATACCACACCCGTCCCCTGCAACCTACCACTCACCATCACGTATCGGACCCCGTTGTCCACCACTATGTTCTTGGCCTCAAACGACACCCGCTTCCCCACCAGTATTGCCACCCCTCTATTCTTCGCATCCAGCCCCGAATGGAACACCTGTCCTACCCATCCCTTTCTTAACCTGACCTGATCTGCCACCTTCAGATGTGTCTCCTGAAGCATGACCACGTCTGCCTTCAGTCCCTTTAAGTGCGCGAACACTCGGGCCCTCTTAACCGGCCCATTTAGGCCTCTCACATTCCACGTGATCAGCCGGATTGGGGGGGCTACCCACCGGCCAACCCCCGCCCCCCACCGGCCGACTAGCCATCTCCTATTTTAGGCCAGTCCCGTGCCCGTGTCTCCCGCACCCTCCAGTCCCCCAGACGGGGAACCCCCGCCCCGACCACCTCTTCCATTTTCAGTTCCCCCCTCGGCCATTGCAGCAGCAACCCTATTGTCCCCCCTCTTCCCCCCACGATCCAAATCTAGCTCTTTTGCTCCCCCCATAATACTTCGGTAAGTCAGCTGACTCCTGCTGACCCCGGCTTCCCCCGCCTTCCCGTTGATCCCCCCCAGTGTGGAAATCCCTCCTCCTCCTTGCGCTCCTCCATCCCCCCCTCCCTAGCGTGGGAAAAAGCCCGCGCTTTCCTAAGCCAGCCCCGCCCCTGTGGCGCAGCTCCTGTTGCGGCCTTATCCTAATTCCCCCATCCCAGAGTCTCACCTCCCTCCAGCACCGACGCCCACATTCCTCACTGTCTCCCCATCAAAAACTCTTCCCCCATCCCCATCCATCGTCCCACCCGTAAAACTTTCTTTACCCGTATTTACAACCCTGCATACAGTCAACATCTCCCCCACTACCACAGCCCCTCAGTTCGAGTCCAATTTTTCCGTTTGGATAAAGGTCCTGGCCTCTTCTGTTGTTTCAAAATAGTGGTGTCGGTCCTGGTACGTGACCCACAGTCACACTGGCTGCAGCATTCCGAATCGCACCCTTTTTTTTATGCAGCACCGCCTTGGCCCGATTGAAGCCCGCTCTCCTCTTTGCCACCTCCGCGCTCCAGTCCTGGTAAGCTCGGATCACCGCACTCTCCCATCTACTGCTCCGCTCCTTCTTGGCCCATCTCAGGACACTCGCTCTGTCCGCGAAACGATGGAACCTCGCCACTATCGCCCTTGGCGGCTCACCAGCCTTGGGTCTCCTCGCCAGGACCCGGTGAGCCCCTTCTAGCTCCAGGGGGCTCGGAGAGGCCTCCGCACCCATCAGCGAATGGAGCATCGTGCTCACATACGCCCCAGCATCAGCCCCCTCCACTCCTTCGGGGAGACCCAGAATCCGGAGATTCTTCCTCCGCGACCTGTTCTCCAGGACTTCGAATCTCTCAGCCCACCGCTTGTGTAGCGCCTCGTGCGCCTCCATCTTCACCGCCAGGCCCAAGATCTCGTCCTCGTTCTCATTAGTTTTTTCCTTCACCTCTCGGAGCTCTATCGCCTGGGCCTTCTGGGTCGCCTTCAGCCCCTCGATCGCCAACAGCATTGGCGCCAGCACCTCCTGGTTAAGCTCCTCCACGCAGCGCCTGAGAAACTCCTGCTGGTCCAGCCCCCATGCTGCTTGATCTCCCCCCTCCGCCATCTTGTTTTCTCCCCATCGTTTCTGCCGCTGCTCCAAAGCCTCTTTTTTGTCCCTCCACTTCTAGTCCCCTCCATACACGACCGAAGGGGGACCTTACTGCACCTTCCCACACGGGATTAGATCAAAAAAGTTCCGTTGGGGCTCCTCCGGAGAGCCCAAAAGTCCGTTTCTAGCGGGAGCTACCGAAATGTGCGGCTTAGCTCCGCATCGCCGCAACCGGACCATGACAGGCTTGTTGAGAGAATAGAAATGCGGTTTGAACATGGACCCTTCCTCAAAATTGTTACGCTGATGAATCTCACTGTTAACAATCATAGAATGATAGAATGATTGCAGCAGAGAAAGGAGGCCATTTGTTCCAACTTGTCTGTGCTGGCTCTCTGCCAGAACAACCTAGCTAATCCCACACCCCTTCACTTTCCCCATATCCCTGCAATGTTTTTATCATCAGATGCTTAGCCAATTCCCTTTCAAGGCCAAGAGTGAATTTGCCTCCACCATATTCACAGGCAATGAATTCCAGATCCCAATCACTCACTGCATTAAAATATTATTTTTCTCGCGTCGCCATTGGTTCTATTGCCAGTCAACTTCTCTGGTTCTCGACTCTTCTGCCAATTTCTCGCTCTGGTCAGAATCTACTCAAAAATGTGTTCGCTCAGGCAAGGAAACCAATGTGAAGCTCGCAGGCTGCACAACCGTCTTTTTCAACTTATTGAACAGCACTCTGCGATTTCAGAGGGAAAACGAGATTCACAGTCATAGAATCAGAGAGCAACAGAATCCCGACAGTGCAAACGGAGGCCATTCGGCCCATTGGGTCACCACCGACCCTCTGAAAGAGCACCCTACCTAAGCCCACTCCCCCGTGACCCCTGCTAACCTTTGGAAGCTAAAGAACAATTTAGCGTGGCTAATTCACCTGGCCTGCACATCTTTTGGACTGTGGGAGGAAACCTGAGTATCTGGAGGAAATCCATGCAGACACGGAGAATGTGCAAGCTCCACAGTCACCCAAGGCCAGAATTAAATCTGGATCCCTGGCAGTGTGAGGAGCAGTGCTAACCACTGCACCGCCTTTCTCAACTGGAGGGGCGGGGCATAAGAAAGCCAGCAATGCCAGAAATCCTGAGATCACGCAGCCTTTTTTAGAAGCACCCACGGATATTGCAACCCCACAGGGACATGGGGAAGCCCCCTCTCCCCCCAAAAGACATCGAGATCCCACACTCAGAAGCCCAACACCGCCACCCCCACATAGATGAGGGGAATTCCAAAATGGAGCTTCCCAGAGGGATCCCTGGCAGTGCCCACTGCCAGAGTACAAGTGGACAATGTACCAGCATGTCCCTCACCACAGTGGGGCAATATGTACCTGTGCACCCTTAACATGGTCACTTTGTCTGGTTTTCGATTTTGATTCACACTGGCATGATGTCATGCCAGCTAGGTGGGTAATTAGGATGAAGGTTGAATTAGCAGCGTCAAGCCGCCAATGTGACATTAATTTATGCAAATAAGGCTCACCCCCTTCCTGGGCGTGAACCTGATTACGTCACCAGCAGGGAGCAGGGAAGATCTAATTCTGAGATCTCACCACACAATCCAGTTTATGGCCTCTCACTAGATCTAGTGGCCATAATGAGATTTACATCCATGGTCAATGTGGCCATTAGATCATGGCCTCTATCAACAATTTGCAACTTGTAAGATGGTGAGGGAAGACTACTAAGCCATAGGAGTGATAACACTGACCAATCGGTATCATTATTGTTAAAACAAACTTGAAATTAAAAGCAGCATCAATCACATTAGCAACACAATAATAACTTTCCAATTAAAAGTTAAAACCGTTCTCAAACAAAAAGAAAAAAAAGAACTTTAACTCCTGATCTACATCCTCCACTATCTGTTCCAATTAAGAAACCCAATACAGTTCAAATGTCACTTTTAAATAAAGTTAACAATCAGGGTTACTTGCATCTCTGTGCGCCCCTCTTTGGAGAGAGAGACCTTTTCAGGAACAACCTGAAAATCCTTTTGTCTTGTCAGGCTAAAATCCTATGGCAAACTGCAAAACTACTGACAGATCTGGTTCCTGCCACTAAGATGTCCCATGACCTGCTTAGTTAGGACTAAACACAATCCTCCATAAATTATCTACACCCCAGGGAACCTCCAAAACATAAAGAATATTCCATTCGCCATCTATAACTAAACAAGGAAATGGTTAAAATCTATGATTACTCACCTTTACGACTTCTTAATCATAGCTTTAGCAGGCATACTGCCTGTGTGTATGTATCTTAAACCAGGATTTTTAATAACATTAGTGCAACAAAATATAAACTTTAACAATTTCCTACATTCATCACAGTCTAGACCCCTCATGTTCTTGAACACCTCTGTCAGATCTCCTCTCAATCTTAAGAGAACCTCAGCTTCTCCAATGTATCCACACAACTGAAGTACTTTGTGCCTGGAAGTATTCTTGTAAACCATCTCTCTACCCTCTTTATAGCCATCACTGTCACTGGAGTCAGGGAAAGTCCCAGAGGATTGGAAAATCGCTGTTGTAACCCCCCTGTTCAAGAAGGGAACAAGGAAAAAGATGGAAAATTATAGGCCAATTAGCCTAACCTCGGTTGTTGGCAAGATTCTAGAATCCATCGTTAAGGATGAGATTTCTAAATTCTTGGAAGTGCAGGATCAGATTAGGACAAGTCAGCATGGATTTAGTAAGGGGAGGTCGTGCCTGACAAACCTGTTAGAGTTCTTTGAAGAGATAACAAATAGGTTAGACCAAGGAGAGCCAATGGATGTTATCTATCTTGACTTCCAAAAGGCCTTTGATAAGGTGCCTCACGGTCGACTGCTGAGTAAAATAAGGGCCCATGGTATTCGAGGCAAGGTACTAACATGGATTGACAATTGGCTGTCAGGCAGAAGGCAGAAAGTTGGGATAAAAGGTTCTTTTTCGGAATGGCAACCGGTGACGAGTGGTGTCCCGCAGGGTCCAGTGTTGGGGCCACAGCTGTTCTCTTTATTTATTAACGATCTAAATGACGGGACTGGGGGCATTCTGGCTAAGTTTGCCGATGATACAAAGATAGGTGGAGGGGCAGGTAGTATGGAGGAGGTGGGGAGGCTGCAGAAAGATTTGGAGAGTGGTCCAAGAAATGGCTGATGAAATTCAACGTGGGCAAGTGCGAGGTCTTGCACTTTGGAAAAAAGAATAGAGGCATGGACTATTTTCTAAACGGTGACAAAGTTCATAATGCTGAAGTGCAAAGGGACTTGGGAGTCCTAGTCCAGGATTCTCTAAAGGTAAACTTGCAGGTAGAGTCCGTAATTAAGAAAGCAAATGCAATGTTGTAATTTATCTCAAGAGGCTTGGAATATAAAAGCAGGGATATACTTCTGAAGCTTTATAAAGCACTAGTTAGGCCCCATTTAGAATACTGTGGGCAATTTTGGGCCCCACACCTTAGGAAGGACATACTGGCACTGGAGCGGGTAAATGGAGTTGAAACCAGCCATGATTGAATGGTGGAGTGGACTCGATGGGCCGAATGGCCTTACATCCACTCCTATGTATTATGGTCTTATCATATCCTTCCTAAAGTGCTGTGCCCAGAATTGGTCACAATACTCCAGTTGAGACATTTTATTCAGGATTATTCTTCTTTGCTTTTGTACGCTGTGCCTCCAGTTATAAAGCTCAAGACCCTGTACACATTTTTAATCGCTTTCTCAGTTTGCTCTGCGACCTTCACCAATTTGTGCGCAATATTCCACAACTATGAAGAACTAATCACGCTGTAGGATTTTCAACCAATGCTACTTCTGAATGTTTCCACAGGGGGGCAATTGACATTGCAGGTTAGTCTGGTGCTACTTGTTTGTTTTAGAAAGTGCTTTTTTATAAATAGCATCCCATTTCAGAGATTACATTGTTTTTGGTGCCTTAGGATGAATTTTGTTCCTAAGGCACTTTATTCCATAACAACAAATTCAACATCATTAAATTACAACAGATACAATTTTGACTACAAACTAAATGAGCTTATTCAGTATAAACATTTATATGAATAAAACATTACATTTTATTCAATCTATTTTCAGATTACTCGGGCCTAAATGAATGAGATTGGACTGGGAAGGAGTTTTGGTGAGATAATAAGAAGGCAGGAATTTAATGGCACCTGGAGGGGTTGATTGGTGGTAAGTGGAAGCGGGTGGCAAAGGCCCTCCCTTCTGACCTCCACAATTGTGGGAGGTAAGTTGGTGGTTGCATTGGTCTATGACCTGGAAGAAGGGATTGGTGGCATGTTTAAAGGGCAAGTCTTTGCAGATGTAGGTTGTAGAATGCTGCGTCCCACTGGAAGAACTCCGATGAATTGTGCATTATAATCCTTTCAAGAAGATCCCTCACTGCCTGTGACCAGCCTAATCTGTCCCTGACCACCCTCTCTTCAGCATTCTATAACACCTTCTCTGCCGTGACCAGCCATTCAGGACTGGAGGTCCCCAGAATCACAGATGTCAGTCTTCAACCAATATGATTCACTCCACGTGAAATCAAGGCACTGGACACTGCAACAGCTATGGGCTCTGACAATGTTCCGATAATAGTACTGAAGACTTTGTGCTCCAGAATTAGCTGTGCCCTCAGCCAAACTGTTCCAGTACAGTTACAACACTGGCATCTACCCAGCAATGTGGAGAATTGCCCACGTGTCCTGTACACAAGGGGCAGGACAAATCCAACTCAGCCAATTATGGCCCCATTAGTCTACTCTCCATCATAAGCAAAGTGATAGAAGGAGTGATTAACAGTGCTATCAAGTGCGACTTACTCAGCAACCATCTGCTCACGGATGCTCAGTTTGGGTTCTGCCAGGGTCACTCAGCTCCTGATCTCATTACAGCCTTGGTTCAAAAATGGACAAAGGAGCTGAAAGCCAGAGGTGAAGTGAGAGTGACTGCCCTTGACATCAAGGCAGCATTTGACTGAGTATGACATCAAGGAGCCCTATCTAAACTGGAACCAATTGGAATCAGGGGGAAAACTCTCCACTGGTTGGAGTCGTACCCGGCACAAAAGAAGATGGTTGTGGTGGTTGGAGGTCAATCAACTCAGCTCCAAGACATCACTGCTGGAATTCCTCAGGCTAGTGTCCAAGGCCCAACTATCTTCAGCTGCTTCACAAATGGCCTCCCTTCCATCATAAGGTCAGAGGTGGGAAAGTTCACCCCCTGACTTGAGCACCCCCCACCCCCGCAGGAACCCCTGACTAGATGGACCTACCCACAGGTGCCCCCGATGAGAGGGACCCTCCACAGTGACCCCCTGACTAGAGGAACCCTCCCCCCACCCAGAGGAACCCAAGGTGGCGTACCGAGAAGTCCAAAGAGGGGCAATGAAAAAAATTACAGCTGTCACACTTGTCTTGAGGCTCCACATGTCCATTCCTGGAAGGAGAACAGCTGTGACCTGTGATGCAAACCCTCTGATCCATTAGCTGCTAGTCATTCATTCCTTTCCAGTGGTGGGCTGTGACTGACAGCTTCCAGAAGGCAGCCACAGCCTTGATTTATTTATCTCTCTTTGTGGATGAGTGACTCGGTGGTGAAACCCCAAAGTTTACAAATATCAACCACATAAAGTACATTGCAATCACACGCTTGAGTGACTGGAATGCACTTAGTGATTGGAATGCACTTGCTTCCCTTTGATGTGGTTGATGTTTGTAAACATGGGGGGTTCACCTATCACTCATCTGTTAGTGGGATTCCATCAGGAATACCTTGTAATCCTCACCATGCATTTATTACTCAGCAATAACCTGCTCACAGACACTCAGTTTGGGTTCCGCCAGGGTCACTCAGCTCATGACCTCATTACAGCTTTGGTTCAAACATGGACAAAAGAGCTGAAGGCCAGAGGTGAGGTGAGAGTGACTGCCCTTGACATCAAGGCAGCATTTGACGGAGTATGGCATAAAGGAGACCTATCTAAACTGGAGTCAATGGGAATCGGGAAAAACTCTCCATTGGTTGGAATCATACCTGGCACAGAGGAAGATGGTTGTGGTGGTTGGAGGTCAATCATCTCAACTTCACAACATCACCGCAGGAGTTCCTCAGGTTAGTGTCCTCTGCTCAACCATCTTCAGCTACTTCATCAACGATCCCCTTTCCATCATAAGTTCAGAAGTGGGGATGTTTGTGGATGACTGCAGTGGGGATATTTGTGGATGACTGCACAATGTTCAACACCATTCACGACTCCTCAGATAATGAAGCAGTCCATGTCAAAATGCAACAAGAACTGGACAATATCCAGGTTTGGGCTGACAAGTGGCAAGTTACATTCACGCCACACAAGTGCCAGGCAATGACCATCTCCTATAGAGGATCTAACCATCGCCCCATGGCATTTAATGGCATTACCATCGCTGAATCCCCCACAATCAACATCCTGGGGGTTACAATTGATCAGATACTGAACTGGACTAGCCATATTAATATGTGGCTATCAGAGTAGGTCAAAGGCTATGAATCCCATAGCGAGGAACTCACTTGCTAACCCTCTCCCCATCCCACCCAAAGTTTGCCTACCATCTACAAGGCACTCAAGAAGCTCGACACCACCCACGATAAATCAGCCTGGTTGATTGTGACCCCTTCAACAAACATTCACTCCCTCCATCACCGATGAGCAGTGGCAGCCTTGTGTACCATCTAAATGATGCACTGCAGGAACTCGCCAAAGTTCCTTAGGCAGCACCTTCCAAGCACATGACCACTACCATCTAGGACAAGAGCAGCCGATACCTGGGACTCCACCACCTGAAGATTCTCTCCAAATCACTCACCATCCTGACTTGGAAATATATCGCCGTTCCTTCACTGTCGCTGGGTTCAAAATCCTGGAACTTCCTCACTAACAGCACAGTGGGTATACCTGCACCTCAGGGACTGCAGTAGTTCAAGAAGGCAGCTCACCACCACCTTCTGAAGGGAAACTAGGGATGGGCAATAAATGCTGTCCTAACCAGCGATGCCCACATTCTGTAAATTAACAAAAATGTAAAACTCAAAGTATCATTATGTGATGAACAGCACAACACATAGAGGCAGAGTCCTTGAAATGAAACAGCCCAAGATTATTCTGAGGAAGAGGATGAAGGTCATGATGTGGAGAAATTTGAATTTAATGCAAGCAAGGAGGTCTGCAACTCTTTCAAACTGACATTTATAAGTTTCTTAGAGGCAACATCCTGAATTAAGACAAGCCACCAAACTCAGCATTATTTCTTATGCTTAACCGGTACAGGCTTGGAGGGCCGAAGGGCCTGTTCCTGTGCTGTATTTGTACACCTGATGAGTACAAATCAGGATCCCATGTTCAATTCCCGGCTTGGGTCACTGTCTATGCGGAGTCTCACGTTCTCCCTGTGTCTGCGTGGGTTTCCTCCGGGTGCTCCGGTTTCCTCCCACAAATCCCAGAAGACGTGCTTGTTAGGTGAATAGGACATTTTGAATACTCCCTCTGTGTACCTGAACAGGCACCGGAATGTGGCAACTAGGGGCTTTTCACAATAACTTCATTGCAGTGTTAATGTAAGTCTACTTGTGACAATAAAGATTATTATTAAATCTGATTCTCAATTATTCTTTTTTTACACAACTGTAAAGTAAAATTCAACATAGACTCAGCTGTAGCGTAAATATGTGAACATAACAATTGTTTGCTTACTGTAAATAATTACACCTGACTGAAGCTGTGAGCTCAGAGGCTGCAATAAGACCATAGGAGCATAATTAGGCCATTCCAACAAGTACAGACTCAGAGTCCTCACCCACTCCTCACATGACAAGCTGTTCATACCAGGGATCATTCTTGTGAACCCCCTCTGGACCCTTTCCAAGGCCAGCACATCCTTCCTTATATACAGGGCCTGAAACTTCTCACAATACTCCAAATGGGGCCTTATACAGCCTCAGAAGTACACCCCTTCTCTTGTATTCTAACCCTCTCGACATGAATGTTCACATTGCATTTGCCTTCCTAACTGCCGACTGAACCTGCACGTTAACCTTAGGAGAATCTTGAACAAGGACTCCCAAGTCCCTAGTTCCTAATCCTTGTCCCATTTCGAAAATAGTCTATGCCTCCAATCTTCCTACCCAAGTGCATAACCTCACACTTATCCACATTGTATTCATCTGTCACTTACTGGCCACTTTCGTAGCTTGTCCAAGTCCTTCTGCAGCCCCCCTGCTTCCTCAATACTGTTTGTCCCTCTGCATATCTTTGTATCATCTACAAACTTAGCAAAAGTGCCCTCAGCTCTTTCTTCCAGATCGTTAATGTATAGTGAAAAGTTGTGATCCTTACACCGACCCCTGAGGCACACCAGTCGTCACTGGCTACCATCCTGAAAAATACCCCTTTATCCACTCTCTGCCTTCTGCCAGTCAGCCAATCCTCTATCCATGCCCGGATCTTACCCTTAACACCATCAGCTCTTACTTATTTAACAGTCTCCTATGTGGCACCTTGTCAAAGGCCTTCTGGAAATCTAAATAGATCACATCCACTGATTGTTCTTTGTCTAACTTCCTGGTTACCTCCTCAAAGAATGCTAACAGATTTGTCAGATATGACCTCCCCTTAATGAAGCCATGCTGACACAGTCCTATTTTATCATGCACTTCCAAGTATTCCGTAATCTCATCTTTAATAATGGACTCTAAAATCTTACCAATGACCACTTTAATAATGGACTCTAAAATCTTACCAATGACCAAAGTCAGGCTAACTGGCCTATAACTTCCCGTCTTCTGTCTCCCTCCCTTCTTAAACAGGGGTGTTGCATTAGCCATTTTCCAGTTCTCTGGGACCCTCCCTGCCTCCAGTGATTCCTGAAAGATCATCACCAATGGCTCTACAATCTCCCCAGATATCTCCTTTAGAACCCTGGGGTGTAGTCCATCCGGTCCAAGCGATTCCTCACCCTGCTCTCACAGCTTTCACCCACCCTTCTCACAGCCTCCCCAGCCCACCCCACTCTCACAGCCTCCCCCACCCTGCTCTTACACATCTATCCACCATCTGGCTTACACTTTGGAGTCATAGCAAATTAACACTGCAATGAAGTTACTGTGAAAATCCCCCAATCGCCACACTCCAGCACCTGTTCGGGTGCACGGAGGGAGAATTCAGAATCTCCAATTCACCTAACAAGCACGTCTTTCGGGACTTCTGAGAGGAAACCGGAGCACCCAGAGGAAACCAACGCAGACACGGGGAGAACGTGCAGACTCTGCACAGACAGTGACCCATGCCAGGAATCGAACCCGGGTACTTGGCGCTGTGAAGTAACAGTGCTAAGCACTGTGCTACCGTGCCGCCCAACTAACATCATGACGGATTGTCCAGCACAGAAAAAGACCATGTACAACATTAAACTTGCATTTCTGTCTATGTTTGTCACCTGGTCCAACCCCATCCTCTTGCTCAATTCTCATAAACTGCAACAGGAATACTAATTGGCAAGAAAAGATGGACAAAATTTGATGTAATGCAGCAAGGGCTAGGTAAATAGAAATTAGACAATATTATAAAGAAAATAATTAACATACTAATTCAAGAACTATAGACTTCAGGCAGAACATTCCTGTCCTTGAAATTACAAATAATTTTTTGTTACATTGGCTCTAAATAAATATGTACAAAGTCTTTAAATAGTCTACACATTTGTTCCAAAAAGAAGGTGCTTATGGTGTTCTAAAAGACAACAGGGCAGAAAATATTTAACTGGCTTGTCAACCCTGTCGGTACAAAAATGGTTTAGAAAAGCTTGCCGTTATAGTGTTCCCATTGCATGGCATTTCTGCTATGTTAAAGACTTGTGAATATTTTCGGAGCTGACCCACAATTACATTTGAAATTTTGTCCGTTAACTGTACATTAGAAAAGTTGGATTTGAAGCCCCTTAAAAGAAAGTGGAATCACCCGAAGTTACCATTCTTTAGCCAGTATTCATTTATCTCAAATATCTACAGATGTATGACCAGTAGAGAAGAAAAAGCAGGCAGTAAATTAAACAATTTGCATTTATATGGCACTTTTTAATATACTGAAATACAGAAACTTCTCAAATAGACAGAAGAAAATTGGATACTGATCAAGGAATGGAAAGATTAGAAGGGTGATCAAAAGGCAGTTTGACGAATGTTTAAAATATTTTATTTGAAAGTGTTGATTTAGGTAGGAAGTTCCAATGATCTGCACAATGCAGGAAAGAATTTAGAATCATAAGAGTCTAGATGGTTACAGCATGGAAACAGGCCCTTTGGTCCAGCAGGTCTATGCCGCCCAGTTTCTATTACTAAGCTAGTCCCACTTGCCCACATTTGGCCCATATCCCTCTATACACACCCTGTCCATGTAACTGTTTCACTGCTTTTTAAAGGAAAAAATTGTACCCGCCTCTACCACTGCCTCTGGCAGATCGTTCCAGATGCTCACCACCCTCTGTGTGAAGAAATTTCCCCTCTGGACTCTTTTGCATCTCTCCCCTCTCACCTTAAACCTATGCCCTCTAGTTCTAGACTCCTCTACTTTTGAGAAAAGATGTTGACTATCTACCTTATCTATGCCCCTCATTATTTTATAGACCTCTAAAAGATCACCCCCAAACCTCCTACGCTCCAGGGAAAAAAGTCCCAGCCTATCCAGCCTCCCCTTATAGCTCAGACCATCAAATCCTGGGAGAATCCTCAAAAATCTATTCTTCACTCCTTCTAGTTTAACAATATCCTTCCTATAATAGGGTGACCAGAACTGAACACAGTATTCCATGTGTGGTCTTACTAATGTCTTGTACAAGTTCAACAAGACGTCCCAACTCCTGTATTCAATATTCTGACCAATAAAACCTACCATGCCGAATGCCTTCTTCACCACCCTGTCTACCTGTGACTTCACCTTCAAGGAACTATGAACCTGTACCTCTAGATCTGTTTGTTCTGTAACTCTCCTCAACTCCCTACCATTAACTGAGTAGAGTAGGTGTGCCCTGATTTGATCTACCAAAATGCATCACCTCACATTTATCCAAATTAAATTCCATCTGCCATTCATCGGCCCACTGGCCCAATTGGTCAAGATCCTGTTGTAATCTTATATAACCTTCTTCACTATCCACTATGCCACCAGTCTTGGTGTCATCTGCAAATTCACTAACCATGCCTCCTACATTCTCATCCAAATCATTAAAATATATAATAAAAGGGCAGCACGGTGGCGCAGTGGGTTAGCCCTGCAGCCTCACGGCACCGAGGTCCCAGGTTCGATCCCGGCTCTGGGTCACTGTCTGTGTGGAGTCTGCATGTTCTCCCCGTGTCTGCGTGGGTTTCCTCCAGGCGCTCCGTTTCCTCCCACAAGTCCCGAAAGACGTGCTGTTACGTGAATTGGACATTCTGAATTCTCCCTCCGTATACACGAAGAGGCGCCGGAATGTGGCAACTAGGGGATTTTCACAGTAACTTCATTGCAGTGTTAACGTAAGCCTACTTGTGACAATAAAGATTATTGAGTAGTATAAATTGTGTAACAGCAATATTCAAATCACTACTTCCTCATTATGTGACTAATTTTGAGGAAAGAACTTAGATTTGTATAGTACGCTCAAAACCTCACAAAACAGGGCAGCACGGTGGCGCAGTGGGTTAGCCCTGCTGCCTCACGGCGCTGAGGTCCCAGGTTCGATCCCGACTCTGGGTCACTGTCCGTGTGGAGTTTGCACATTCTCCAGTGTTTGCGTGGGTTCCACCCCACAACCCAAAAATGTGCAGTGCAGTTGGATTGGCCACGCTACATTGCCCTTTAATTGGAAAAAAATGAATTGGGTACTCTTAATTTATGAAAAAAAAGAAAATATATATATATAATAAATAACAGTGGACCCAGCACCAATCCCTGAGGCACACCGCTGATCACAGGCCTCCAGTTTGAAAAACAACCCTCCACAACCACCCTTTGGCTTTGGTCAGCAAGCCAATTTTGTATCCAATTGGCTACCTCACCCTGGATTCCATGTGATTTAACCTTTTGCAACAACTTACCATGCGGTACCTTGTCAAAGGCCTTGCTAAAATCCATGCAGACAAGGTCTTCTGCACTGCCCTCATCTACCTTCTTGGTTACCCCTTCAGAAAACTCAATCAAATTGGTGAGGCATGACTTTCTCCAATTAGCCCTTGCCTGTCTAAATGCCTGTCGATCATGTCCCTCAGAATACCTTCCAACAATTTACCCACTACAGTAGTAAGGCTAACCGGTCTGTAGTTCCCAGGTTTATGCCGACAGTCCTTCTTAAACAAGGGCACAACATTTGCTACCCTCCAATCTTCAGGCGCCTTTCCTGTGGCTGCCGATGATTCAAATATTTCAGCTAGGGGGCCAGCAATTTCCTCCCTAGCCTCCCACAACGTCCTGGGATACATTTCATCAGGCCCGGGAATTTATCTATCTTGATCCGCTTTAATACCTCCAGCACCTCCTTCTCTGTAATATGTACACTCCTCAAGACATCACTTTTTATTTCCCCTAACATTCGTGCCTTTCTCAACAGTAAATATGATGAGAAATATTCATTTAGGACCTCTCCCATCCCTTGTGGATGACCTTGTTTATCCTTAAGAGGCCCTACCCTCTCCCTAGTCACCTTTTTACCCTTTATGTATCTGTAAAACCTTTATGTATCTGTAAAAGCTCTTTGGATTTCCCTTTGCCTTATCTGCCAAGACAATCCCCTTTTTGCCCTCCTGATTTCTCTCTTAACTCTACTCCGACAAGCCCCATCAGTGGATCAATTTGATCCCAGCTGCCTATGCATGTCATATGCTTCCTTCTTCCTTTTGACCATGGCCTCAAGATCCCGAGTCATCCAGGGTTCCCTCCTTCTACGCGTCTCACTCGAAGAGGAATGTGCTCACCTTGAACCAGAGTTAACACCTTTTTGAAAGATTGCCACTCACCAGCTGTCCCCTTGCCTGCAAATCGGCACCCCCAATCAGCCTTTGAAAGTTTCTGCCTAATACCCTCGAAATTAGCCTTGCCCCAATTTAAAATTTTAACTTTTGGGCCAAAACTATCATTCTCCATAGCTATCTTAAAACTAATGGAATTATGGTCACTGGTCCCAAAGTGATCCCTCACTAGCACTTCCGTCACCTGCCCTTCCTTATTCCCCAAGAGGAGGTAAAGTTTTGCCCCCTCTCTGAATGGACCATCCACATATTAAATGAGGAACTCTTCCTGAATACACTCGACAAATTTCTCCCCATCCAAACCCCGAGTGATATGGCTGTCCCAGTTAATGTTGGGAAAGTTAAAGTCCCCAACTATTACCACCCTATTTGAAAGGGCCTGAAGTAGAGGAAGCAAGCATTTTGGAGGGAATACTGGACTAGAATATATCCCATAGGTATAGTGGGAAAGGCCACATTAAGACTTGTATACCAAGACAAGAACTTTGAATAAAAGCTTGCATGGAATGGAGAGCCTGTGGGGCAGGATTGTGTTAATTTTGGGAACGGATAGAAAATTGGCTTGGGCAATTGCACACTGCAACAGAATGAATTTGACAAGACATATGCAAGTAGACAGCACAATAGCAGATAAAATTCAATGCAGATAAGTGTAAAATACTGCATGCAAAAAGGAAAAATGGGAAAGAAACTTCACCGTATTGAAATAGCTAAGGATTCTTAATGAATGCTGTTCAACAAGTCCAACTGATGTAAAACAGCTACCCATAATGTCAGTGGAATGCACAGTCAAAACCGTCAAATAAAAGACAGATTGTTCAACTAGTACCTTACCTAGAATTTCAACAATTAGTATTATATTATTATTAGTGTAAGCATCCTTCCCCTCTCTTTATTTTTTGCTGTTATCGTTTTGATCCATGGATGCTTAATGGGCATCTTTAAGTCAAGCAGCAGAGAGAATGAAGAATTCAATACAACAGAGTATATCTCTTTTCTTGACTTGGTGTCAACGACTGGGTATTTTTCTCAGAATTATTGGTTAATTCATTGGTGTTACGACTCTGGGTCAAGGGGGTTGGAATTGACCACGCCCAGGGTATCATAACATTTGTCACAGCAGCATAATAAAATGGAGTATGACACCAAGCCACGAAAAGAGATGTTAAATAAGATGACCAAATGTTTGTCGTTGGAACCTGGTTTCGATGGGCCAGGGAGGTAAGGGGATGGGATTGGTACTGGAAGAGGATTTTGCAAAAGGAAGTGGATGGGGGGGATACCGGGAGGGGGAGGGGTTCGACGGTAACAAGAGGATGGGGCGGGTCAGGCCTGAGGGGCAGGGCCTGGGTTATGATACTGGCAGATAGGAGAGGGGGGGTGGGGGGGGGGGGGGGGGGGGAGGGCTACCCTGGTCAGAATAGTGATGTGGAAAATGATGGAGTTAGGGGGACCGGTGATGGGGCTGAAAGTTCTTACACATTTGAAGAGCTT